>NC_083401.1:38534301-38843051 GCF_020745735.1 Hemiscyllium ocellatum
AGCAGGGTATAGGAGGATATCAACCATCTGTAGGCAGATGGGATAGGTTTAAAATGACATCATGGTCGGCACAGACATGGTGGGCCGAAGAGCCTATTCCTGGGTTGTACTATTCTATGTTCATCCTCATAAACCTCTTCTGTACTCTCTCCAATGCCCTTAACATTTTTCCTAAAGTGTGGCATCCAGAACTGGAGGCAATATTCCAGCTGAGGTCTAGCTATTATCTAATGCAAGTTTAACAAAATATCTGATTTTGTGCTCCATACCCATATTAATAATGCTGAGGTCACAATATGTTTATTAATTGCTTGCTCAACCTATCTTATCACCTGTATTGATTTATACATTCTTACACACCTTCTAATGGGAGTCAATGGCCTATGGTATTCTTGCTTGATTATTAATCCAGAAACTCAGCTAATGTTCTGGGGTCCTGGGTTTAAGCCCCTGGATGGCAGGTGGTGGACGCTGAATTCATTAAAAATCTGGAATTAGCAATCTAATGATGACCGTAAAACCATTGTCAATTGTTGGAAAAGTCCAGCTGGTTCACTCATGTCCTTTAGGGAAGGAAACTGTCATCCTTACCTGGTCTGGTCTGTACATGTCTCCAGACCCACAGCAATGTGATTGACTGTTAACTGCACTCTGGCCAATTAGAGATGGGCAATAAATGCTGGCCTGGCCAGTGCCTCCTACTTCCCATGCATGACTAAAACAAAACACTTCTGCACCTGCACTCCTTGTAGGATTGTACCTTTTATTTCATACTGTCTCTCTATATTCTTCAAACCAAAATGCAGCACATTTCTCCACATTAAACTTCATCTGGTATCTATTCTCCTACATCCTTCTCACATTGCTTCCAAATTGTGAATTATCTGCAAAATTTGTAATTGTGCCCTATACTCCAAGACTCGATCATAGACAGGTATTAGGAAAGGCAAAGGTTCTAACATTGACCGTCCATTAAACTCCAGTCCAAGTATTCCACCAGCCTGAAAAACATCCATCATTCTTTGCTCCCTGTATTCTATCCACATTGCTGCTGTTCCTTTTATTTCATGAGCTCTAACTTTGCTCAAAAGCCTGTTTTGCGACACCATTAGAACTTCTTTAGGGAAGTCCATGTACACCATAAGACCATAAGACCATAAGAAATAGGATCAGGAATGGGTTGTTTGGCCCTCAAAGTCTGCTCCATCACTCAACAGGATCGTGGCTAATCTGACATTCCTCATGTCCACTTCCTGTGTTTATTCCATAACCCTTGATTCCCCTATTGATCAAAATCTATCTAAGCCTTAAAAACACAAAGACTCTATCACCACAGCTCTCTTTAGCAAAGAATTCCAAAGACTCACAACCCTCTGAGAGAAGAAATTCCTCCTCATCTCAGTCTTAAATTGACACCCCTTTATTCTGCAGCTACACAGTCTGGTACTAATCTCTCCCATGAGGGGGTAACTACATTTACCCTGTCAAGCTCCTTAAGAAGTCAAAGAGAAAGTGAGGACTGCAGATGCTGGAGATCAGAGTCGAGAGTGTAGTGCTGGAAAAGCGCAGCAGGTTAGTCAGCATTCAAGGAGCAGGAGAATCGATGTTTCAGGCATAAACCCTTCATCAGGAAGGCTTATGCCTGAAACATCAATTCTCCTGCTCCTCTGATGATGCCTAACCTGTTGTGCTTTTCTAGCACTACACTCTTGACTCCTTAAGAATCCTATACGGTTAATGAAATTACCTCTCATTCTTCTAAACTTCAGTGAGTAGAGTCCTAACCTGATTAGTCTTTCTCATAAGACAATCCCTCAATACCAAGGATCATCTTAGTGAACATTCTTTGAACTGTCTCCAATGAAATTATATATTTCCTTAAATAAGGACACCAAAACTTCTCACAATAGTCCAGATGTGTTCCCACCAGCTCCTTGTACAGCTGCAGTAAGACTTTCCTACACTTATACTCCACCCAATTGAAATAAAGGCAAACATTCCGTTAACATTCCTGGTTACCTGTTGTACCTGTATGCTGGCTTTCTGTGTTTCTTGCACAAGGACCCCAACTCCCTTTGTGCTGCAGCTTTTTGCAATTTTTTTCTCCTGTAAATAATATTTTGTTCCCTTCCAACCTGAACATTAACAGCCCTCATCAACCCTCTCTGCCACCTCTCTCAAAAAACTTCAGCAAGTTAGTTAAGTATGATTCGCCCTTAAAAAATTTCATACTGACCATAAAGCTTCACCAATGTTCTACAATCATAGGAGCAGGAGTAGGCCATTTAACCCTCAAGCCATTCAACGAGATCATGTCTGATCTGTGGACTCACTCCATATATCTGCCTTTAGCCCATATCCCTTAATACCTCTGGGTAACAAAAAAATAATCTATCTCAGACTTGAAACTAACAACTGATCCTGCATCTACTGCCACTGATGGATGTGAGTTCCAAACATTTGCCATTCTTTGTGTTTAGAAATGTTTTCTAACATCTCCCCGAAATGTCTGGCCCTGATTTTCAGACTATGGCCCCTGGTTCTAGAATCCCCAAACAGTGGAAATGGTTTATCTTTATCTATCCTGTCTTATCCTGTTGAAGACTTTGATCAGTCACCACTCAACTGCCTAAATTCTAGAGAAAACAGGCCTAAGTTGTACAATTTCTCCTTGTAACTTAACCCCTGCAGACCAGGTATCATGTTTGTAAAACCCATGTTGTACTTCCTTATGAAACATCCATTTATCTATAACAACTTAAGTGACTGGCCTTTTAAGAAATTATTTTCCTTTCTCAATATATACATTTTGGATGACACCAAAATAAACAGTAGTTTCAAGGGGAGCTGAACTGCTCTCAACACTTTAAGAGCCAATGTTTCAATCTAAATACTTATATGGCAACTCACCACAACTTCTCAACAGCTATTACCGGTGGGTAATGAATGCTGGCCTGGCCAGCAACACCTACCTCCTGAAAAAAGATAAACAAAACTTGTGATTCGCACATTTTTAGCCATTAGGATGGACAATAAGGGGACTTTCAAGTTACAAGGTATTTGATTCCTATACTGTATAGGGTATTTCCTTTCCTTTAAAGAATTGTGGGATTACCACTAGAGGGAGATATTTACTTTCCTTCCTGGGAACTTTTAAATTACAAATGTAATTTACCTTTCTATAAGAGTACCCACACTCATATCTCAGGATACCTTTACAAAGCACTGGCAAAAAAGTGTAACTACAAATCAGGAGTGAGAAAGAGGCAAATGAACAAGTGATGTGTTGCCTTTCACAATTGCCTTCACTGATAATGAAGTATTTTTGTAGCCAATTTGAGCACTGCAAAATCCCACAAACAACAATGTGATAAGGACCAAATAATCTATTTTCAGTGACTTTAATTCAAATATTGTTCCCATCTCCAGGAATAACTCATCGGCTTTTTCTTTGACATAGTGCCGTTAGATCTTTCACTGCTCCCTTACATTAAATGGTTTGGCCATGCTCAATTGTCCATCGTGTCCAAGGATGTGCAGGCTAAATGGACTAGCGATGGAAAATGCAGGTTTACAGGGATAGGGTAGGGGAGTGGGTCTGGGTGGGATGCTCATTGGAAGATTGGTGTAAACTCGATGAGTTGGAGGTTCTGCTTCCACACCATAAGGATTCTATAATTCTACCTAAGAGGAAAATTGATGTTAAATTAGTTGTTAATTTCAGATCTGAGATAGATAAATTGTTGTTAAGTAAAAGTATTAAGGGTTATGGAGTGAGGCCACAGATCATCAATGATCTAACTGAATGGCGGAACAGGTTTGAAGCATTGTATAGCCTACTCCTGTCTTATGTTGTTACTTCCTATTTCCGACAAAAACTTGGTTGGTCATCTCTGGAAGTGCAGCGCTCCTTCGGTACTGCACTGGGTTATCTGTGTAGTCCTTTGTACTCAAGTGTCTAGATAGGACTGAAACCTACAGATTTCTTATTCAGAGTCAAGAGTGATTCTTCTCACTGGGTCACACTGACATAACTGGAAGCCAGTAGTTTGGGAGCAGACTGTTACACAGCTTTTCGTAGAGAGGGAGATCATATTGCAAAAACGTTGAGGTGGTGATCCTAAAGGCTGTGAGAAGAAATAGCAAACAGTGAGGGAAAGAAGTGAGTGAGCCATCAAAGTAATCTAGTGATGTTGAGATGGAAGGGGGTGTGATGCCACGCAGGGGATATGAGGTTAGAACAAGAGTCATAAAGCAGTTCTATAGAGCATGGTAAGCCAATGGAAGTTGGGGGGGGGGGTGGTGGGGGGTGGGCACGGAGGTGATGCAGACCTTATAGTGCACTGTAGGATAACAACAAAAGCTACAACATACCAGAAGAATTATAGTTTGTGGGGCACAGTAGCATGGAAGCTGCTAAAGTATTACTAGCCTTCAGGTGGTTCAACTTCAGAGTGAAGGTAAGAATCAGCATGTCCAGGGTCTGCACATTAAGATTTAGCCTGAGGCCACAGAGATGAGAGATTGATGAGTTGGTCACAGGGGCATAAAATATCTGAAGGAGCCAAAAGGATAACTTCGATTTTAGTTGCAGAAATATTTGGCTTATCAGGTCTTGATGTCGGGTGTACAGGGCTAATTTCAAACCTGGCGAATATGAGATGTATCAGTGATGAGAATAGGTCTTGAAGCTTGAATGTCTAAGAAACCAATTTCTGCAAACTCAAGATCCAACTATATTTAAATATTTCCTCTGATCATTTTACCTAGCCGACTATTCTGGTTTTTAAAACACTTTGGGTAAATATATTCTTCCTAATATCTTGAAGTGAGATACTGTGGATTCTGGAATGTAGATTTCTGATCAAATCCAAGGAGCAAAACAGACAGCATTGAAAATTAGCAAGGCAGAAGACATAAACAGAAATCCCACTGAAGCGAAGAGACAAACTTCCTTAAGGTTCTGATAACAGAGCACAGACCTGAACCTGTTTCACTTTCCAAAGGTGTTGCCAAACTTGCTGAGTACCTCCAGCAATTTTTGTTCTAACTTGCAAATATACCGCCTTCTTTTGAAGCAATACTTAGGACTTACCCAAATCTGTACCTTTTGATAAAAGAGTGAATATTATTTTTGTAGCAGTATTCCTGTCTCTGGTTCAGAGGAGTTAAATTTGGGTTGCAATCCAGACAGCTCCAGCAAGCAGAGTGCCAGTGCTGGACATTGGCTTGATAACCAGTGAGGGCATTTCTGTCTGATGGGTGTGAATGGCACTGGTTCCAATGTAAGAAAGCTCCTGAACCACATTTGAGGAAAAGTATTCAGACATGAAAAGGGAGGTAACGGAAAGAACCCTCAGGTACTTGTCCCCAGCAAGTGAATCCCAAGTCTGAAACACAGGTAGTATATTAATAATCACAGGTAGATAGAGACAACATAGCTAAAGTTACTGAGGCAGATGAATTTGTGATAAGATACAGAGATATAGAATGCAAGTGGAAATGATGATAATTTATTTAAAACCTAGAAAATCTGTAAGAAGACTGGGATGAGAGGAGTAGTATTAGCATCAATAAAATGGAATTGTTTTAGCACAATCAACAAGAAAAGTGGGCTTATGGCAATGTCTGCTGAGAACCTTAAGCCCTCTGGGATGAATAGCAACATTCCATAAACTAAAGCTCTCATTGTTCATGGACTAGTTGCAGATGGTTGGGGGAATCCATAGAGAATGGGATATTACTGTGCAGGGTTTTTACTTTTGGGAACTCTTCAGCTATACCTATTCTGGGAATGCTTGATATTGATAGCCAGTGACAGAATGGAAATGAAAGGAAAATGTTTTCAATTCCACTGCACAAATGTTCCACTTTGAAGTTCCACTTTAAAAATATGAGAAAGTTACCACAAGATAAATTTTCTCAGAAGTGTACTCCCACCAATGAGCCTCACTCAGTGGCAGAATATATTACAGATTGTAGTAACATTTTCCACAATTTCCCAATACATTGCTCAAATCAGTGAGACTGGGCACTAAAGTGTGTCTTCATAACATTTAATTTAATCCCAGCTGTCTTAATATACAGTAACTGAAGAGGACCAAAATTGGAACATTTGTGTGGCTAGTGTCATAAGTGGAGACAAAACCGACAATGGAAATAAATAAAAGAGAGACTAACTTGGATTTGTATTGCTCCTTCCGCAGTGCCCAGATGCCCCAAAGTACTTTATAGCCAATGAGGCCTCTTGCTGAGATATTCGTGTTATTGATAGTCACAGGTGAGGTGCCAGAATACTGGAAGTTAGCTAAGAAAAGGTGGTAAGGACAAGCCAGGGAACTATAGACCAGTGAGTCTGATGTCGGTGGTGGGCAAGTTGTTGGAGGGAATCCTAGGGTACAGGATGTACATGTATTTGGAAAGGCAAGGACTGATTAGGGATAGTCAACATGGCTTTGTGCGTGGGAAATCATGTCTCACAAACTTGATTGAATTTTTTGAAGAAGTAACAAAGAGGATTGATAAGGGCAGAGCGGTAGACGTGATCTTTACGGACTTTAGTAAGTAGTTCGACAACGTTCCCCATGGGAAGCTGGTTAGCAAGGTTAGCTCTCATGGAATACAGGGAGAACTAGCCATTTGGATACAGAACTGACTCGAAGGTAGAAGACAGAGGGTAGTGATGGGGGGTTGTTTTTCAGACTGAAGGACTGTGACCAGTGGAGTGTCACAAGGCTCGGTGCTGGGTCCTCTACTTTTTGTCATGTATCTAAATTATTTGGATCTGAGCACAAGAGGTATAGTTAGTAAGTTTGCAGATGACACCAAAATTGGAGGTGTGGTGGACAGCGAAGAAGGTTATCTCATATTATAAAGGGATCTTGATCAGATGGGCTAATGGACTGAGAAGTGGAAGATGGAGTTTAATTCAGATAAATGCAGGATGCTGCATTTTGGGAAAACAAATCTTAGAAGGACATATACACTTTATGGTAAGGTCCTAGGGAGTGTTGCTGAACAAAGAGACCTTGGAGTCGCAGGTAGATAGGATAATGAATAAGGCGTTTGGTATTCTTTCTTTTATTAGTCAGAGTATTGAGTACAGGAGTTGGGAAGTCACGTTTGCAGCTGTACAGGATATTGATTAGGCAGCTTTTGGAATACTGCATGCAATTCTGGTCTTCTCCCTATCAGAAAGATGTTGTGAAACTTAAATGGGTTCAGAAAAGATTTACAAGGATTTTACCAAGGTTGGAGGATTTGAGCTAAAGGGAGAGGTTAAATAGGCTGGGGCTGTTTTCCCTGGAGCATTAGAGGCTGAGGGGAGACGTTATAGAAGTTTATAAAATCATGAGGGACATAGATAGGATAAATAGACAAAGTATTTTCCCTGGGGTGGGGGAGTCCAAAACTAGAGGGCATAGGTTTAAGGTGAGAGGGGAAAGATATAAAAGAGATCTAAGGGGCAACATTTACACACAGAGGGTAGTATGTGTATGGAATGAGCTGCCAGAGGAAGTGATGGAAGCTAGTCCAACTGCAACATTTAAAAGACATCTTGATGGGTATATGAATAGGAAGGGTTTGGAGGGATATGAGCCAGGTGCTGGCAAGTGAGACTAGATTGGTTGGGATATCTGGTCGGCATGGACGAATTGGATAGAAGAGTCTGTTTCCTTACTGTACATCTATATGATTCTCTGACTCTAAGTCTTTTTTTTAAATACAGTCTGTTGTAATATAGCAATAGCTCTGTCATTCATTAAACTGATATGTCAATGTGATGCATTTAGAAAATATTGCAGCTGTTACACTGACTGGTATGACAAAGGACCATGTATGTATTTTGTTTGAAGGAGGTTAGGCAACTGATAGACTAAGTAGGCAGATACTGAGGCAAATAAAATGAACAGAGGAGCTGAGCAGGGCTAACAATAATAAACCATGAGCAAGGGCACAATATGGCAGAGAATTCCTCATTAACCTTTTCCGTGTCGACACAAAGAGCTTAAGGGGAATAACAGCATCTTTCAAAATCAGGAACATTCTTATTTTCAGAAAAAAAGTAGATCAGCAATGTTTCTAATCCAACGGAAGGACAAATGAACAAGATCACCAGCATCTGGAGGTTTCATTATGACAAGGGAAGGAGATCTAGGTTATGTTCTAATATCCAAGCTGAACAGTATTATGTACAGGATCACATCATACCGATTTGTGTCACATATGATAATGAATTTTATATTAAGTTGGTTATGTGGATGCTGTTAAGAATATGCTAAATAAGGGACAACCTCATTTAGCTGGGAGTGGATAACAAATCAGATAAAACATGGCTTGAAGTATGTTACTAAAAGGATAAGACATGTCTTGAAGAATTTCGCCTGTGGACCAGAACATGTCATGGATGGGAGAACTCATACTGGACATTTGGATGGGTATATGAATAGGAAAGGTTTGGAGGGATATGGGTCGGGTGCTGGCAAGTGGGACTAGATTGGGTTGGGATATCTGGTCGGCATGGACGAGTTGGACCGAAGGGTCTGTTTCCATGCTGTACATCTCTATGACTCTATGTTACAAAGTCTATATAACATGATTATTCTTAGTTGAATATGCTATGAGTGATAACAATAGGTTAGCAACAGTCTGATAGTATTACATATAGTTTCTAACATAGGCTAGCGTGCGTAAGAAAAAGGAGAATGTGTGGCTTGTGATGTGTTCAAATAGACTAATATATAATGCATATAAGCAAATCTTAGCAGGACTTATACACTTAACGGTAAGGTCGTAGGGAGTGTTGTTGAACAAAGAGACCTTGAAGTGCTCCTTGAAAGTGGAGTCGCAGGTAGATAGGATAGCGAAGAAGGTGTTTGGTATGCTTTCCTTTATTGGTCAGAGTATTGAGTACAGGAATTGGGAGGTCATGTTGTGGCTGTACAGGACATTGGTTAGGCCACTGTTGGAATATTGCGTGCAATTCTGGTCTCCTTCCTATCTGAAAGATGTTGTGAAACTTGAAAGGGTTCAGAAAAGATTTATAAGGATGTTGCCAGGGTTGGAGGATCTGAGCTATAGGGAGAGGCTGAACAGGCTGGGTCTGTTTTCCCTGGAACTTCGGAGGCTGAGGGGTGAGCTTATCGAGGTTTACAAAATTATGAGGGGGATGGATAGGATAAATAGAGTAAGTCTTTTCCTTGGAGTCGGGGAGTCCAGAACTAGGGGGCATAGGTTTAGGGTGAGAGGGGAAAGATATAAAAGATACCTAAGGGGCAACTTTTTCACGCAGAGGGTGGTATGTGTATGGAATGAGCTGCCAGAGGATGGGTGGAGACTGGTACAAGTGCAAGAGACATTTGGATGGGTATATGAATAGGAAAGGTTTGGAGGGATATGGGTCGGGTGCTGGCAAGTGGGACTAGATTGGGTTGGGATATCTGGTCGGCATGGACGAGTTGGACCGAAGGGTCTGTTTCCATGCTGTACATCTCTATGACTCTATGTTACAAAGTCTATATAACATGATTATTCTTAGTTGAATATGCTATGAGTTATAAGCACTGCCTTTATTGTGGAGATTACATTTTACAACATTTAACAATGAATATTAATGGACTGTTCCACTGGATGGAAGGGAAGGAGATAGAAGCCAAATCTGATTGCTCTCACTTCTTCACATATGCACATTCTACACTTTAGGCGACTGGGCAATGGTGACATTTCTGGCTGATGTTTCTTTCCCACATTCCTAAAATCAATCAGTCTGACCGGAGCTAAATTAGTGTATACAAGGGATTAACAGCGCAACTAATTCAGTACGATAACTACCAAGGTAATCAGGCAGAATCAACATGATTTTTTAGATTAGATTAGATTACTTCTAATCTAAAAAACCATGTTGATTCTGTCTGATTATCTTGGTGGTTATCGTACTGAATTAGTTGCGCTGTTAATCCCTTGTATACACTAATTTAGCTCCGGTCAGACTGATTGATTTTAGGAATGTGGGAAAGAAACATCAGCCAGAAATGTCAAAGGAAAATCATTTTTAACTAATTTATTGAAGTTCTTTCAAAAAGTAACCAGTTCTGTAGATAAAGCACAACTAGTGGATATATTTACTTAGATATCCAGAAATTATTTGATAAGGTGTCATATCAAAGATTATTGCAGAAAATAAAAGCTCATGGTATTGGGAGTAACATATTGGCATGTATTGAAGATTGGCTGGCTAATAGAAAGCTGAGAGTTAGAATACGTGGGTCTTTGTCAGACTGGCAGGATTATATAAATATTGCGCCACAGGAGTTGGTGCTAGGACCTCAACCTCTTATAATTTATACAAAATACTTGGACGAAAGGACAAAATATACAGTGGCTAAATTTGCTGATGTCACAAAGATAGCTAGGAAAGTCGGTTGTGAAGATGACATAAGGAGCCTACTAAGGTATTACAGATAGGGTAAGTGAGTTGGCAAGATCTGGTAATTGGAATGTAATGTGGCAAAGTGTGAAATTGTCCATTTCAGCAGAAAGAACAAAAAAAAGCATAAAAGCAAAATATTGTGTGTGCTGGAAATCTGAAACAAACACTGAAAATGTTGTAGCAACTCACCAGGTTGATCTGCATCTGTGGAGAGAGAAACAGAGCGAGAAAGAAGCATATAATCTAAATGATGAGCCTTTTCAGAGCTCTGAGATGCAAAGCGATCTGAGTGTCCTAGTGTATGAATTGCAGATGGTTAGTATGCAGGAACAGCAAATAACCAGGGATATCAACAGAATGTTATGTTTATTATGAAGGGAATTGAGTGCAAGAATAGGGAGGTTATGCTTCAGTTATATCGAGCATTGATGAGACTACATTTGGAATACTGTGCAGCTCAGGTCACCATACTTAGGTAAGAATGTTAATCTGTTGGAAGCAGTTCACAGAAGTTAATACCTAGAATGAGTAGGTTGCCTTATGAGGAAGTGCTAGACAGACTATAGCTGTATGGGCGCAGCAGGTCAGGCAGCATCCAAGGAGCAGGAGAATCAACGTTTCGGGCATGAGCCCTTCTTCAGGAATAAGGAGAGTGTGCCAAGCAGGCTAAGATAAAAGGTAGGGAGGAGGGACTTGGGGGAGGGGTGTTGGAAATGCGATTGGTGGAACGAGGTTAAGGTGAGGGTGATACGCCGGAGTGGGGGGGGGGGGGGGGGGGCGGAGAGGTCAGGAAGAAGATTGCAGGTTAGGAAGGTAGTGCTGAGTTCGAGGGTTGAGACTGAGACAAGGTGGGGTGAGGGGAAATGAGGAAACTTGTGCCCCCACCTCCTCCCTTACTTCCCTCCAAGGCCCCAAGGGATCCTTCCACATCCACCACAAATTCACCTGCACCTCCACACACATCATTTACTGCATCCGCTGCACCAATGTGGCCTCCTCTATATTGGAGAGACAGGCCGCCTACTTACGGAACGTTTCAGAGAACACCTCTGGGACACCCGGACCAACCAACCAACCACCCCGTGGCTCAACACTTCAACTCCCCCTCCCACTCCACCAAGGACATGCAGGTCCTTGGACTCGTCCATCACCAGACCATAGCAACATGACGGCTGGAGGAAGAGCGCCTCATCTTCCGCCTAGGAACCCTCCAACCACAAGGGATGAACTCAGATTTCTCAAGTTTCCTCATTTCTCCTCCCCCCACCTTGTCTCAGTCTCAACCATCGAATTCAGCACCACCTTCCTAAACTGCAATCTTCTTCCTGACCTCTCCGCGCCCACCCCCACTCTGGCCTATCACCCTCACCTTAACCTCCTTCCACCTATCGCATTTCCAACACCCCTCTCCCAAGTCCCTCCTCCCTACCTTTTATCTTAGCCTGCTTGGCACACTCTCCTCATTCCTGAAGAAGGGGTCATGCCCGAAACGTCGATTCTCCTGCTCCTTGGATGCTGCCTGACCTGCTGCGTTTTTCCAGCAACACATTTTCAGCTCTGATCTCCAGCATCTGCAGTCTTCACTTTCTCCTAGACTATAGCTGTATCCTTTGGAGTCTAGAAGAGTCGGAGGTGACTTCACTGAAACCTATGAGGTCCTGAGGAAACTTGACTGGATGAATATTGAAACCAGATTCTGGATTAGTGGTGCTGAAAGAGCACAGCAGTTCAGGCAGCATCCGAGGAGCAGTAAAATCAATGTTTCAGGCAAAAGCCCTTCATCAGGAATAAAGGCAGAGCTCTGAAGTGTGGAGAGATAAGCTAGAGGAGGGTGGGGGTGGGGAGAAAGTAGCAGAGAGTACAATAGGTGAGTGGGGGAGGGGATGAAGGTGATAAGTCAGGGGGGAGGGTGGAGTGGATAGGTGGAAAAGAAGATAGGCAGGTAAGACAAGTCATGGGGACAGTGCCGAGCTGGAAGTTTGGAACTAGGGTGAGGTAGGGGAAGGAGAAATGAGGAAACTGTTGAAGTCCACATTGATGCCCTGGGGTTGAAGTATTCCACGGCGGAAGATGAGGCGTTCTTCCTCCAGGCATCTGATGGTGAGGGAGTGGCAGTGAAGGAGGCCCAAGACCTCCATGTCCTCGGCAGAGTGAAATGTTGGGCCACAGGGCGGTGTGGTTGATTGGTTGCGAGTGTCCCGGAGATGTTCCCTAAAGCGCTCTGCTAGGAGGTGCCCAGTCTCCCCAATGTAGAGGAGACCGCATCGGGAGCAATGGATACAATAAATGATATTGGTGGATGTGCAGGTAAAACTTTGATGGATGTGGAAGGCTCCTTTAGGACCTGGGATGGAGGTGAGGGAGGAGGTGTGGGCGCAGGTTTTGCAGTTCTTGCAGTGGCAGGGGAAGGTGCCAGGACGGGAGGGTGGATAGCATGTTTCTTCTTGTGGGAGAATCTAGAACCAGAGGTCATAGTTAAAAAAAGAGGGTCACCCATTTAAGACAGAGATAAGGAAACTTCTTTTCTCTCTCAGAGTAGCGTAAATCATTAGGATTGCCTTCCTCACAAGGTTACAGGTGCAGTATTTTAAAATATTGTGAAAGCAGAGATAGATTCTCGATCACCATGGGGACGTGAGAGTTTTGGGGAATATGCAAGAGTATGCAAAAAATGTAAAGTTGAGGGTAAAATCAGACGGTCAGAAAATCAGCCATGTTCTTATTGAGTGAGGGAACAGCCTCGAAGGGCCGAGTGGTCAGTCATGTTCCTTGTTGGTCTGTGTGCATGTGCACTATGATATAATCCCTGTCCTCAGCTTCAGTCTGCTAAATTACATAGGGACGCAGGCAAAATTTGGACGATTTTTTTTCCCAGTCTTTCCAAATCCCACTTCTGTCCTGAGAAAAGAGCCTTATTTTGACCAGCCTAAAAGCAGAAGATAGTTTTGAAAATGAGTTTGTTGTTTGCTATTTTAGATGTCACTAAAGAGAGTTGGCTGCAAGTTGGTAATTAAATGGCCACGTATCCAAATGCTTTGAGCTGGCGAACGAATTCCTGAGACCAATACACAACCTTAATAAGCAGTGGAAGCATGTAAGAAATTCTGTCTCACCATCTGTAATTGCTGCACCATTTCCTCTCTGTAGGCCAGCTCCCGCTTCATCTGGTCCTGGAAGTTATCTGATCAATTAATGGATGAAAAAACAGAAAACGTGGGTCAGATAAACTCGGATTTATAGAGGCGACTATCAACTACATTTTACATTGTCCAAACAGCTAACAAACCAAATTTCATTCTAATCATCGAAAATTATTTCCCTCGAGTTCAACAGTTTGACAGTTTGCTGTATGTCTTCACGCCGCACTAAGTTCGAGAATCACATTTTCACAAGATTTTCAACAGTAACATGCGGTGATAGCTCTTGTTATTTTTACAATTATATATCGCTGCACAAACCGACCATTTACCTGCATGCAGTGCCCATATCAGGCAGTTTGTAATAAGAAATAGAGAGCCAGAACGATGCTTCCTTAAACTGATTAATGATTATCTTAAAGGGAATTGCACTTTTTTTTTAAAAAAAACAAGAGATTGCGGATATACTGTTGTAAACTAAACATGGTGTGTTTTTATTTTGCTGTGACTGCTACAACCGAGCTCAACACAATGCTAAAAAAGAGGAGAAAAATAATGTCTTACTGACAACAGTGAAAGAAGCGTTACCCTTTAACGCCTGAAATTCCTGTTCTAATCTCCGCCTCAAGTCAATCTGCTCCAATAACACTTTCTGAAGTTCTTCTGGAAATAAAACACAACGCTTGATTTGAAGAATGCAAAACTATCTGGTCTTGATACCTATTTATATAACCACCCCTTCTCCGACGAAATTACACATTTAACCTGTCAAATCCTTATAATTTTAATCGGGCCGATGACATCTAGCAAATGTCCATAAATCGAGGAAGAGGTTTCAATTTTTCGTCTGTTTATATCTATGATACTTCACCAAAAACCCAAAGCTTTTTGTTATTTCTCACTGATATCCCGACTCGGATATTTCTGTGTTCACAGGTCTCTGTTTGTCATTCTTCTTCATTCCTTATTTATCAAATCATTTATCTTAATCTCTTATCCTATTTATGTATCTAGTAATTATCATTTTATTTTGCATCTATCTATAATGACGGTGAACGACCTTCTGAATTGTAGAGTTAGGTTCCTTCTATTAACTTATCGGTTCAATTATTAATTTCCTCCTCCGAAAAAGAGCACAAAACTCCATTTGTTATAAAACAAAACAATGCAATAACAAACATACAATAAAAACAGATTTATTCGGACTGTTGAAGTGATGTATAATGATATAAATTACTGTGATTCAGAAACATTCAATGCATTTTACAGATATTTTAGTCACATGCAACACGTAGAGGTGTTTAAACATTGCTGTTCGGTAATGAAGATGAAATAAATGTATCATTACAATCTGATTACTGGACCTTTTTAAATTTATATTAGGCAATAATGTCAAATATGAAGGGGAAAATATGCAACATGTTCACTTAAAACGCAGCAATCCTTATTCATGCTGCTTAGGTACCAAAATATCAGCGCAGTTTCTCCGGCTGCGTTATTCTGTGGTGATTAAAGACTCAGAAGAATTGAAACAAAAGCTTACATGGGTAGATCGATGAACGTGTAGATGATTACTGTATGGAGATTCGGTTGTAAAGGGACTCGTGATGATATGTAAATGATATACTGCGCGATAGTAGACTTAAATAGTACACTAATACAGGCAGGTAAATCAACTTGTTAGATATATGGATTTCAGCACTGGCATAATATAAAAGGGTAATCAATAGTAATGTTTATTCTGGTTGAAAACACTCCAATGAAGCGCCTTGGGACAGCTTATTCAAGGCGCTATATAAATACAAGCTGCTGTTGTTTATAGAGTTATTTACATTTATGTAATGGCGAGCCACATGTAAACACTGACCACGTTTACCTTTCTCCATATTTTCCACATCAGTCTTGATAGAAAGTGGTGGTGTTGATTCTTGCGTCTGGTCACCTATCCAATTAAAAATGGTAAAACCCTTTTACAATCTTTACGGGACATTCACTTTTCGAATCAATATCGTATCGGGGTTTCACTAATTGTAAGTGTTTATTATTCTTAAACGGTGATTTGTTTAAAATGGCGACCCCGCACACCACAAAATTCCGTGTAGTGGGAACTGTCCCTATTACAATGTTAATTGTCTCTATCCACATTCTTTAACAGGGACAATGTTTGCAACTGCAAAATAAAATAGACAATCTAAAGCATTGCTAATTTCTCCGGGGAAGCTGGTATTTAAATAAAATTATACGTGGTGAGTGTATTGTAAGGGACTTCTCCCCTAATAAGAGCAAAAAAAGCGTGTGTATTTTTGTTCATTCTGAACCCTCGATGTTCGCTCTCATCTGACAGGCAAATTTGCAGACATAGCCCCAGGATAACAACCTCGTTTGACAGTCAATTAACCGCGAATCGACAAAGCCAAACGAGTTTGCATTACATAAATGGCAAATTAGATTCTTTTATTCTCTCTCCCTCCCCCTAGAACAGATACCTCCCCCGCTCAATGCAATTGAGACGCGGCATCAGAACTTCTAATCACGTCCTTTGCTGTCTTAGGTAAAGCCCTTGGCGACATTTAGCAATAAGAAAAGGTGGATTCATTTAATTTGTTTAAGATAATAAAGGGAATTTTCTAATGTATTGTATGCGAGGCTCATTATGAGCCAGATGATATCAGCGCTGATGGCTGTCATAAAACACCTTTATTATCTCTGTTGACAAATATTAAAAGCAACAAGCTTCATACATCCAGCTTTTGAAAGGGAACAATATTGCATTATGTTAGTGTAAAATATTGTTCATTTTAGTTTGTTCTTTCCAGCCAGTACTAATATGGTGTTTATATTTTCATCTTTCTAATTGCACCTGATAAGCTTGTCCCGCAAACTCAAGTTAAATTAGTCAATGTTGTTGATTTAGTTGCAACACCTCCGGATCATTTCTAATTTTGGGGGGGTGTTTTCCCTTTAATTTAGCACTTGTAGAATTTTCTTTGCGAAGTATTCTCTTTCTTTGTTACCTTAATTATTCGATATAAGTTTTAAGTTATCATAGTCTTTCTGGTCATAATCACTCACTTACCCCCAGGTTCCCGCCAGAACCCCACCCCCGAGCTGTCAGATTCCTCCGTGAAACAATCCTGCTGTTTAATTTCAACTGCAACATAGAATACATCAGTGCGGCAAAATCACACACAGAAAAGGTGGAAATATGATGGAGGTTAAAAAAGGTCACGTACAGAAATAGGGCCAACGGATAAACAAGAGGTCAGATAAATGAGTAGTGGGTAAACAATTTGTCCAGCGTCAACAGATAAACAGAAGGTCAAAGTAATGAAAAGAGGGTAAACAATTTATTCGGGGTCAACAGATAAACAGAAACAGAGAGAGAAAATAAATGATGGACCCAGCCATGGAATCACAAGTAAACACGTGTTAGAGAGGTCACAGGTAAACAGATAGACAAATACATAAAGGACCAAATGTTAACAATAAGCTCAGGGCCACAAAAATAAAGTGCATTTAAAATATATATATTGTATATGTAGCGTGTATTGTTTAAACTGTTGTTCCAAGCGGAACTTTGAAATTGACCGGTAGAATTTGTAATTCCCACAAAGTTGTGTTTAGAAAAAGTGTCATTTTGTACTTACTGGAAAAACTGTCTTCGTCTTTTTTAGGGTAGAGTGCATGCTTTTTGGTTCCATTTTTAAGACCCTGTTGGAAGATTACAAAATGATAGGAAATATTAGAATTATCCGGGAATGAGGGGGAGGCAGGTCGCTGGTTGGAGCCCGTTGTTGTTAATGTGCTGAGAAACCTTGTTTGTAAACTTCGCCCCATGTTGTGTAATGGGAACGAAGACGGCACTAATGTTCAATAATTAAAAGTCCCAGAAAGGGGGGGGGGGGGGGGGAAACACATGTGGATGAAAAGCAAATCAAATCACACATTACAGAGAATCAAATTATGAAATAGAATTTCGAGGCTATATTATTGCACTATTGATTTCTTTAGGGACACGATCGTCTTTAACCGCGCCTCTGGGCGCATGTTCTAGCCCAAAACTGTGTTGCAGTCATAATGAGCTAAATAGCCGAAAGGTGATATTTACGTCTTTGTAATTGGGCTGCTCCAATGATACTGGATCGCAGGGAGTGGGTCCCTTATCAATGATTGGATCTTCCTTGCCCTCTCTCTTGTCAACACTTGGTTCCATTTTGGAGCTAGAGAAGTGACCCGGCTCTTTAGTCGCTGTAAACCCGGTGTCCTGTGACAGGCGGCTGCTGCTGCTGCTGTTGTGGGTGTACTGCTCCAGAGGGATCCCCTCTTCCTGAGCGTCTGCCGGGAGTTTGTGGGTCTCGACATCCACCTCTTGCTCTTCCTCGCTGGTCACGCTGTCGCTGTGGTAACTGCAGCTGGTGCCCGGGGAGGGGTGTCGCTCTGAGCTGAAGTCCTCGGCGTTGCCGTGAAGTTTGGCGATGCTCTCGGTGTCCTTCACCACCGGCTTGAAGGCCGAGAGGTAGCTCTGCTTCCGGGCTGTGAAAGCAGACACCTCCAGGAGCTTGAGCCTGCCCTCCGTGGGCAGCCGGTGCTCCTGGCCTCCCGCAGCACCGAGGCTGTCCCTGTCAAACAGGCTGTCTCTGGGAGCTGCTACCGCCAAGCCACCAGCTTCGCTTTGGTCAGACACATCCAGGAAAGTCTGCCTTAAACTCGGGGACTCCCCCACTGATGTGATGGCACTGGGTTGGGGATGTAGGTAGGTTGGCACCGGGATGCCATTGGCCGCCCTGGGGGGCCAGAACATACACAGGGGCGGGTAGAAGGTGTCCTTTCTGCCGGGCCACAGGAGGCCCGATAGTCCAGCCTGCTTCGGCTCCCCAGCCAGGGGGTCGGCGTCGTCCTTTTTCTGACACAGCCCAAAGGCGGGGAAGGTGTAAGGGTTGGGAAACAGGGAGGCCGCCGGGAATTTCTGCAGCATCCCAAAGCCTTTGCTGGGCACCGGGATGACCGGGTAACTGCGGAGGCTCTTCCGAGAGGAGGCGCTGCCTCCGTCCTCCTCGTCCTCAGCAAACCGGGCTCTCTTCTGGGAGAGCTCCGGGCCCATCATGTGGCTGATCACACTGTTCACCGCCTTCACGGAACTGAGCGGGCCGCAGTGTCCGGGCAAGGCTCGTTTCCGGCTGCCCCCGTTAAACATGGCCTTGACATCTTCCCAGGCGTAGGTCAGGTCCTGGGGAGGATTCTTGTCCGTCAGCCTGAGGTGTCGCCTCCAGGAGTTGAAGTTGGCCGCATCAGGTTGAGTGTACTTAGCCTCTGGAGTGCGGTGAGAGTGGAAGATGAACTTATTGGGAGAGAAGTACATGCTGCAGTAGGTACACTTGATGCACTTTGCCCTTGAACTGTTGTAACGGGCTGGTATAAAGCTGCCCCGGCTCCCCCAGGCACATTCGTGGCTGACGTCGAAAGCAAAGTTATCAGGCAGCTTCGGAGGCTTGTTCTCGCCCAGAAACGACTTGCAAAGTCTCTCGGCTTCCCGCTTGGTGATCATGCCACATCTCCGCGATGAGATGGGCATGGCGCCAGCCCTGCGCAGTATCTCCAACTGCACCGGAGTACATTGCACACAGGTGATCCCCAAAGCCACCCTCCGGTTGTGGATTTCGTTGTAACTGTAGTTTTTGAGCAGAGTGTTGGAGATCTGAGCCAGGCACAGCCTCTCCTGGTTGTCAATGATGAGGGACACGATTGGCACCCCGTACAGAATGACCTGGCCCACTTGATTGGGCTTCATGGGGAGATGGGGGGATCTCTGCTGATTCAGGGAATCCTGCTCGAAGGAACCCGTCGGTGCCACATCACTTGGTGCTGGGAGTGCAGTAGAGACGCTTTCCATAGTGCTCGATGCTTATTTAGAAGCGCTTCTCTTTGTACCTGCGCCATGGAGGGGAAAAAAGAATAACATTAAGGCAGAGAAGAGAGCGTTACAGTCTCACAATGTGATCAATATTAACATACACCTTAACAGGCCATCGATCAAAGCCTCGCGGTTGCTAAAGGCCTTTTAATCCCAGATATAAGCACCAGAAGATTGATTTAATACGGGCACGGTGCTAATGAAATTGTGAAATGTTCTTATGTACAGTAATAGATTAATCAATATATTGTAACGACTTGTCAAAAACTGATAACGAGACAGGCACATCCCTGCAATCTCTGAATAACCCCGCATGGGGAAGAATTCCACCCCCACCCCACCCCCCCAAAACCAAAAAAATTAATTTAACAGGAAACGCTGCGTTATTCATCGCAACCTTCCCTTCGCCCGGGACGGGTTTTTTTTGTCTTAGGCAGGAATGAATTAATTCAATCATTAATAAAAGCAGCAACTTGTTTCCATTTAGCCCTGCTCCCTTCGCTTCCTATTGATGACTGGTGGGTTTTGTTTTCCCACCCAAACAAGAAAATATCCGTCCACAGCCAGCTCTGCGGACAGAGTCGCGGCCAGGAAGCGAAACGGTGGATCCATTCAGACCACTGGCAGTGGAGGGAGACGGGCGATCGGTCTAAGTGGAGACTGAGAAGGGACCGGAGTGAGGAAGGTACTGAGCAAGGGAAAATAAAGAAAGAGAGATATATAGAGAGAATCCCGAATGGGATTTTATATACAAGCGTTATAACAGAGAAAAGTAGGAAGTCAAATACTGTAGAAGGGGGGAAAAAACAATTCCAATAAATAAATTACCGGGATTATCAAAGTGAGGTGCAGGCCCGATAGACTCATGAACTCGGATAAGCAGAAGGAAACTACTGAGCATATTTTATTCATCCAATCGATCGATTGCTCATTCTATTGACAACCACCGCTTTCAATTAAGTATTTTTAAGTCAACCAATTACCTGGTGCACAAAGCCCCGGACAGGCCGTTACTCCAGCATAGTGGCCTCGGCGGCAGCTGGTCCCGCACCTTGCTGTCAGCCCACCCGCGTGTTGGCAAGCCCTGGTGTGTCTGACCGCTGGTTGCACGGCACATCCCAGAAGCTGCGGCAGTCAGAGGCTGCTCTGGACTGTGATGGAGCTGAGAGTTTAAGAGCTGCAGGGAGCCCCCGGGCTGAGTGTTCCAGCTCTGAACTCTCAGCCCTACCATCCAACAGCAATTATCACAGCTGCTAACGTCACTCCCTGACTGACACTGGATAAATGGACTTCTCCGGCATCTAATAAATTCAGTGACTCCCAAACGTCGGGCTCCAGGCTAGCGAGCATACCTTTAGAGCTTTACATACTGTAGAGAAATATTCAATTGAATTCAGTTTCTTTAACGCTCCCTCGCTCTAAGTGGTACTTAGATTAATCAAAATGAAATTATCGCTAGATAATTATTGAAAAATGTCGACAAGTCCATCCACATCATTGAAAACTTACCGTTTATAATAGGGCCAATGAGTCTGTGAAAGACTTTTTAAAAGTCGTCTGATGTTTAGCTTGTTCTTTATTTGTCTTTCTTCACGGAAGAAGGCATTTCCCTCAATTCTAACGAATGTAACCCGAAATATTTAAATACACGAAGCGAAAATTAGTTGAAAAGTTAAAAAAAATGCTCCGCGTCGGCTCTATCATTAGCAACTTCGCCACAGCTCCCTCTGTTAGTCGGGTTTCCATTCTGTATGCACACAGGCAAAAGAATTTGGAAAAACATCGTCAATATATTTAATGCCAGCAAACGAGGAGCTCCTGTGCTCCAAAACCTTCCAATACTTAAATTACTGTTAATTATTTAGTAGCTCTTTAATACACACGTCATACCGTGTGTATTACAGCGGAGTCATTAAATGAAATATAGTGTACATGTTTTGTGCCACACTTCTATACTGTAGGGCGCACGCACATAGCCACATGCTGAGGTGCCAAATACTACTGTATACTGAGGGTCATCGGTTTGGTTTTGGAAGCATGGCAGCTTGATTCATGTGCGCAGTTTGTGGCTGTTGAAGTTAACTCTTCAAAAATACAGAACTGCTCCAGAACACAGTCTGTTCCAGTGAACGGAAAATTATACACCCTGCACTTAAGATTCAGACAGATCTTTAAAGAGAAGGATGTATATTAATTGCACATAATGTGTGGAGAAATGGTGAAAAGGCCGTGAAGACGATGAAAATGAAGGTAGAGTAGATAGGGGTTGATGTGACTGAGACAGCGAGGAAGAAGTGTTGAACTGGAAGCAGAAACCTGGTGAATTCAGAGGGAAACTAACTGTACACTAATCAAGGGCCCTCTGGAGAAACTGCAGTGAGAAATCGCGCATCTCTTGATCCAACTCGACAAAGTTGGCTTTGAAACACTGCACCCAATCCGTACAAACCGCGATCGATAACAAACTGTAAAACCGTGGGGGCTGGTTGTGACACGATCTTCTGTGATTTAACGACTGGGCAAGGTTCTTGTGAGCCGGCCGGGCGGATCGGTGGTGACTGGCTTCACAGTTGACTCTCTGAGCAAATCAATTGTTTGTTATTCAGTGGGTAGCGCACGTCAAACACCTGTGAAAGCACAAAGTCCAGCCGTGACTCCTTCAGCCACCGTTCTGCGGTCTGTTCACAGGCAGCTTTTGTCTCATGGACTGCGCTACTACTAATTGCCCAGCGGATACCACCACATTCTCAGGCGGATTTTTCAAACCGTTAACCCTCTATGCTGTTTGCCGAAGACAGACTCAATCGACTCCATCTGTAATTTGGACTTTCAATTCTTGCTAAATCTGAATGCGAACAGTTAACCTGAAATTTTACAAAGTGTGCGGAAATATCTGAAAAACTAATTCATCAGGGCAAGGCTAACATTAAAACAGTATTCGTCTAATTTAAACCAAATTCACTTAAACTATTGACAGATTAATGGATGTTCGAACTCTCATTGTTAGCATTAACTAGTGCTGGGAGATTCGAATCAGGCTCTGCGGGAAAGATGATTTCCAAGTTTAGCCGGGTCCAGTCCGGTTTGGAACATCTAACGACAACGGGTTATCGCGCAACATGACACGCCTTTTGCAAAGTGGGGCAGCTTCACAGAGGGAGGGAAAGAGACGGGAAAAATGTCAAGGGCGAAAGAGGATAGCAGAAAGAAAAAGATGAAAAGGTGAATAGGACACAAAGATACAAAACTAGGAACAGGAACGATTCAAAACATTTAAAATTAGAATCTAAAACTTGTTAAAAGGCCTTTGACTTTTTGCTAGATTTAGAACTTTTAACTTGTATCACCATTACTATTCGACTAAAGTGACTTTCAGATAATAAATAAGTCAGAATTAATCAGGGCATTAGTAATAATTACACTGTTAATGACAATCTTAATTAGTAAAAGGAAAAGTGATGATAATTATTAAACAATGCTACTTGTACTATTAGCGTTAATGCTTCTGTTAACATTAAAAAAAAGTTCTTTGTGTTCACTCAGTTTCTATATCAAATAAAAACTTCTCTTCTTCAATCTACCACTGTACCTGTTTATTACCGAAACCAATTCTGTTCAGATTTTAATTTCAGCAGATGTTGGTAACAAGACGGCGTTTCTTTTGAAAGAAAAGAACAGCCTTTATTAGTCCATTCATAGAATATTTACTATCGCGAATTGGCATCGGTTTTTAAGTGATTGACTCGTTTCATGCCCACGTTTCTGTCTCTCTCTGTCCCTCTCCCTCTCTCTCTGGTGCATCGCTCTCCTCTCTGATATTTGCCAGGTTTGACCCCCACCCCCTGAAGCCTCTTCTCCATCCGCCTGTTTGCTTATTTGCCTTTGCGCCACCGCCAAACAAAATCGAAGCAAATGCATCTTCCATCGAAGTGATCTGGATCCCTTCTGAGAGGTTGCTAAGGTGAGAGGGGGGGGATGGCTGAGAGCGGTGCCGCCGCTATTGTTGGCTTTTGTACAATTATTCAAAGGCACTCCGTTTCCAGACCGGGACTCAACGGTTACTTTGAAGATTCTGAAATGTGCAAAACCGCTTCCCCCAATTCCTGGACCCCGCTCCCCCCTTTACCTCACACACAGACTCGATGCTCATTACTGTCACAGACTCGCGAGGGATTGTTTTTAAACGTTATTTTTTTTTAAAACAGCTAAAACTGTAGAATAATCATTCGTGTTCCGGACATGGTTAGTATGAAACTTTACTGGGAAACTTCAAAAAAAAAGAAGGACCTTCGATAATTCAAAATAAATTAGATCTAGGATTGTAATTTCCCAGCACGGGAGACCATGCGCTCCCCCCGGGGTGCTGGACAAATGAAAACTTCTCTCCATTGTCCAGTTTCTTCTCTTTTTCCAAATAAACACCCAGGTTTCCCTAAAAATATGTCACGACAGCTTTCGCCTCAATTAATCTCTGCGAGAAATCACTCTGCGGTTGGCAAACTCTCTCCCATAAATCATCGACCTGAAACGTTAATGCGTTTCTCTCTCCACAGATGCTGCCTGAGCCGGGGAGTATTTCCACAGTCTGATGGTTTAGCTCAGGTGTCCAGCAACGGCAGGATTTTACACAAAACATTAAACATTTGGCGTTCTCCCCTCAGTACTCCAGCTTTCTCCTACTAACTCGAGTTTCTCATTCCAGACATTACACTGGTGAGCATATAAAAGGCAGAATAGAATAGAAGAGAAATTCCCAGTAAATTCATTGGAAAAGGAAATCCTGGGGTCAAGACGGACTGAGGGTTGTGGCTAAAATGTTCGCATTTCTTTGTAAAGAAATGCTACTGTCCCGGTGAATAAATGCAGTTTTAAACTGACAGGATCCCAATGATAGAAACAACGGCTTCCCCAAGTACCCCCATGATTCAGATTTTCATTACTAGCCTCCCTTCTCCTTCTTATGCGATGCTATCTTTAGGATTCGTTTTCTTCTAAAAATGGTCAGAAATGAGACGACATCAGGTTGGAGTACAACAGGTTTCTTTGAAATCATAAACTCTCGGAGCGTTGCCCCCTCCGAAGAGCTTGTGATTTCAAATAAACCTGTTGGACCAAAACCTGGTGTCGTCTGACTTTGTCCAGTCCCCCAGTCCAACACCGGCACCTCCACATCATGGTTCTGTAAAATGGAACATTGTTAACTCTCTTGGAAGAGATCGCGTCCACACGAACGGTCTAATTGTCAAATATGTACCTCCGAGAATTTATTTCACAGAACTCCAACCTCAGAACCCTTTCAAAAAAAATCAGATTTTAATGTGCATGTCTCTGCTGATTTTATGAATTGGTTAAAATGGTGTGGTCTGATCCCAGAATGACAGAGCCCTGTAGCATGTGGAGGCCATTACACAGATTCTAGCGGACATTACCAGGGTCGTGTATTTCTGTTAATTTTCAACTCAATATCCCTTCTCAATAATCCACTTCACTATTTAAATAGTATCCTCTAAAACATACATTCAGCTTGGAATAGGTAATAAGCAACCTTACAATATCCAACTAACCGTCCAACTGAACAGTGAGACCAGCAGTTTAGCAGTAATCTCATTCAACACAGCATTTGACTTAATCACCTCATTTCAAATCATATGCTTAACATTTTGTTTATACGAAAGAGTTAACCTGACGCGGCATCAACTAATTTAATTTTGATTTTGTTTGACAAATTCACTGTTCTCCAGGAAAACGCAGAATTCTCAAGTTAAAATGTGAAATCACAAGCATTGGGAAAGGTGAGTATGTTCATGGATAACTCTCAGTGAATCCGGATCACTGCTGCAGGCTTGACCTTTTAATTTATAAAATAATCGAGTACAGAAGGAGGCCATTCGACTCATTGTGTCTGTACATGTTCCTTGGTAGAGCTATTATTTAATCCCAATCCTCTGCCTGTCGCTGCCTGGTAAACGTTTTCCCTTTGCGCATGTATCCAATTCCTATTTGAATTCTATCATTCACGTTCAGGCAGTACATTTCAGAAGACAACAAGGTGTCGTCCAAGAAATGTTTCCTTGAGTCACCTCGCGTTCTTTTGCCTGCCTCCAGGATGCTGACCCTTCTGTTGCTGAAAGGCTTCCCCCCTCACGTACTCCATCAAAATTATTCATGACTTCGAACGCCTCCATCAAATCTCCTCTCTACCTTCTATCTCCTAAGAGAACAACCCCATTCTTAAGATAAGTAACACTTCACTCGAAATGTTAACTCCGTCTTTCTCTCCCCTCAGATGCCTCCAGACCTAGATCAGACCTGCTGTGCTTTTCCAGCACTACTCTAATCTAGACTCTGATTTCCAGCATCTGCAGTCCTCCCTTTTGCCTACATGCCTGCTGAGTGGTTCCAGTATGCTTGATTTCATCCCGGAATTCCAGCATCCGCAGTATTTTGCTTTGATTCTACTCAGCCTTTCCACTCTCTGCACATCACTGAAACCCTTTAGTCCTGCTACCGAGCTCGAGCGAATTTATCTCCCCCGAAGATCTTGACCCTCTTCCTAAAACGTGATACCAAAAATTAATTCAATACTACATCTGGGATGTAATCAGCGATTACTTTAAAAAAATTAACACAACTTTATGGACCGTATTCCTCTATTAATAAAACGTGGATCCCACATTTTAAAACAAAATTCTCAAATTGGCAGGCCACTTTCAAAGATGTATATTCTTCCTTCTGTCACTCTTCTTACCAAAGTGTATCACATCACACTTGTCTGTGCTGAATAGCATCTGTGCATTTTATAGCCTGTTGGTGCCGTCCTGCAGTTTCTTACTGTCCTTTTTATTGATCACTGCAGTTCAGAGTTTAATGCCAGCTTTGCAAACTTTGAATTATGTTTTACGTACCCGAGCCCAGCTTATTAATATTCATCGTCAGGGCCGGACAGCTTTGTAAACGTCATTCAAGTCTGAACAACAACTTTGTCATCGCTGTCCTCTGCTTTCCACCTCCCCCCCAGCCAAATTTGTGTCCACATTGCAGCTGCTCTCTTAGTCACACGGGCTTTATTTTGTTTACTAATAGGTCGTCAAAAGATGTTATTTCTTCAGTAACAAATTCTGTTTATTTTTATTTATGTAAATAACTTAATAAACAATCAAATTCTCTATGGCTTTAAACAAAATGTGATTACGATTGGCTTCTATTAAGACCGGATTGCGCAATCAAAACCCAACCGTTTGGAAGACTCTTCGAGACTAACTTGAAGTTTCTGAAAAATGTCGTGAGTGGAGACCGTATGGAGGCCTGGACAAAATCCGGTTCAGAAAATACATGGACCGATCTTGCAAATATTAGATTTGAATGAGGGATGGGGTTCTGCATTGCTTGTAGTAACCCGTGCAAGTAGCTAGCTATAACAATAAGGGGACTACAAGGGGACAGCGACCTAAAGATCCCGAACATCAAACTGGTGAAATTTCAGTGATATCATGAAGAGGTGAAATTCAGTGTAAAACCACAACGTGAATGTCTCCTTTGTGAAATTCCCTTCGATTTAATGAGAATAATACACTGAACGGGTCTTTTGTTTGATTTTGTTATTTATCTCACTAATTGAACCAAGTGAGAAGAGGCAGCAGAATATTTAATCATAGACTGTGCATAGTTTTCCTGGGTGCTCGCGAGGTACATCTCACTATAGCCACCACCACAATTTGTAGATACGCACATTTATTTGTCCACTTCTGTTTTTTGTGCGTGCATTGATCTGTTTTATTGACCGTCCTCGGAAAGTGACAGTACGACATTTATTGACGATCTCCAGCTGTAAAGTCTGCATTGCTCCCTACCTGTTGTAGAATAGTGAGAGTCAGCACCACCCACACAATTGGAGGAACAGGTGGACCTTATACTCAGTACAGAATACCAGCAGAAATCTGCTTTTGCGAGTACGTGCATACAAACTGTGAGTGATTGCGAATTTGGAAAGGGCCCGTATATAATCAATTTTACCTCTCCATTTTAACGCTTTGTCCCGTCTACCCGCTAAAACCGCACGCACCAATACTAAGGCCTGGCCCAGTCTGACTCCTTCTATCCCTGCCTCCACTGATTCACATCCACAATGAATTGAATACAAATTTCGAATCTCTATTTCCGGATCCCTCGATGACCTTTTGCCTGCAACTTGCCTCAAGCCGAAATCACATCTTTCATTGCTCTCACAAACAGCTCTCCCCTGAAACCCTATCACTGGTTGTCTCATGAAAACCGCTCTCTTCCATCGCGTTATCAGTTAGTGCCCTACTCCACTTCTCAATTCCTGCTCAGAGTTAAAGAACCATCCTTTGTGATTCACTTTGGGTTGTTTTGCAAAGGCATTGCGCGAGTTTAAGTTGTGTTTGTGGAGTGTGTAAGATGCCTGTGTTTAGTCTGTGAAAATCTGAAGAGTAGAGGTGACAGTCTCAGACCGTGACAGATCCCTGTTACTATACATACTAGGGATACATAATGTGGAGGAGCCGGTGTAGGACCTGGGTGTACAAAGTTAAAAATCACAAAACACCAGGTTATAGTCCAACAAGTACAAGCTTCCAAGTTGCTCCTATCAGCGGTCGGAAAACTAGAGTAGTTTTTTTTGTAATTTCCACCACATACACCTGATAAAGTAAAAACCAGACAGCGTTCCTCCAGGACATAGGGTGCTACATGCATAGCACAAACTACACAATCGTACAAAGACCTAAAGTGCAAAACACACAAGTTACAGTGTAATGCAGTGTACAAAAGAATGATAAATAATTAACATTTCCCGAGCAGCAATTCGAAATCGCTGTTTTCCCTGGAGCGTCCTTATAGAGGTTTATAAAATCATGAGGGGCATGGTTAGGGTAAATAGACAAAGTCTTTTCCCTGGGGTGCGGGAGTCCAGAACTAGAGGGCATAGGTTTAGGGTGAGAGGGGAAAGATATAAAAGAGACCTAAGGGCAACTTTTCCACACAGAGGGTGGTATGTGTATGGAATGAGCTGCCAGAGGAAGTGGTGGAGGCTGGTACAATTGCAACATTTAAAAGGCATCTGGATGGGTATATGAATAGGAAGGGTTTGGCGGGATATGGGCCAAGTGCTGGCATATGGAACTAGATTAGCTTAGGATAGCTGGTCGTATAGACGAGTTGGACAGAAGAGACAGTTTCCGTGCTGTACATCTCTATAACTCTATGACTCGTGGAAAATGGGAAAGAGTCCGATCATACTGTGTGAAGGAGCCTGATGGCTTGGGGGAAGAAACTATGACACGGTCTGGCCGTGAGAGACCAATGCTCAGGTGTCTTCTGCCAGATGGCAGGAGGAGGAAGAGTTTGAGTGAGGGGTGTGTGGGGTTTTCCACAATGCTTCTAGCCTTTCGGATGCAGCGTGTGGAGTAAATGTCTGTATTCTTCCAAATAAACCGGTTGGACTATAGCCTGGTGTGGTGTGATTTTTAATTTGCTGGGAATACAACACTTGCACACTCAAAATCTCAACAAGCCTCTTCTAAATGTCATCAGTCCCACCATGCTAGCCACAAATTAATGTCTTGATCCTTTATCGATTGACATCTTCGTTGCAATAAGTTCTATTTTAATTATGAAATAAAAAATATTCAGCCTGCTCTCCCCGTCATGCATAGTAAACCACACTCAGTGAGTTTAATTGGAGGGAGGCCTCCCCTTTGGGAACAGCATCGGTCTGTGGTTTCAGAAGGTTCAACATTGGATTGTGGAACTGCAGATCAACATGGATAGTTGAAAATGTGTTGCTGGTTAAAGCACAGCAGGTTAGGCAGCATCCAAGGAATAGGAAATTCGACGTTTCGGGCATAAGCCCTTCATCAGGAATTCCTATTCCTTGGATGCTGCCTAACCTGCTGTGCTTTAACCAGCAACACATTTTCAACTGTGATCTCCAGCATCTGCAGACCTCATTTTTTACCCGAAGATCAACATGGATAGGCCGTCTTCTCACTGTAACTGGGTTAAAATGCTACCTGTATCATGTACAATGTACACAGCAATCCTTAGGAACAGAAACATTTTAAAGACAGCAGAGGTGATAAAGACAGAAATTAATTAGAAGGGATCTTTTATAAATTATACATTTTCTGTCTAACTTCAGATGCTTCAATTGATGCTCCAATTCTCAAAAGGCTGGCTACGCGATGGTGAGGACACATTTGAAACACACGCACATACGGACACAAACACACCCACACCCAAACACACTTACAGCCACACGCTATACAGCCATACACACATACAGACACACACACAGCCACACACACACAGCCTCACGTACACAAACACACCCACACCCAAACACACTTACAGCCACACGCTATACAGCCATACACACATACACACACATGCCCACACACACACACACACACAGACACACACAATCGGGATAAACGATTCAAATTACAGGCTAGGGATCAGCATCTAAAATTCCAGCGGTACTAGGGGAGAACTTCATTCTCCTCTCGTTCAAACGAAAATAAGAATGTTGACAAAACCGAAAGGACAAAGTTGTGACGTTGTCCTCATTTTAACTGCAGAAAAAGGGAAATGTGCTGTGGGGGTGCTGTGCTATAGGAGAGCTGGCTATCGGGGAGGCGAGAGGCCCGTCTCATTTCGATCAGTCCACCCAGCAGTAACTTCCCTCCCAGCCAGGCCCCATCGCTTTGCAGGGAAGTCTCCTTGCTGTCACAGCAGTACAGAGTCAGCCGTTCACCCAGTTCGGCCGCTGTCCCTGTTCCCAGCGATAAAGCAGACTGAGGGCACCTGGATCTGAGAAGGGAGATGTTCGAATTCCCTTATTAGGTTTCCCTTTCCATTCAACGAATCGTCATCTCTTTTTGTAAAACCAATCGACAGAAGCAGTCAGAGGGAGAAATGGGAGTGAGTTTATGTGTGTGTTTGATTATTGGCTGTGTGTGTGTGTGTGTGTGTGAGAGATTGGACCTTCAGACAATTCCTTCAGTTAAAAATCCCATTCTAACAATCCCGGGATCACACGGTTACGAGAAATCAAATGTGGCGGGATTCGAAAGAGAATTCAGAAATCCATTTTCACCTTCTTCAATGATCGATGCCAAGTCAATTGTCTGTCACTCGGACAGCGAGGCTGCTCGGAGCAATGCCAACAGTGAGTACTGTACTGCTCACAGGGAACCTCTGTGCGTATATTCCGAGCCCCCAGCCACTGGGCTACACACAGCAGCAGCAACAGCAGCACATAGATAGTAACAGAGAGTGACAGAGAGAGAGAGAGAGAGAGAAAACCAACTGGACCCAGCACAGTGGGTCACAGAGAGAGACTGAGGCACAGACAGTAGTAAAAACAGACAGGCAACTGGATTCCCATTCCTCCCTCCCTCCCTCCCTCTCTCTCATTTCCAATCTTCCCACCACCTTTCCCTTGTACTGATTCCCATTATATCTCCCCACTCACCGTCTCTTACTTCCATTTCTCCTCTCCAATCTCTCAACTGATCTGTCCCTCCAATTCTCTCTCCCCGTCCCTGCCTTCAGCCCACCCCTTCCATTCTCCAACTCTCCTCTTACCCCATCCTGCTCTGTAACTTCTCTTCCCCTGAGGGCAGGGTTAAATTGTACCTTTGTAAATGCATGAAATAGAGGGAAAAAAATTAGGGAACTGAAAGTGGAAATTGCTCTGGGTGAGCATTCACAGAAATATGGCTCAAGCCAGAACAGGTCTGGATACTCAACACCTTGGGTTATAAGGTTTGTTTTAGCAGAAACAGAGTATATAAAAAGGGACGAGATGTAGCAGTCTTGGTCAAAGATAGCATGCATAGCCCTTAACCAAGATGCAGTTCCTGAATTGGAATCTTTATGGTAGGAGGTGTGAAACAGAAAGTGTATGGTGACATTGTTGGGTAACTATTATAGATTTCCAGACAGTGGGGAGGAAATGGAAGAGAGCAGTTGTTGGCAGATTATGGAAATCTGCTGGACAAGAAGGGTTCTGATAGTTGGTGACTTCTAATAACTTAGGTTAGACTGGAAAAAAGGTAGAATGTGGGGCATGGAAGGGGAGAAATTCTTGCGATGTGTGCAGGAGAACTTTCTGGAACATTACATTTCTAGGTCTACCATGGAGGAAGCTGTGCTGGAGTAATATTGTAGAACAGGAAGACTTTAGGGTTCAGGTATGTCATTCTTCAAACTTTGTGTCATAAGCAGACAAGATGGTTAATGAGGCATTTAGCACTCTTGCCCTCATTTCTCAGACCTTTGAATATAGGATTTGGAACACCATGTTGAGGCTATATAAGACGTTGGTGAGACATTTTCTGGAGCACTGTGTGCAGTCCTGGTCACCCTGCTATAGGAAGGATATCATTAAATTGGAGAGGGTTCAGAAAAGATTTACCAGGACGTTGCCAGGAATGGAGGGGTTGAGTTTTAAAAAAAGGCTGGGAGCTTAAACTAGGAGCATGTTTTTAAGGTGATGGGAGAAAGTTTTAAAAAGGATGTGAGGGGCAACCTTTTTACAGAGTGTGTGGAATGAACTACCAGAGGAAGTGGTGGATGCAAGTACATTTAAAGGATATTTGGTTAAGTATATGAATAGGACAGGTTTGAAGGGATATGGGTTAAACACAGGCAAGTGGGACGAGTTTAGTTTGGGAACATGGTCAGCATAGACTAGTTGGACCAAATGGTCTGTTTCCATGCTGTATGACTGCATGACTATGACTATGGTCCTGGAAAATGAGGCAGGCCAAGTGGAGAACATCAGAGTGGGGGCAGCATTTGGGAAATAGTGATCATAATACAATAAGGTTCAATATTAAGTCGGTAAAGGTTAAAAACCAGTCAAAGTATAAGACCCCAGACTGGAAAAGGGCAGATTTTAAGGGTCTAAAAGTTGAACTGAGCACATTAATGGAAATGCATTTTGATGGATAAAACAGTAGATGGAAAATGGAAAAAAATGTAAATAAGAGATATCTAGAGTACAAGTAGAAATCCTATATTCAAGAGAAATAAATATACAATATCCAAGCTAGAGTATCCTCGATGATTAATGATATTGATGTGTTAATAAGAAAAGAAAGGGGGAATATGAAGATGGGCGGCACGGTAGCACAGTGGTTAGCACTGCTGCCTCACAGCGCCTGTAGACCCGGGTTCAATTCCCGACTCAGGCGACTGACTGTGTGGAGTTTGCACGTTCTCCCCGTGTCTGCGTGGGTTTCCTCCGGGTGCTCCGGTTTCCTCCCACAGTCCAAAGATGTGCGGGTCAGGTGAATTGGCCAAGCTAAATTGCCCGTAGTGTTAGGTAAGGGGTAAATGTAGGGGTATGGGTGGGTTGCGCTTCGGCGGGTCGGTGTGGACTTGTTGGGCCGAAGGGCCTGTTTCCACACTGTAAGTCTAATCTAATCTAATATTGGACTTTCAGTTGCAACAGAGATCAGGAAGAGTATCTCAAATGCAGGAGACAGACTGAGGCTGAAATAAGGAAGGCTAAAAGGAAGCATGAGGAATGGATGGTAGGCTGCTAAAACAAATAGTAAAACTTCTTCAAACATGTTAGTGAAGGATAGAATGGGCTCCATCAAGAACAAGCAGGGTAAACTGCTCACTGAAGGGAAGGGTATGGTCAAGATATTAAATGAATATTGTGCTTCTGTCTTTACCAAATTACATGGTGACAATGGCCCAGTTGAAAATGTTGGTATTGAGCAAATGAGCATATTAATAGATAAAGAAGAGGTGATAAAAAAAGGCTGGCAGGACTCCAGGTAGAAAGTCACTGGCCTGGATTGCTGAGAGAGGCAAGGCATAAAATTGTGCTGCCATTGACTGAAACTTTTCAGGCATCTCTGAATACAGGATTAGTCCCAGGGGGATTGCAAATATGACACCATTACTTAAGAAAGGAACAAAGGATAATCCGAGAAACTACAAACTTGTCAGTTTGATATCAGTAGTGGGAAACTGATGGAAGCTATAATATGGGTTAAGGTAAATACAGGTATACACTTTGAGAAAAATAGCTAAGACTAGACAGCCAACATGGCTTTGTCAAGAGCAGGTCATGTCTGACAAATTCAACAAAGTTATGAGGTGACACAGGCAAGGGATGAGGCTGGATTCTGTGGATGTTGTATATTTGGACTTTCGACTTTCAGAAAGTATTTGATACTGTGCCCATGGTAGGTTATTCAGCAAATTATAAATGATGGGTCCTTGGCAGCATGACTTAGAAGTTGGCTAAAAGATAGGAAACAAAGGGTAGATGTAGATAGACAATTCTCAGATAGGAGATGAGTTGAAAGTGGTGATCCTGAGGGTTTGGTGTATAGAGACCTTTTTCTGAAAAATTTGAAATTGTGGGTTGAGGACAAAATATCTAAATTTGCATATAATACTAAGCTAGGGAGAATATTGAATTGTGAGGATGATGCACAGTGATTTCAGGGGGACATTGACAAGTTGGCCAAATGGACAGGTACCTGACAGATGAATTTCAATGCAGAGTAATGTGAAGTAATGCATTTTGGTAGAGGAAACAGCGAGAGACAATACAGGCTCAATGGTACAACTTTGAGGGGAGTACAGGAGCAGTGGGACCTTGGGGTTCATATACAAAGTTCTCTACAAGTGGCCAGGCAATTTGAAACAGTTGTTAAGAAACCTTAAATGATCCTTCTGTTTATTTATAGAGGCATAGAGTACAACAGCAAGGAAGTGATGCCACACCTCTAAAAAAACATTGGTCAAACCACTTTTGAAGTATTGCATTCAGTTCTGGGCACCTTATTTATGGAAGCCCTGGAGAGTGTGCAAAGGAGATTTACTAAAAAATACCAGGAATGAAGGATTTTAAACATAAGGAAAGATTGGAGAAACTGGACTTGCTATCCTTGCAGCAGAGATTAAGAAGTGACATTATAGAGGTGTTAAAAATTATGGATAATTTTGACAGGGTAAAGAAGGATATTTTGTTTTCCCTCGTTGATATGTCTGTAACTAGGGGTCATGATTTCAAGCTTGTCAGCAAGAGAGCTAGGAGTGAGATGAGGAGAAACGTCTTTAGTCAGAGAGTCCTTAGGAATTTTTTTTTAGATTACTTACAGTGTGGAAACAGACACTTCAGCCCAACAAGTCCACACCGATCCGCAACCCACCCAACACTACAGGCAACTTAGCATGGCCAACTCACCTAACCTGCACATTTTTGGACTGTGAGAGGAAGCCGGAGCAAGCCCACACAGACACGGGGAGAATGTGCAAACTCCACACAGTCAGTTGCCTGGGGCGGGAATTGAACCTGGGTCTCTGGCACTGTGAGGCAGCAGTGCTGACCACTGTGCCACCGTGTCGCCCATTTGGAATGTGATGCCTGGAAGAGTGGTGGAGGCAAATTCCACAGAAGATTTCAAATCAAAGCTGGATTTGAAAATGATAAATTTAGAAGTTGAGGAAGACTGGGCTGGAGAATGGGATTAGCTTTTTCTGCAGCCAGCACAGACATGATGAGTCAAATGACCTCTGTCCATACTGTAAAATTCTATTGTTCTGTGATTCATTCCTCCTCTCTCTGTTCCTCCTTCCATCTCTCCTCTTAATCCATCTCTCCTTTCATCACATATCTTTCTCCATCCCTCAATCTATTTCTCTTTCCCCATTCTTTCCTTCATCTCTCCTCTCTTTCAATCCATCTGTCCAACTTTCTCTCCCCTCCATCCATTTCTTTATCCAATGCTCCACTCTCCACCTCTCCCTTGCCCCCATAATTTCTTCTCTCTCCACCCAGCCCCTTCAACACACCTCTCTTCATTCCTCCTTCCATCTCTCCTCTCTCCATTCCTTCCTTCCATCGCTTTTCTCTGCTCATGTACAATTTTCATAAATTAACTTCAATGTACAAAATTTGTTAAACAGAATTCTAATATGAAAACATTTTACAGGTTAATAAACTTCCCAAACTCTTTTCACTTGCTTCAAGTGGAAAACCCATTTTCATAGGCAAGGATCAACCCTCTGAGCTGAAAGTTGATTTGATATGTATAATTCCTGTATTAACCTGCTGTGGGTGAATCATGAAGAGTCCAGTGAATACCAAACTGTGAATATTACAATGAAGAGAAACATGAATAGTACTCATAATGAACCAAAGTCAGTCCCGTCTCTAACCCTCAGGGGAGAGTGGATCCCAACATTCAAAATGGCTTCTTTACGTTTGTCACGTAAATCTGTTCTTTAAATAATTCCTGGAACCTCGTCTCCAAAAGGTTCAGGAAGTGATTTCTAAGAAGGGTCAGTTTCCAAATTCCTGGCAGAGCCTACGAATTACTCTAACGTTGGCCTCATTCCATAATCTCACTGCAGACCTCAACCTTGACTTCTGGGTGAGTTCTATTTCTTTATTTGCTTACATGAGGTTCATCTCTGAACATTGGAATATAAGGACAGGAGTAAGCCATTCAGCTCACTGAGCCTCCTTCACCAATCAGTGAGATCATGGCTGATCATTTGCCTCAATGCTGCTTTCTTGTGCTATTCTCATTTTGCTTGGTCTCATTAATCTTCAGAAATCTATCAATCTCCATCTTGAACCTGCTCAATGATTGCCCTTTCACAGCCTGTTGGGGTACAGAACTTCAATGATTTGTTACCTTGTGAGTGACTAAATTCGTCCTCATTTGAGTCTTAAATGGCCTGCTTGTATTCTGCGATTACATTCCTTGAGCATCAGTCAGGGGAAGCATCCTTTCTATAACTCCTCTGTCACACTCTGTAAGAATGTAGTCACGATTTGGAGATGCCGGTGTTTGACTGGGGTGATTTTTAACTTTGTAAGAATGTATACATTTCTGTAAGTTCACTTCTAATTCTTCAAAACTCCAGAAAATATAGTTCTGAGGAAGGGTCACTGGACTTGAAATGTTAATTCTGCTTCCTCTCCACAGATGCTGCCAGACCTGCTGAGTTTGTCCAACAATCTCTGTTCCTGTTGTAGAAAATACAGATCTAATTTCCTCAATCTCTCCTCACAAGAGGATCCTGCCTTTCCAGGGATTAGTCCGGACACCTTCATTGCACTCCCACTATGGCCTTCCTAATTAAGACCAGGGAAGAGCAGTTATTCTTTCCATTCATATAGAGAATAATTAAACAGATGAATTGATCTAATGTTGTTTATGAGACTTTTTGGTGTATAAATGTCAAAATAACAACTGTGGCTACACTTTAAAAGTAATGTAACGGACGTGAAACATTTCAAGAAGTCTCAGTGATGTAAAAGGCACTATATCTGCAATGTTTACTCTATTAAAATTGCAGATAAATGCTGAATTTACATGAATGCTTTAAACACTTGTACACTAATGCGTCACACATTTTTTCCCCTTATTCAGTTTTGAGTGGAGCATACAGAATTTTTAAAAATCTGTTCAGTTTTTCCTCAACAGGAAATGTCAATAGACAATTACTTAAATCCTTCAACCTGCTCATCAATCTTTTCAAAGATTCTAACACCTTCAACTGGAATGACAAATCTCCCATTGCAGGGAAAAGTAATGCCTCAGAGCAGGCCTTGGGATTTATGCAAAAATGTGAGGCATGAAATTCTCACAACAAGGTAAAAAGAAATCCAAACTGCACGGAGAGGGAGGACCTTGTGCAAAGGTTAAGCAAAACACAGAGCATTGTGGTCAGGATCACTCAGGTAATAGCTGCTTTCCCCTTGTGTAGATTTTTTTTCCAGGCTTGGAGTTAGCTGTTCCAACAGATTTGCAGTCACAGTTCCCTCCATGCCGGGTCCACTGATTGACCTGGATCCCTTATAAGCAGCACAAAAAAATTCCAGTTTATTGAGATTCTGTAATGCGCTCTGAGTTTTCTGCTCGACTGCTCTGCTCCCCAAGCCCACCTTCTGTCTTCCACTCAGAAACACTTGACTATTCTTTGATCTGCTCTCCTGGGGACAAGCTGTCTGACAAATGTTCAGACATGGGACATGGCAGGTTCCAGGGATAAAGGAATTACTTCAGTTTACGAAGCACCAGAGGCAAGTCCTTTCCATAAGGATTTCAACACTGAATTTGAATTAGGCACTAGTGACAACTTTAAAAGGCTGACAAATTTCTGGATTGCAATGCTGAAATCTATGGGTATTTTTCTTTTTAAAGTTTGTTTCTAATGCTTCATTAGAAGCCAGACACGGCCAATAACCCCATGGAAAATGTAAGCCAAAGGATTTGGGAGATATATGAAATTCTCTTAATAAGTTGTGAAAAATAAATGGTGCAATTGGTGGGGTCCAAGAGACTGAGAAAGAATAAACCTTCAATGTGGAAGATAACATTTTATAGCTGACTACTTGAGGGTGGTAAGCTGATTAGTTGGGAATCAGAGTGCATTTCTGCAGAACCAGCCATTGGGAGCTTACATGAGTCTACAATGGGAGTTTTTTTTACGTAGTTTGTGGAAAGACTCCATGCCAAATTATTTTATCCTTTGACTGGTTGCAGCTGTTGCTGGTAAAATCAATGCTGCCTGACCTGCTGCGCTTTTCCAGCAACACATTTTCAGCTCTGATCTCCAGCATCTGCAGACCTCACTTTCTCCCCGGTAAAATCAAAGCTTGTCAACATCCCTAATTGCCCTTGAACTCAGTGTGCATTGCTGGGCCAATTTAGAAGATTAGATTAGATTATTTACAGTGTGGAAACAGGCCCTTCGGCCCAACAAGTCCACATGACCCTCTGAAGAGAAACATCCTCCCTATATTTACCCCTGACTAATCCACCTAACACTACGGACAATTTAGCATGGCCAATTCACCTGACCTGCACATCTTTGGACTGTGGGAGGAAACCGGAGCACTCGGAGGAAACCCACGCAGACACAGGGAGAACGTGCAAACTCCACACAGACAGTTGTCCGAGGGGGGAATTGAACCCGGGTACCCTAGCGCTGTGAGGCAGCAGTGCTAACCACTGAGCCACCGTGCAGATTTCCTTCCCAAATGAATATTAATGAACTGAGTGGGTTTTAAGAAAAATCAGCAATGGTTACATTTGCTCTGAAGGAGGGATATTGAACCCGAAACGTTAACTCTGCTTTCTCTAGACAAATGGTGCCAGACTTGTTGAGTTTTCCCAGCAATTTCAGATTTCCAGTTCTTTGTTCACAGTTACATTGTTAATGTTAGGCTAGCTTTTTAATTTCAGATTTTCATTGAATTCAAACTTCACCTTTTACCATTGCGAGATTTGAACCTCATCGTCAGAGCATTTATCTGAGGTTCTGGATTACTACTCCATTTACATTACCACTTTACCACTGCCTTTCCCAAGTTTCAGGAACATGAATTTTATATAAAACTGTTCTGATTTTACAAAAAATATAAATTAGTCATATTGAAGCTGAACAAGCAGGTTTTTTTTGTTACCTGGAATAATATTATACGGATATCATTATTACAGAAAAATGTTAGACTGATAACACTTACAAAATGCAAAGTTCCACAGTATTTATAGCACAGAAGTAGATCATTCAGTCCAAACCTGCTCCTGCATGTACCAGACAGCCTCCTCCCACTCTAATTATTGAGGATTTTTTAACTGGCCTTGTCTTTACAGATGGCTGTTGGCAAATTCAATTCGCTACCTGGCTCTGGGCTCCCCTGTCTGTGCTTCATTCAGCCACATGGGTGTTGTGTTTCGGCTTGTACCTCATGTTTCTTTGGCAATCAATCAATCAGGAAGGAAGCAAAAGGAATTTGGGTTAAATGAGGACAATCACAGCTCCCGTAACAAAAACGGTGGGACACTCAGATACCCTCAAATATAAAGTTTAAAATCGAGAGTTTTATCTCAATTGTGGATGCAACTACACGTTGCCACTTCGTAATGCGGAACGCTGGAGCATTCCCAAAGGGAGTAGATTTAAAATGACCAAAAAAAAATTCCAGAACAGAGACAGGCTGTCTGGCCTAACCAGTCCTTGCTGGTATTTTGCTTTCACGTGAGCAAGAGACTTTATCTCAAACCAAATTTTGTCCATGTCCCGATACCTCTCATGTTGGTGAGAGGAGAAATATTTAAAAGGGTTGTGCACAGGGTGGTGCGTGTATGGAATGAACTGCCAGAGGAAGTGGTAGAGGCTGGTACAATTACATCATTTAAAAGGTATCTGGATAAGTATATAGAGAAGAAGGATTTAGAGGGATATGGGCCAAGTGCTGGCAAATGGGACTAGATTAGTTGAGTGTATCGGCATGGACAGGTTGGACTGAAGGGTCTGTATCTGTGCCAAACATCTCTATGAATCTATGTTCTCTGTCCAATATTACCTTCCACAGCTTCACAATCCATTGTATAAATATTGTTTCTTCTGCTCTCTAGCTTTTGTCTCAATATTAAGAATATATCTATGGCCCCCTGAGCTCTCTGGAATTCTCCAATATTCTGTATTGGGAACATGTGGCTGGATCCTCCAAACAGCTTGAAACAGTTTGCTTCTAAGTAGTCTTTCTCAATCCTCTGAGAATACATTGCAAACAATACAAACCATTGCTATTGAATCATAGAATCTTATAGTTACAGAAGAAGCCCTTCGGTCCATCAAGTCTGTATCACCAAAATGGTGGATGGTGGAAGGTCAAGTTAATAAGGTATTTAACTAGACATATGGGACACGTAGAGTATAACAGCAGGGAGCTTGTGTTGGTATTTAGGTTGGACCGCATCTGGAGAATTATGTGTTGTTCTCATCACCACACTACAGGAAGAGAGTGATTGTACACTTCAAGTGCTTAATCAAATGCTTTTAGAGGTTGTGAGGTTCCCCCTCAACTACCCTCTGAGGCAGTGCATTCCAGACCCCAGCACTCTCTGGATGAGAAAGCTTTTCTTAAACTCCCTCTGAACCTCCAACCATTCATTTGAAAACTATGGTCTCTTGTTGTGGACCTTTCTACTAAGGGGAATAGCTGCTTTTTATCTACCCTGTCCATACCCCTCACAATGTTACACACGTCTATCAGGTAGGCCCTCAACCTTCTCTGCCCCAAAGAAAACAAACTTATTCAGCCTCTCTTTATAGCTGAAATGCTCCATCCCAGGCAACGGCATGTGAATCTCCCTTGCATCCCTCCATTACGATCATGCTCTTCAAGTAATGTGGTGATGAGAACTACACACAATACTCCAGATGTAGTCCAACCTAAGTACGACATAACCTCCCTGCTGGGTGCTCTATGCCATGACTAATAAAGGCAAGTGTCCCATATGTCTTCTTAAATACCTTATTAACTTTGACCCTCTGCCTTCAAAGATCTGTGGAAGAAGATCAATTATCATAGAATCCCTACAATACAGAAAGAGGCCATTTATCCCATCGAATCCACACCAATCCTCTGAAGAGCATCCCATCCAGACCCATCTGCACAACCTTACATTTCCCATGGTTAATCCCCACTAGCCTGCACATCATTGGTTGGTACGGATCTTAAGGGTGACAAATAAATAGACAGGGATAGCAAAATGCTGAAGATCAAAAGCACCGATCATAAGGGTGGGTCATTCATCTTAGATCCTTTTGATTTTAGCCAAAATGATATGCTGTTGCCTGTAGAATGATACCCATTCTTTACTTTGATAGTTGATCCAGTGTGCTTATGTCTTTGTTAGAATTCTTTCTCGCTTTCTTGGTTTACCAGTTTCTCACTCCCACCTGAGAAAAGGTGGGGAGAGAGAGAGATGTTTTCAGTTCACTGGCTTTGGAGGTCTCTTATTGCTCTGCACTTCCAGATTTGAAACAAACTACAGCTCCACCAATCGAAGGGCTGTTGCCAGGCAATCTTTCCTTAACTCGGTGACTTTTAGTGCCACACTGTCTCAAAGTATCTCGCTCACTGCTTTGAAAAGCAATATTGTCTTGTACAACTAAAACTGTGTACACTTTGATTTTTCTGTTTCTCAGGGTAGGAGGAGAATCATAAGTAGTTCAGAATTAAAGACAGTTGGGGTCTTTAATGAGAGGAAAATATATGGAAACAAAGTAGTCGCTGCTCAGTGGTGAGATTCTGAGGGGAAATTCATCAAAAAATGTTTTTCAATATTGAAATTCTGATTCTTTTAATTGTTTTTGTTTTTTCCCTACTTCTGTGCCATTACTATTGCCACAGCAAGGAGAGGCAAATTGTGCTCTTGAATGCATATCCCACTTCCTTGCAGCACCATACACAGGACAGGGGTCCATGGGAAGGGGTTTTCATGTATCTGATCTAATATATATCAGACCTGGCAGCTATCAATGGTATCAGTGAAGAGGATTACCTTGCATCTATAACTCATGCTCTGAATATGCATTACATTTCTATACCAATTTAATAGTTTACTCCAATATAAATATTTAATTTTTCCTTTGATAGCTAAACGTTGAACAGCTTACAATTAACATCAAATTTAAAAGAAAATCCTATACATTTTAATATGGTACATCGTGCCAGCACCAGTTATAGCTTGAACCTACTCTGCACAGATGTTCTCATGAGGATTTATGCAACATTGATATTGATGATAGACGGAAAATGCCATAGACAATGTTGGTTTGCACCAAGTGCTATTACGCAAGTAAAAACTAAATAGGTTGGATAGGAAAGTATTACAGATATTGATCACTGCAATCTCAATGCACCTGAGGAAGCCACAGTGTCTAAATACTGCTGCCATGTTCATTATTAACCTGGGCCTGCTATGTTTGAATCCTTGGCTCATTTAAAGATATTGTTTTTTGCTGAGATACATCAGCTGAAGTGTATGGACAGTGACTGTTGGTGACAATTTATTTAATGCTGTAGGCCATTATAGTTTTTATTTGTTCATGGGACGGTCTCCACCTGAACCGATCAGATACCAATGTTCTAGCGAAGAGGATAAATAGGGTGGTCAGTAGGACTTTAAACTTCTGAGTTGGGGGGAAGGGAAAGTGAAAGCGACAGGGAGTATGGCGTTAAATGGAAAGATAAGCAGTAGGATAGCATGTGTCCAGGCGGATTTAAAATTGAGGCAAACTGAGAATGCAGAAAAAAGCAAGGATAACTTAGGACATCATATGACTTCCAACATCTCTAATAAGAAAGTTAGCATTAAGGCACTTTACCTGAATGCTCGTAGCATTCATAACAAAGCTGATGAACTAATGGCACAGATAATAGTGAATGATTATGATGTGATAGGCATCACAGAGACTTGGTTACAGGGGGGTCAGGATTGGCAGTTAAACCTCCATGGTTTTTCAACTTATCGAAAAGACAGAGAGGTGGGCAGAGGGGGTGGGGTTGCCTTGTTAGTTAAGAACAAATTAAATCAATGGTATCGAATGACATAGCGTCGGATGATGTGGCGTCTGTGTGGGTGGAATTGAGGAACCACAAAGGCAAAAAAACCATAATTGGAGTTGTGTACAGACCTCCTAACAGTAGTCAGGACCAGGGACGCAACCTGTACCGGGAAATAGAGAAGGCATGTCAGAAAGGCAAGGTCACGGTGATCATGGGAGACTTCACTATGCAGGTAGACTGGGTAAATAATGTTGCTAGTGGATCCAAAGAAAGGGAATTCATGGAATGCTTACAGGATGGCTTTTTGGAACAGCTTGTCATGGAGCCCACAAGGGAGCAGGCTATTCTGGACCTAGTGCTTTGCAATGAACCAGACTCTATAAAAGGTCTTAAAGTAAGGGAACCCTTAGGAAGTAGTGATCATAATATGGTAGAGTTCAGTCTGGAGTTTGAAAGAGAGAAGTCAAAATTGGATGTAATGATGTTACAGTTAAATAAAGGTAATTATGAGGGCATGAGAGAGGAACTGACAAAAATAGACTGGAAGCAGAGGCTAACCGGGAAGACAGTAGAGCAAAAATGGCAGGAGTTTGTGGGTATAATTGAGAACACTGTACAGAGGTTCATCCCCAAGAAAAGAAAGATTATCTGGGGAGGGATTAGACAGCCATGGCTGACAAAGGAAGTCAGGAAATGGATTAAAGAAAAAGAGAGATCCTATAAAGTGGCCAAGAGCAGTGGGAAATCAGAAGATTGGGAAGGATACAAAAACAAACAGAGGATAACAAAGAGTGTAATAAGAAATGAGAGGATCAAATATGAAGGTAGGCTAGCCAGTAATATTAGAAATGATAGTAAAAGTTTCTTTCAGTACATAAGAAACAAAAGACAGGCAAAAGTAGACATTGGGCCACTTCAAACTGATGCAGGAAGCCTAGTGATGGGAGATAAGGAAATAGCAGGAGAACTTAACACGTACTTTGCGTCAGTTTTCACAGTGGAAGACATGAGTAATATCCCAACAATTAAAGGGAGTCACGGGGCTGAGTTGAGTATTGTTGCCGTTACGAAAGAGAGAGCGCTAGAAAAGTTAAAAAGTCTTAAAATTGATAAATCTCCTGGCCCTGATGGAATACACCCTAGAGTTCTGAGAGAGGTGGCTGAGGAAATAGTGGAGGCATTGGTTGAGATCTTTCAAGAGTCACTGGAGTCAGGAAAGGTCCCGGATGATTGGAAGATGGCCGTTGTAACCCCCTTGTTCAAGAAAGGATCAAGACAAAAGATGGAAAATGATAGGCCAATTAGCTTAACCTCGGTTGTTGGTAAAATTCTAGAGTCCATCATTAAGGATGAGGTTTCTAAATTCTTGGAAGAGCAGAGTCTGATTAGAACAAGTCAACATGGATTTAGTAAGGGGAAGTCATGCCTGACAAACCTGCTGGAATTCTTTGAGGAGGTGACAAGTAGGTTAGACCAGGGAAACCCAGTGGATGTGGTCTATCTAGACTTTCAAAAGGCCTTTGATAAGGTGCCACACGGGAGGCTGCTGAGCAAGGTGAGGACCCATGGTGTTCGGGGTGAGCTGCTGGGATGGATTGAGGATTGGCTGTCTAACAGAAGGCAGAGAGTTGGGATAAAAGGTTCTTTTTCAGAATGGCAGCCGGTGACGAGTGGTGTCCCGCAGGGTTCAGTGTTGGGGCCACAGCTATTCGCATTATATATTAATGATTTGGATGAGGGGACTGGGGGCATTCTAGCGAAGTTTGCCAATGATACGAAGTTAGGTGGACAGGCAGGTAGTACTGAGGAAGTGGGGAGGCTACAGAAGAATCTAGACAGGTTGGGAGAGTGGTCCAGGAAATGGCTGATGGAATTTAACATGAGCAAGTGCGAGGTCTTGCACTTTGGCAAAAAGAATAAAAGCATAGACTACTTTCTAAATGGTGAGAAAATGACTAAAGCCAAAGTACAAAGGGATCTGGGAGTGCTAGTCGAGGATTCCCTAAAGGTAAACAAGCAGGTTGAGTCCGTGATTAAGAAAGGCGAATGCAATGTTGTCTCTTATCTCAAGAGGGTTGGAATATAAAAGCAGAGATGTGCTACTGAGACTTTATAAAGCTCTGGTTAGGCCCCATTTGGAGTACTGTGTCCAGTTTTGGTCCCCACACCTCAAGAAGGACATACTGGCACTGGAACGTGTCCAGCGGAGATTCACACGGATGATCCCTGGAATGGCAGGTCTAACATATGAGGAACGGCTGAGGATCCTAGGATTATATTCATTGGAGTTTAGAAGATTAAGGGGAGATTTAATAGAGACGTACAAGATAATACATGGCTTGGAAAGGGTGAACGCTAGGAAATTGTTTCCATTAGGTGAGGAGACTAGGACCCGAGGACACAGCCTTAGAATTAGAGGGGGTCAATTCAGAACAGAAATGTGGTGACATTTCTTCAGCCAGAGAGTGGTGGGCCTGTGGAATTCATTGCCGCAGAGTGCAGTGGAGGCCAGGACGCTAAATGCCTTCAAGGCAGAGATTGATAGATTCTTGTTGTCTCGAGAAATTAAGGGCTACGGGGAGAACGCTGGTAAATCGAGTTGAAATGCCCATCAGCCATGATTGAATGGTGGAGTGGACTCGATGGGCCAAATGGCCTTACTTCCACTCCTATGTCTTATGGTCTTATGGATGTAGGCATCACAGGCTGGGCCAGCAATTATTATTTATTCCTAGTTGGTGTTGAAAAGGTGATGGTGAGTTGCATTCTTGAATTATTGCAGTCCATACATTTTAGTAGACCCACAATGCCAAAGGGGAGTGTGTTCCAGGATTTTGATCCAGTGAAACTGAAGGAATGATGATCTGTTTCCAAGTCAGGATGGCAAGGGGCTTGGAGGAGAACTTGCAGGTGATGTGTTCCTATGTATCTGGTGCCCTTGTTTTTCTAATGAAGGGTCACTGGATCTGAAACATTAACTCTGCTTCCTTCCCATGGATACTGCCAAACCAATTTCTGTTTTTGCAACACAATATCTTATGAGCTTAGAAGAAGATATTGAGGCAACTGCTGATAGGTTGACTCTGACGACAGAATACATATTCAGTTGAAGCAAGAAGAAATAGCAAAACTATCACTTGACCTCTCTATTCTGAAAGACTGTACCTAAGAGAGGTCTGATAAGCCCTCACCATGGCACAACTGGAGTGTCCAGCTTATGACCAAGTCTTTGGAACTTGAACTCAAAAGCATCTGACACATTTAAGGATTATGTAGGACAGAAAAGAAAGTGCTGTTAAGGCCATAACCAGACCAGCCATGATCTCATTGAACAGTGGAGTTGGCTCAATGGACCATGTGACTTAATTTTGCTCCGATTTCTCATCAATGACCTGCTGAAGAGGTCATAAACCTAGTAGTAAAGCTGAAATTATTGCCACTGTGATAATTCAACTTGGCCTCAACAGAATTTGTGTGGGTGAATGGTTGACTTGCATGTAGCTAGTAGCTGCCTGGCATGACATCGAACACATCTCAAGCACATGCCAGTTCCATGGGGCCAGAAATTATGACACCTACCAACTTTTCACCCAAAGACTAAGTTGTCTCTACTCCTTTGGGGACCAGAAGTGGAAAGGACTGATTAATGGAAAGAAAACAGATGCAGATTTTGAGAGAAATCATAGAATAACGCATATTCTCATTTCAACCTGGTCTCTGTGGTTTTTCACATTAAAATAAATATCTTGTGCATTGCATAGATGCCCAAAGCCAGCTGGAAGATTAAATGTGACACAATTCAGGTGGAGATTCACTGACATGTACGTACACCTAACTTTTGAACACTTCCTTGACTGTTTGTGTCTCTATACATGATCCTGAATCTGAAACATTCATCTTTTTTTGCTTTAAGCAAGAAGAAATAGCAAAACTATCACTTGATCAGTCTTGATTATAAAGCATAGATGGTGAGGGAATAGACAAAAATATTAAAAGAGACAAAAAGAAGAAATAAAATTTGAATGATTAAAATATATTTGTTACCCTGTTTTACAAAGAGTTACCTTTCAGATGAAACCATGGCAAATGTCCTCATGCATTAACCTTCCAGATTGTGGATTCTGCTCATGACCGTCTGACTTATAAAAATCAGAAAGTGCTTACCAGTGCCTGTCACTGCTGATGAGAATACTCTAGTGGAAAGTAATGACTCTCTTGGAATCCCATGAATTTCAAACATGGATAATTGGAATACTTCCAAATGACAAGTGGGATCCAGGATAATTACCCATGCTTTCCAATTACAAGATTTAATGGCTTTTTTTTTCCCTCAACATGTTTCAACATCCTACATGACTAAAAGTCGTTAGATTCTTAAGGGTTAATAGACAACTTTAAAATACATTCTACAGGACGGTAATCAAGCTGATTATGAGGTGAGGGGTTGTGTGGAAATGGGATGTCTTGAAGAACAATGCAAATAGACTATTAAAACAAGACTAAAGGAAAAGAGGTCATTACAGGAAACAACTGACTTGAAGCCTCTGGCCATAACAAGCATATATAATGATTATATAGAATTATATTAATCAGTTAATACTGCTGAGATATCAGTAGTACAGGATACCAGTGACATTGCCCAAGACTTCAGTTTTAGAAGGACAAATTCTGCTTCCTTTCCTTGGTATTTTCTCCCCTCGACTTCTGAGAACAATGATACAATTTGCATTCTCATGGTGAAGCCAAGTGAAGAACTTTTCAGTGCGAGGTTCAGGCACGTCAAATAGAATGTATATATTATATACATTTATGGATGCACAATCATACATTCACCAGCCAGACTTTCCAACACTTTCCAGTAGGGGCCACTGGATAGCAATTGGAGTCATGAAGCTTTACCCATCATCAGCTTTGGAATATTGGCATACTGACTAAGGTCAATTAATTCAGGAAGATGAGTGAACAAGACTAGGATCTTTTTGGCTCAGTATCTATTGAGTGCTACACATCAGCACTGAGCTGTGGGGAAGTGCATCAGGGAGACTTAAATATTTTTTTCCATTGCAGCACAGAACAATTGAAGCTAGCCCAATGACTCAGAGGGTAAAAGCCATCTCCAGTATCACACTGATCAGAATGAGTCCAGTTTCAATCTTGCACCGAACTAGTTGATCTCAGCAAGGACTGTAGCACAATTAATCTCAGTAATGGAAAAAAAAGCAGTGATGGCTCCACTCCTGATTTCTGTCCATTGATTCACTCTAGAAAATGTCGAGTGTGCACATGAATGTTTGCTGAGGTTAGGTATATCTGCCCATCATGGATGAATGGCCTGTCACTACTGAAGCTCAAACATGGAGAACGGTACTTTTACTGCAATTTCTGCCCAAGTCTGCGGATTGCATCCTAATTGGAGTCCAAATGTGGGGAAAGAAGAGAAAATTGGAAAAACAAAGAAAATATCATGAGAGGGAATCAATATGTTCACTATGCCTATGCTGTGAGAATGGAATAGGAAAAGTACTACTGAGGTTCACTTTGTTATTTGATAATAAAGGTATGTACGGCACTTGTTCTGCAGCTGAACATAGCAATGACTTGCATTTATACAGTGCTGTTAATGGGATAAACCCTCTAAAGCTAATGCAATGGTATGAACCAAAAGTGGATCTCTACAATGATCATGTATTTCCTGAGGCAATTTTAAAAACACAAAGAGCATAAAGGCACAGTTGGCACATCGATTAGCTCAATGTAAGAAAGGGCTAGGCTAAGAGCTATCACAGGGTTTCGATAAAGTTACTCCCAATGTCAAAAATGACTCATGGGGGAGTTTTCCCAGCTAAAGTGAGGGGGGCTTTAGGCAGAGAGTTAAATCACCTGAAATTCATACTAGGAAGAACCTTGGGTCCTTCTTCCCATGGCAAATTTGGTATCAAGCAAGAAGCATAATGTGATCACTCTGGTGTGTTTGGTGAGGGCTCACATGGTGATTTATCCCTCAAGGTCATTCAATGCCTGTTCAAGGGACTCAGCATGGCAAGCTGGTAAGAGCCAACTCCCTTCTGTCCTTGCTCCTGACCCCTCCCTCTCCTACAATCCCTATCACCTACTGCTGCCATGCAACCATCACTCACCTCTGCTTAGGTAGGTACCTCTTTGATCTGAGGTCTTGGATAGGTGCCATACTGGCAGCAACTGCTGAGTATGGAAGAGCAGGCAACTCTCAGTGGGCAGCCCATCTGCCATTAGGGGCCTTGATCCTAGTTAAGAAGCCCTCTGCTGATTTTTTGACTGCCTTTGTGACAAAAGATAGTTTGGGCCTGCCATTAAAGAGATGATGTGGAGATCTAGTTGGTTCTCCAGTCAGCAGCCAAGACTGCTGTTGTCTTCACATGATTCTGCCCACCAAGTAGGGACCCGAACATCTTTTTGTTCTCTTTCCAGTTTCTGTGGAGTGCACTTGAAGTCATATTAGAAACCCCCTTTGCTCCACTGGGCAAGTTATTAAAAGAAAAAAAAATTAAAAGAGGAGATGGCAGATAAACGAGATAGGATAAACATAAAAGGAATGCAGCATCACAAAAATGAGTAAAGTTGTAGGATCGGGATCAGATGTAACCTAATTCCCGAGGTAAATGCGAAAATTGCAGACACGCTGGCCTTAATGTTACATTACTATTTAGAAAAGCAAGAAGAATAACATCAGCCATTATAAGCTTATCATTCAGCATCAGTTCTGAGGAAAATACTAGAGAGAGCAGAGACAATAATCAGGGCAAAATTAATGGGATTTAGAACATATGAACTAGAGGCAGAACTAGGCCATTTGGCCTGTCAAGCCTGCTCTGCCTTTCAATAAGATCAAGGCTGATGTGTTGTGTTCTGAATTCTACACTCCCACTTACCTCCATTAATCTTTGGTTTTCTTGTCTAACAAGAATCTATCTAACTCCACTTTAACCCATATTCAATGACCCCTCCTCTACTACCTTCTGAGGCAGTGAGTTCTAAAGTTCCAAAACCCTCCAAGAGGAAAATCATTCCAATCATCCCAAAAGAATGACTCGGAATTTTACAACAGCTTCCCTGAGTTCTCGATTTACCAGAGAGACATATTGTCCAGATTCACCTTGTCAAGACCATATCAATGTTATAAGCTTTAAGTAAATCACCTCTCGCTCTTCTAAAATCTCATGGAAACAAGCCCAGCCTGTTCAATCTTTCCTCATAATCCTTACTATCAGTGGGTTGTCTTAAATGGTAAACTGCCTCTCAACTGCCTCAAATGCATTTAGATCCTTCCTTAAATAAGGAGAGCAAAACAGCACACAATATTCATGATGTGGTCTCACCAATGCCTTCTAAAAATAAAAAGCATCATCCTAACTTTTATGTTCAATTCCTCTCATCGTAAAGGTGAGCATTCCATTAGACTTCCTGATTAATGCAGTAACTACATACTAACCTTTTGTGACTCACGCATTGATCATAAAAATCCCTTGCACCTCAAAATTCTGCAGTCATTTTCTGTTTAAGTAATATTCTGCTTTCTTATTCTTCCTTCCAACATGAACAACCTCACATCTTTGCACAATTATAAATCATCTGCCAGATTTTTTCCCCACTCATTTAAACTTTCTAAATCCATTTGCATCCTTGATATGCCATCTTCACAGTGAACTTTCCTACTTATTATTGTGTCATCAGTAAACTGGGGCATCATGCCTTTGAACACCTCAATTATGTTATTAATATAATTTGTGAAACGTTGATGCCCTAGAACATACCTCTGTGGAATCCTACTTGTCACATCCTGCCAATCAGAAAAAGACCGATTTTGCATACTCCCTGTTTTCTGCCAAGCTAGATCATCTTCTATGAAAGCTGACATGTTAACCCCAACACCTTGAGCTCCTACTTTGTGCAATTACCTTTTATGTGGAAGGATAGTAATACACCTCAAATAACAAATCTAATACACAGACAGATAGATGAAATGGCAGACACATGGCAGATTAAATGATTTCAAAAGAGGTGCGCAGAAATCTTACGAAGCTTTGAAAGTGATAACACAAGTTGAAAAGGTCCAAAGATGTATAGGATTCTTTGTTTTATTAATAGAGGAAAAAATGTACAAAACCCAAGCAAACACCAGCTGAAATGACATTGTTACTTCCAGTCACCACATTTTAGAGGGTCTGAGAAGATCTTCGAGTGTAATACCAAAGTAGCTACAGGGATGAAGAGGTTGGAGAGACCAAAGAAATGAAAGAATCCAAGGCTGTTCTCAACAGAAGTTTACCAGGAGATTTGTTAGAGCTGTTAAAAGGTTCCAATAGTTCTGACAGTGTATATAAGATGAAAGTGCTGTTGGTGGCAGTCGGATAAATGACTCGAAAACACAGACATCACTGGCAATCTAGAGACAATGTGTACATTATTCTCATGCAGGGCAGATTCACCTCTGATTTTCACAAAGGAATTGGATAAATACTGGAACAGCAATACTTGCTGTGCAATGCAAAAAGGATAAAGGGGATGAGAATGATTTACAGAGTCAAAGAGTTGTACAGCATGAAATCAGAACCAATCATCCAACTCATCTATGCCAACAAGATTTCCTAAATTAACCTTGTCTTATTTGCCAGCATTTGGCCCATATCCTCTAAACCCTTCCTATTCATGTACCCTTTCCAGATGCCTTTTAAATGTTGTCATTGTACTCATCTCCACCACTTCCTCTGGCAGCTCATTTCATAGACGTACCACCCTCTGCATGAGACAGTTGCCCCTTAGGTCCCTTTTAAATGTTTCCTTCTCACCCTAAAACTATGCCCTCCTGTTTTGGATTCTTCTTCCCTGGGAAAAAGACCATGGTTAGTCACCAAATCCATGCCCCTCATGATTTCATAACTCTCTTTTTGATGCCTCTTACACTGGCATGATGGGTTAAATGGCCTCTTTCTACACAGTATCATTATATGATTGTATTCTTCAATAATTATGGCCAGCAGTGCTAAGTATCTCCCTGATTGACCAGATAATTGAAAGTAGGTAATTAATTAAGATAACCAAATGTAATTAATTCATGAATTGATCCATCTCACATGCAGAGGTAGTCATTATTATCTATTATTGGTGCACTGTATTTAGTCTCAACAATATGTTGCAAATAACAAAAACAAGAACTTTAATGTAAGGCAAGAAAGTTGAAGTTGCTTTGCACTGTAGCAATATGAGTATTAAGGTTTTATTCCCAATTCCAATTTTCCACACAGGTCTGTGATACATGAATGCTCAATTATTTTGAAAGATAGCTAGATAGTACATGACACAGCTAATAGATATCATTAAATAGATTAGCAATTTATGATCATTAGTCTACTTTGTGTACAAGCTGAATAAAGCTGATACCACAAGCCATAGAATTATAAACATTTATAACACAGGAAGAGGCAATTTGGCTCATTCTCTCTGTTTTGGAAGCAAATTGCACACGAATGAAGACATTCTATTTTTGACTTTATTTTTAAGGGATATATATCAACCAGCACACAACAGAGAACCCCGCAGTACTGATTCAAAGTAATACCATTGGATTACATATCCACTTGAGAGCAAACTTAGGAGTCTGAATCTAGCATCTCATTTAACAGTGATCCCTTAGTCCTATAGAATACTATTCAGGTTTCTAGAATTGCACCTTGAGCCTATAACCTTCTGACGAAGAGACAAGGATTGAGCCAGAGCCAAGTGTGCAGGCTGATATAGAGATGCCTGCTTTTACCATTGTTATCTTCCACATTGTTGCTTTTTAATTATGTCATAATATTGCTGAATGGGGAGTAGACGGCCAAATGGTTTAATTGGTGGATTATTAATCCAGAGACCCAGGTAAGATTTGGCAATAGAGGTTTGAATCCTGCTAAGGCAGATTGTAGAATTTGAATTCAATAAAAGTCTGGAATTAAGAGTCAAATGATGATCATGAATCCATTTCAATTGATAAAAAAAACCATCAGGATCACTCATGTCATTAGGGAAGGAAACTGCCATCCTTACCTGGTTTGGTTGACATGTGATTCCAAAGCCACAGCAAAGGGTTGACTCTGAACTTCCTCTGGGCAATTACAGATGGGCAATAAATGCTGGCCTAGCCAGTGGTGCCCTTATCCCTTGAATGAATAAAACAAAATAAAAGTAACTTGTGGTTGAAGCTTTTCATCTTGTGTTCAGACAGATGCAACAATGCTAATTTTCAATTTATATTGCAAGGGGAAAGGATGCTCATCGGTTAGCAAGTCAACTCTGACCTGTCAATGTGATATCATGGAGAATGCACTAGGCTTGTCTTGTTCCACTATTTAATTTTTTTGTTAATTCACTAAAATCTGCAGTGCCTGGGCACTTTTGACTGCAGAGAGCAGGTCTTTGCATTCCTTTTGTTCATGTGGGATGCTGCTTGCTTGAATAATATTTATTGCCCAACTTTAATTGCACTTGAAAAGGGAGTGGTGAGAATATGAATATATGTAGCTTCTGACAAGCCACATTATGAGCCAAATGGATCATTTAAAATTAATTATTAGCGCAATTGTCAGTATTATTAATGCAGTAAATGATGCCCAATTTTAGAATCAGATCTAATTTAGCAAGTATGTTTGTAATTTTGTAAGACCAATCTAGTTAGGTATGATTACAAACATTCAAAATAATATACTATTTGATGCAATCTGACAGTCATTTGGACATGTGGAGTAGAGTCATCGAGTCATAGAGTCATAGAGATGTACAGCATGGAAACAGACCCTTTGGTCCAACCCACCCATACCGACCAGATATCCCAACCCAATCTAATCCCACCAGTCAGCACCCAACCCATATCCCTCCAAACCCTTCCTATTCATATACTCATCCAAATGCCTCTTAAATATTGCAATTGTACCACTTCCTCTGGCAGCTCATTCCATACCCATACCACCCTCTGTGTGAAAACAGTTGTCCCTGGGGTCTCTTTTATATCTTTCCCCTCTCACCCTAAACTTTGCCCTCTAGTTCTGGATTCCTTGACCCTAAGGAAAAGACTTTGTCTATTTACCCTATCCATGCCCCTCATAATTTTGTAAACCTCTATAAGGTCACCCCTCAGCCTCTGACGCTCCAGGGAAAACAGCCCCAACCTGTTCAGCCTCTCCCTATAGCTCAAATCCTCCAACCGTGGCAACATCCTTGTAAATCTTTTCTGAACCCTTTCAAATTTCACAACATCTTTCCAATAGGAAGGAGACCAGAATTGCATGCAATATTCCAACAGTGGTCTAACCAATGCTCTATACAGCCACAACATGACCTTCCAACTCCTGTACTCCATACTCTGACCAATAAAAGAAAGCATACCAAACACCTTCTTCACTATCCTATCTACCTGCGACTCCACTTTCAAGGAGCTATGAACCTGCACTCCAAGGTCTCTTTGTTCAGCAACACTCCCTAGGGGAGTACATAACTGTCATTGCACCAGAACTGAAATCCAGACAGCATGTTCTCATCTGGGCGGGAGGCAGGATGCTACTTTGGGTTGAGGACCACTAGTGAAAAACATCACGCATGGTGCTACTGCACAGAAACAGCATGAAATGGCTAGTTTACCTCTTACTGAAATTCTTCTTCAGCTAAAAAGAACATGTCTCTACACAGTGACATTTTTTTCTGGAATTCAACAAAACTATGTGCGACAATAATTTACTGGTTCATTCTCCATCACAATGTATTGACCAATTACATCATCTAATCAGTACCCTCTTCTCATGTATTACTGTTCCCTTTGAATTTAGTATTCTGGTATCTGTTCTGATGATTGCAAGACAAAAAGCTTTAACAGCAGGTATCCATTTGTCCAATACTTAGGTTTTGTGCTACTAAGTGACTATTTATCTTAATAAACGATTTGTATCACTGACATTGTAAGATCACCCAACCTGCTCTATTGTCATTGCCTATCAGATAGACAACATGAAACAAACATCACTAAGGAAAACTTCTCTCACTTTTTCCCTATAACAACACTCTTTACTGTCTATGGACCAGTTCAAGCAAAGAGAGATGTGCAGGCTGATTAAGTTAAAAATGACACAACACCAGGTTATAGTCCAACAGGTTTAATTGGAAGCACTAGCTTTCGGAGCGACGCTCCTTCATCAGGTGGTTGTGGAGTGCACAATTATAAGACACGGAATTTATAGCAAAAGTTTACAGTGTGATGTAACTGAAATTATACATTAAAAAATACCTTGATTGTTTGTTAAGTCTCTCATCTGTTAGAATGACCATGATAGTTTCACTTCTTTCATATGTAAATCACAAAACCTTTTTTAAAACTTACATTCTCAGGTTAGCTTTAACAATTGGTGTCAGCCCAAATAAGATGTTAAGATGGTGAAGGTGTTAGCCCCCTGTGTTCTGTTGTCTGTGCCATAATGTTTAGACCAATTCTAATCTAAAAAGTGAGTTAACAGTGTCTTACATGGATTCATGCAGTTTTTGAGCAAAGTACAATGTAACTCTGCAAGTTCAAATTCACTCCACAAACATATATGTGTGTGTGTGTATGTGTATCTGGGTTGGGGGATTGTGAGTGTCTGTGAGAGAGAGTGTACTCACCATGGACTACTCTCTACTATCTGTCTCATTCTTGGACTCATGCATCTCCATCAAGGATGGACACCTCAGCACCACACTCTACCACAAACCCACAGACAGCCTCACAGTGCTACACTTCTCCAGCTTCCACCCAAAACATATTAAAACAACCCATGCCCTATGGATAAGCCCTACGTGTACACAGGATCTGCTCAGATGGGGAGGAATGTGAAGGGAACCTGGAAGTACTCAGGGATGCCCTCATAAGAATTGGTTACGATACTCAACTCGTCGACCCCCAGTTCCGACGTGTTACAGCAAGGAACCGTAACCTGGAGACAGACACGGGTATCTTTCTTTGTCCAGTACTTCCCAGGAGCTGAAAAACTATGCCAAGTTCTTCGCGACCTGCAACTCATTATCAACGAAGATGAGCACCTCGCCAAGACCTTCCCCACACCTCCACTGCTCACCTTTAAACAACTGTCAAACCTCAAACAGATCATTGTTCGTAGCAAGCTGCCCGACTTTCAGGACAACTCTATACAACCCTGTCATGGTAGGCGCTGCAAGATGTGTCAGAGTGTGGACATGGATACCACCATTACGCGCGGGGACATCTCCCACCATGTACTCATGAGACTCAGCCAACGTTGTCTATCTCATACGCTGCAAGCAAGAAATCCCTGAGGCATGGTACATTGGTGAAACCGAGCAGAGGCTACAGCAATGGATGAATGGGCACCACGCAACAATCAACAGACAGGAGTGTTTTCTCCCAGTTGGAGAACACTTCAGTGGTCCAGGACATTCGACCTCAGACCTTCGGGTGATCATCCTCCAAGGTGAACTTCGTGACAGGCAGCAGCGAAAAGTGGCTGAGCAGAGGCTGATAGCTAAGTTCCATACCCATAGGTAAGGTGTCAACCGGGACCTTGGGTTCATGTCACATTACAGGTGAGCAACATTGCACTATACACACACACACACACACACACAGACACTCCTACACACGCGCGCGCGCACACACACTCTCCTATACACACAGACACACCTATACACAGATATGTACACAGACACTTACACACAAGCCTACAGACACACACACTCCCACACTCACATATGCACCCACTCACACATACACTCTTCTCTCACAGGCACTCACACACACACACACACACACACACACACACACACACACACACACACACACACACACACACACACACACACACACACACACACCTTTCCTGATGAAGGGCTTTTGCCCGAAACGTCTATTTTCCTGCTCTTCAGATGCTGCCTGACCTGCTATGCTTTTCCAGTACCACTCTGATCTAAACATTATGGCACAGACAACAGAACACAGGGGGCTAACACCTTACACCTTAACATCTTATGTGCTCTGACACCAGTTGTGACATTAATCAGAAAATGAAACTTTTTAAAAAGGTTTTGTGATTTACATATGAAAGAAGTGAAACTAACATGGTCATTGTAATAGATGAGAGACTTAACAAACAGTCAAGGTATTTTCAATGTATAATTTCAGTTACATCACACTGTAAACTTTTGCTATAAATTCTGTGTCTTACAATTGTGTCCTCCACAACCACCTGATGAAGGAGCAGCACTCTGTAAGCTAGTGTGCTTCCAATTAAACCTGCTGGTCTATAACCTGGTGTTGTGTGATTTTTAACTTTGTCCACCCCAGTCTATTGCCAGAATCTCCAAATCAGGCTGATTAAGGTATTGTCAGTTTGTGATGGGAGGCACTTGGTAAAAAGGTGAGGGTGATTTGCTTTGATTTTGTTATTCTTATTCAGGCAGAATTGAATGGGCAGTGTGACAAAACAAAGCAATCTAGTGCTAGAGGTAAGGTTCTTAGCTTTTAGTTTTTTTATTCATGTAATAATCATTAGATTTATTCATTCAAATTTTTCCCCATCTCAAAAATTATTCATGATTTTTTAAAAAATGAATTCCACCTAAAAGACAGACAGACTTGACAAAATCTCTTGAATTTGTCAAAATCACCTAATTTTGGTTCCTTATGGCATTTCAAGTATGAACACCATATATTACTGGCTCGAATCAAAACTATATTGCACCATAAAATGTTGATTTCAAATAAATTAAGAAAATAGATTGATAAAGAAGTAAACTTTTTGTAATATTTTTTCCGATTGAAAAAGTGTAACTCCTTTTTCCCTTAATTTTTGTTTTGATGGATTATTTATTCTTTATGCATATATTCAAATCTTGGTCTGACTCATTTTGACTCCCTTCTCTTGCTGCGTAAATTGATTCACTCTTACGATCCTCCAAGGAATGTGCTATTGCCAGTCAAATATAGTTCCTGGTGAGTGTGAACCTAAAATATGAAAACTACCACTAAATTTGCCTTCCTTAAAGAACATAGAACATAGAACATAGAAAAATACAGCGCAGTACAGGCCCTTCGGCCCTCGATGTTGCGCCGATCCAAGCCCACCTAACCTACACTAGTCCACTATCCTCCATATGCTTATCCAATGCCCGTTTAAATGCCCATAAAACTTGAGGAATTTTACAGCAATTTTCACAACTAAGGTATGTCAAAAAGTGCCTTACAGTCAATGAGGTACTTTCAAAAAAACAATGTTGCAAAGTTACTGGTAAATTTCACTGAAAAAGGATGCTGTAAGAAAGCTAAATAAATAAGACGCCATGGTGTTAGGAATAAGGTACTGGATGAACAGAGGATTGGCTGAAGGCAGAGAGTGTGGATAAAGGAATCTTTTTCAGGATGGCAGCTGGTGACTACTGGAGTCCCGCAGGGTCCATTTTGGTACCACAGCTATTCACGTTATACATTAATGATCTGGACAAAGGAACTGAAGGCATTGTTGGTAAGTTTGCAGATGACACAAAGATAGGTGGAGGGGCAGGTAGTGTTGAGGGAAGTGTGGAGGCTGCAGAAGGACTTGGACAGGCCAGGAGAGTGTGCAAAGAACTGGCAGATGGAATCCAATGTGGGCGAGTGTGAGGTTATGTACTTTGGTAAGAAGAACAGAGGCTTCAACTATTTACTAAAAGTGGAAAAGTTTTGGAAATCTGAAGCACAAAGTGACTTGGGAGTTCTAGTTTAGGATCCTCTTAAGGTTAACATGCAGGTTCAGTTGGCAGTTAGGAAGGCAAATACAATGTTAGCAATCATTTCAAGAGGGCTGGAATACAAGAGCAGAGATGTACTGCTGAGGCTGTATAAGGCTTTGGTAAGAATTTGGAATATTGTCTTTTTAAATAGTGCACCTGGAACATTAAGGGAAGTCAATATTCGCCTGTTAAAAGGAAAAAAAGTGCTTTCTAGCCTTAAGAGGGAAAGGGTTGATATCGCTTTGTTGCAGGAAATCCATCTTGATGATGGGGAGCACCTGAAATTGTAACAGAGGGGTTATGACCATGTATTCTTTTCATCCTTTACTACTAAAAGTAGGGGAGTGGCGGTACTTATCCAGAAAAATCTTCTGTTCACATTATTAGAGCAGGTGAAAGATGAGCAGGGACGGTTTGTGATACTTAAAGCCCTAATACATGGGGAGGAATATAGTATTTTAAATGTCTACTGACCTCCGGCATATCCCCTCAAATTTTTGATGAGTGCTTTCTCTAAATTGAGTGCTTTTGGAACATGCCACATTATTGGTGGGGGGGGGGATTTTAATTGTCTTTTGGATCCGATAGTGGACAGGATGCTTTGTGGGTCCCCAACTATTTCTTCGCAGGCCAAGCAGGTGGTTGACTTATGCGAGGAGTTGGGGCTGGTGGATATTTGGAGATGTCTTCACCCTACCGGCAGGGACTTTACCTTTTTTTCAAACCCACATAAATGTCACACGAGGAATGACCTCTTCCTGGCTTCCTCGGCCCTTCTGGATTCGATTATGGTTGTAAAATTGGGAAGATAGCTATCTCTGATCACGCGGCAGTATATTTGGAGGTTAAGGCCAAGAGTGAAGGACTAGGTTTGTGGCACTGGCATATGGACCCTTTTCTCCTTAAGGATTCCAAATTTGTGGAATACTTTTTGAAGGAGTTTCAGGAATTCTTGACTATCAACTCAGGCACGACTAGCAGTCCGTCCATGCTATGGGAGACTGCTAAAGCTTTTGCTAGGGGATTAGCTATTTCCTATTCGGCTAGCCGGAAACGACAGAAGGAGAAACAGCAGCGTCTACTTGAGACGTGGTTGAAAGCCGTGAAGGCGGCACATTTTGCGCGGCCTTTGGTGTACTAAGCTACAGTGGATCATGGCCCTTCAGGCTGCCTTGAATTCAATACGGGCACAAAACGCAAAGAAAGAACTTGCTTTTGCTATACAAAGGCTGTTCGAATATGGGGATAGGCCAGGGAAGTATTTAGCGTGCCTGACTAGGAAAAGGCGTGCTCCCCAATCCATTACTGCAATCAGGGACAGCGCCGGGGTCCTTACATACGATGCTAAAAAGATTATGTTAAAAAGATTATTGATGCTAAAAAGATTATTGAGGCTTTTCGGAGCTTTTACTCTGAATTGTATCGGTCAGAAGGTTGCAAAGACAGAAGGGCTAAAATGGATACCTTTCTTAAGAACCTGGACCTCCCAGGAACAGGCCTCTCTCCTTAATGCCTCCTTGACAGTTCAGGAAATACAGGAGGCAGCTTGGCAACTTCAGAGTGGGAAATCGCCTGGCCCTCATGGTCTTCTGGGTGTGTTTAACAAGGAGTTTATAGGGATTCTCTCAGGGTCGATGTTGCAGATGTACAATCACTCCTATATGCATGAATGCCTACCACCATCTTTGAGAGAAGCTAATGTTTTCTTAATTCTTAAGAAGGGGAAGGTTCCTGAAGATTGTGCCTCATACAGGCCCCATCTCTCTATTAAATTCAGATTTCAAGATTCTGTCCAAGATCCTGCTGCTGATATTGGAAAAGGTGTTGCCCCATATTGTTAAATAGACCAGACAGGTTTTAGAAGGGGCCGTAGGTCTTCTAATAATATTAGAAGGTTGCTGAATGTGGTCCAAGTTTGTCAGCAATGATCGATTCAGGGGTTGGTGATTTCCTTAGATGCAGAGAAAGCATTTGACTGGGTGGAATAGCCGTATCTTTTTTATGTCTTAGAACAGTTTGGGTTGGGTGGGGTCTTTGCTAGGCGGGTAGAGGTTTTATATCGCCACCCTCTGGGCACGGTCATCACCAATGGGGTGAAGTCTGGGAATGTTACGATTGGTAGGGGTAATTGGCAAGGCTGCTCTCTCTCACGGTTGTTGTTTACATTGGTGATAGAGCCGCTGGCAGAGGCCATTCATCAAAAAGTCCACATAATCTCTCTGGAAGTGGGATCGAGATTACACTGTATGCGGATGATGTCCTTCTGTTTTTATCGGACCCGATGACCTCCAGACCCCATTTGATACAATGTATCAATTCATTTGGGGCTATTTCTGGATATAAGATTAACTTTGCAAAATTGGAGGCAATGCCTTTGTGGAACTTTAAGGATGTGCCAGAAGTTGAAGGTGGCCCTAAGTTCCCTTTTAAGTGGTCACAGGCAGGGTTCTGATACCAAAGCATTTTTATTACCCCCAAGTTTGACCTATTATTTCAGACTAACTTTGCTCACGTGCTTGACAATATTAGGCGAGATCTCCAGAGATGGGAGGCTCTTCCAATTTCATGGCTGGGCTGAATATCTCTCATTAAGATGAATGCTCTTCCTCGCTTGCTTTATCCCATGCGTATGCTCCCTGTAATGTTTCCCAGGTCAATGCTGCGGAGGCATATGGGGTGGTTTGGTTACTTTGGCATCGTGGGCAGCCCCTCATCAAACTTACTAAATTGCAGTTGCCTCAAGGAGGGGGAGGAGTTGATTTCCCAGACATCAGAAGGTATCAATTGAGTTCCCTGCTGTCCTTTGTCTGCGATTGGGTAGGTAATGATCCAACCTCAATATGGCTGGATATTGAGGCCCCCAAGTAAAGTGCCCTCTTATTAACCTGTTGTTCATGGATAAGATGAGGACAGTTATGGACAACTGCTGGAATCCTATTGTCATTAGTACAATCAAGCATGGAGGGTGATGCCTCAGAGTGAGGATTGTTTATCCAAGACTTCAACACTTACACCTATAGTTGGCATGCCAGGGTTCCGACCAGGGATGATGGACTCAGGGTTCTAACTATGGGCAACGAGAGACGTTTCTAGTTTGGGAGACTTGTTTGAGGGGAGGTTATGATGTCTTTTGAGCAACTGAACTGCAAACATGAGTTACTCAGAAGAGATCTTTTCCATTTTTTCAGGTTAGGGATTTCATCCAGAAGAAGACTACATTTCTCACTAAGCCCTATAAACCTGAGACAGAGAGGTTGTTGTTATGTTCCACAAGCACCCTTTTGGTTAGTGCCCTCTATTGCCAGCTGGGTGGCAGGGCCTGGCAGGATATTAACTGGTTATGTGAGGACTGTGAGCAAGAGCTAGGAGTGGAGATCTCTTCTGAAACATGGGAGAACACATGGGAGAATACTCAAAAGATCTCAATCTGTAATAGGACATGCGCTATGCAGTTAAAAGTTCTGCACAGGGCTCATCTGGCACCAGACCGTCTGGCGAAGTTTAAAAAAGGGGCATCTTCAAGTGTGCCCCAAATGTAAAATCAGTGTAGGTACTCTTACCCATTGCTCTGGACATGCCAAAGGCTCCATGTTTATTGGAGCACTGTGGCGGGAGAGATAGGGAGGGTATTGAGGACTGAAGTCAAAGTAGACCCGATATCTCTCCTCTTAGGTCTACCAAATTTACCATCTTTAGATGGGCATGGGAAGAAACTATTTAATATTCTTGCATACTGCGCACGGAAAAATATTCTGATGAACTGGTTTCCTGAGAACCCGCTGGGCTTGCTGGGATGGCAGAAATTAAAGTTTGTGCGAAGATTTGTAGCTCGGGTGCTTGTTGTAGTAGTTCTGTTCGCCGAGCTGGAAGTTTTTGTTGCAAACGTTTCGTCCCCTGGCTAGGAGACATCATCAGTGCTGTGGAGCCTCCTGCGAAGCGCTTCTTTGATGTTTCTTCCGGCATTTATAGTGGTCTGTCCTTGACGCTTCCGGGTGTCAGTTTCAGCTGTCCGCTGTAGTGATTGGTATATTGGGTCCAGGTCGATGTGTCTGTTGATGGAATTTGTGGATGAGTGCCATGCCTCTAGGAATTCCCTGGCTGTTCTCTGTCTGGCTTGCCCTATGATAGTAGTGTTTTCCCAGTCGAATTCATGTTGCTTGTTGTCTGAGTGTGTGGCTACTAGGGATAGCTGGTCGTGTCGTTTCGTGGCTAGTTGGTGTTCATGTATGCGGATTGTTAGCTGTCTTCCTGTTTGTCCTATATAGTGTTTTGTGCAGTCCTTGCATGGTATTTTATAAACTACATTAGTTTATACATCATACTACCATACATCAGGAGCGTCTCAGAACTGACAGCCAGACTACTGCGACCCCTAGGACTCATAACGGCACACAAACCAACAGCCACGCTCAGACAACAACTTACTAGAACAAAGGAGCCAATACCCAACATGAGCAAAACTAATGTAGTTTATAAAATACCATGCAAGGACTGCACAAAACACTATACAGGACAAACAGGAAGACAGCTAACAATCCGCACACATGAACACCAACTAGCCACGAAACGACACGACCAGCTATCCCTAGTAGCCACAAACTCAGACAACAAGCAACATGAATTCGACTGGGAAAACACTACTATCATAGGGCAAGCCAGACAGAGAACAGCCAGGGAATTCCTAGAGGCATGGCACTCATCCACAAATTCCATCAACAGACACATCGACCTGGACCCAATATACCAATCACTACAGCGGACAGCTGAAACTGACACCCGGAAGCGGCAAGGACAGACCACTATAAATGCCGGAAGAAACATCAAAGAAGCGCTTCGCAGGAGGCTCCACAGCACTGATGATGTCTCCTAGCTAGGGGACGAAACGTTTGCAACAAAAACTTCCAGCTCGGCGAACAGAACACTATGGCAGAAATTAATTATGGAGCACATTCCCTTGGACTTTTTTACAAACATGGTGCACCACACAACAGACCATTTTTATAAGACATGGCAGCCCTACTTGATAGATTTGTCAGTTGTCTTAACTTAGGTGTTTGTTTAACCAGGATGGTTAGATTTGTCAAGCCCTGGGCCCTGGAGGGGGTCTCCTGAGTTAATATGGTTATATATACAATGCTCCTATTCCTTTGTTTGGGAGCTTTGCGCTGAGCATAGCTGTTCTGTATTTTGTGAGTTGTTTGTTTTTTTGTGGTGTTCCTTTACACAGTGTTAGGGTTTTTTTGTATTAGAGGGTAGGTTAGTAGCTAGGAGACAGTAGTTGTGTTGTAATTTGTGTTTTTCTTTTTATTATATTGATATTTGTTATTGATTGTATATTTCAATAGTTTTATATGTTGGTTAAAATTTTTAAAAATTGCTAATAAATATATTTACAAAAGAAAACAAAATGGTGCCCGTTAATTCTGAGACTGGGCCCTCTGGTTGTAGACTGTCCCATGCGGGTAAACATCCTCTCAGCATTTACCCTGTCAAACCTCTGAAGAGTCCTGTATGTATGAATGAGATCACCTCTCATTCTTCTAAACTTCAATGAGAGGAGTCCCAAACTGTTTTAACCTTTGCTCATAAGACCGTCCCTCCAAACGTGGGATCATCCTAGTGAACCTTCTCTGAACTGCCTTCAACGAAATAGTGCCTCTCCTTAAATAAGGGGACCAAAATTGTTCTTAATACTCCAGGTGTGGTCTCACCAGCACCTCGTACAGTTGCAGTAAGATTTCTTTGCTCTTATACTCCATCACTTTATTAATGCAAACAAAAACAAAGAACTGTATATGTTGGAAATAAGGTACAAAAACAGAAACTCCTGGAAACCCAGCAGGTGTGGCAGCATCTGTGAACAGAAAGCAGAGTTAATGTTTCAGGTCCAGTGACTGTTCTTTGTAACTGTTCTGGGTTTTTCCAGCAATTTCTGTTTTTATACCTTATCAACCGAATTTGGTAAATCTTGCTTTCTTCCGACACTTTTTCAGCATCATTTTGTGCAATAACTACAATATTTTAAGTGATGCCAAGGGTCATCACGTTTATACAGACAGCTGACAGAGTAGTGGAGAGGGACAAGGCAAAGCTCCATATTGACCGTGCAGCACAGCAGCAACATCCAAATAATGTGTTCTTTTGATACAGCACAACACTTTACTTAGTGACAAACATACATTTTGAGAACTGTTTTGCTTGATGAGTGTGCATTTTGAAGTGATGCCGTATGACTATCGGTAAGCAAGCATAATATTGACATCACAACTCAGAGATCACCTAGAGACATACACAGCTTTGACGGCAGTTGCTTTATTATCATGTCGTAAAGTCAACTTTTAAAATCCACATTGGCCTGGACCTTCCAATAGGGATGATGGCAAAACAGTCAACATTTGCCTTAATTTATCTTCTTAAACTGATAACCACGTCTACAGAAGGGCTCATGCCCGAAACGTCAATTCTCCTGCTCCTTGGATGCTGCCTGACCTGCTGCGCTTTTCCAGCAACACATTTTCAACCACGTCTGCAGTCAACACAGGTGAATTTAACAGTGAAATCCAGAACTTACTGTCAATAATTTTTTTTATTTCAAAAATATACTTTATTCATAAAATTATTTGGATCTCTATACAATTGGTCATGCCAATCTTGTGCACACATTACATTGCTTCACATACATACATCGAAATTTATTTTTCCTATATACAAGTCTGTACATTTACTATCCAGCTCTTCTGCTAAGGCGTCAACAGAGCCCAAATGACTGGGTGGGCCCCCTGTTCTTCTTTAGGCAGGCAGATGTTACACTGTGGACTTTCCCCACCGCACTTTGGCGGCAGCTGCCCCAAGCTTCAGTGCGTCCCTCTACACATAGTCCTGGACCTTGGAATGTACCAGTCTGCACCACTCAGTTGGGGGTCAACTCCTTCAGCTGGAAGATCAACAGGTTTTGGACTGCCCAGAGAGCGTCCTTCACTGAGCTGATGATCCTCCATGCACAGTTGATATTCGTCTCGGTGTGCGTCCCGGGGAACAGACCTTAGACCACGGAGTCCCGCGTTACGGAGCTGCTCGACAAACAACATTGCATTCCTCTCCAGACTTCTCCTGTGTAGGCACATTCCAGAAGCAGGTGTGTGACAGTCTCGTCCCCCCCGCCGCCGCTTTGAGGGCAGCGTGCGGTGCGGCAGAGAGTCCGGGCGTGCATAAAGGATCTTCCAGGCAGAGCCCTTCTCAACACCAGTCAAGCCATGTCTTGGTGCTTGTTGGAAAGTTCTAGTGATGAGGCATTCTGCCAAATGGCTTTGACAGTCTGCTCTGGGAACCACTTGATAGGATCCACCCTCTCCTTTTCTAGGAGGGTCTCAAGGATACTACGTGCTGACCACTTCCTGATGGACTTGTGGTCAAAGGTGTTTTTCTTCATAAACTTCTCCACGAAGGACAGGTGAGATAGAACGGTCCAACTACTTGGAACGTTCTGCAGCAGCGAGGCCAGGCCCATCCTTCACAACACTGGGGACAGGTAGAACCTCAGTACATAGTGACACTCGGTGTTTGCATACCAGGGATCCATGCACAGCTTGATGCAGCCACGCACAAAGGTTGCCATCAGGGTGATGGTGGCATTGGGTGTGTTTTTTTCCCCCGTTGCCCAGATCTTTATACATCATGTCCCTTTGGACCCGGTCCATCTTTGATCTCCATATAAAATGGAAGATGGCCCGGGGACTGCAGCAGCACAGGTTCTGGGAATAGGTCAGACCTGTGCCACGTATAACAGCAATGACAGTGCCTCACACCAGGTTTTTTCCCGCGGTGGAGAGCGACCGTAGCTTCCATCTGCGGAGTTTCTGCCTCATTTTGCTGATACACTCCTCCCAAGACTTGGCGCATGCCCCGCCCCCCCATACCAAATACCCAGCACCTTCAGGTGGTCAGTCCTGATGGTGAAGGAGATTGAGGATTGGTCAGCCCAGTGCTCGAAGAGCATGGCCTCGCTCTTGCCTCAGTTTACCTTGGCCTCCCGAGGCCTGTTCAAACTGGTCACATATGCACATGAGTCTGTGCACAGACAGCGGATCCGAGCAGAAAATGGCGACGTCATCCATGTACAGGGAGGCCTTAACCTGCAGGCCCCTGCTGCCAGGAATAGTCACCCCTCTCAGGCTCGCATCCTTCCTGTTGGACTCAACAAATGGCTCTATGCAGCACACAAACAAGGCAGGAGAGAGGGCAGCTCTGCCTGACTCCAGATCTGAATGGGAAACTATCTGATTCCCACCCATTGATTGAGACTGTACTGACAATATTGGTGTAGAGCAATCTGATCCAATTGCAGATTCCCTCCCCAAAGCCCATTTTGGAGAGAACATTTCTCATATACATATGTGATATCCTGTCAAAGGCTTTCTCCTTGTCCAGGCTGATGAGGTAGGTGTCCAACCCTCTGTCCTGCACGTAGGCGATTGTATCCCTGAGGAATACGAGACTCTCAGTGATCTTCCTGTCCGGTACAGCACAGGTTTAGTCAGGGTGGATCACCGATCCCAGGGCAGACCTGACCCGACCCAGTTGGGGATAACCTTTGACAAAATTTTGTAATCCACTTTCAATAGTGAGTATGGTCTCTAATTTCTGATTTCCTCCCTCTCCCCCTTCCGCTTGTAGTTGAGGGTGATGATACCTTTCCTCATGGATTCACTCATGGTACCTGCCAGAAGCATACACCTCCAGCAGGTCCTGGCCAATCAAATCCCACAGAGCGGAATAGAGCTCGACCGGTAAGTCGTCGCTTCTGGGAGTTTTATTCTTTTCAAAGGACTCAAGGGCCTTGGTCAGCTTGGCCAGAGATAGCGGCTGGTCCAGCCTCTCGCGTGTTCTGTTGTCTACGACCTCCGTGGTAGAGGACAGGAACGACTGGGAGGCCACGCTGTCGGTTGGCTTCCAATCATACAGACTGGCATAAAAGGATTTGCTGATCCTCATGACGTCAGCCTGAGATGACGTTATCGAGCCATCTCCTTCCTTCAGGCTGCTGAGCACACAGCTCTCTTTGTGCACATTCTGGAAGAAGAAACATAAGCACGTCTCGTCCTGCTCCATGGAGCGGACCCTGGACTGGAAGACTATCTTGGAGGCCTCCAAGGCAAACAGCAAGGCTTGCTGGCCCTTCCCCTCCTTGAGGTCCTCCATGGGACATCGACCCCCATCGTCTGCAGCAGGAGCAGGTTCTGCATATTTTCCTGGAGCTGGGACAGTTTTCACCGCCTCTCTCTCGCCTCCTGAACACCTTTGAAGATGAAGAACCTCTTTATCCCCTTTTACTATTTCCCACCAGTCCGCTGGGTACTCAAAGAGGGGCTTCATGGTCAACAGCTTTGTGTTCAACTTCCACGTTCCCTGACCAGCCCGCTGCTTGTCCTGTAGGTGACGGTCAGCAGCAGGATGCAGTGGTCAGAGAAAAACACCGGTTTGACATTGGTGGATCTGACCAAGAACGTTTGGGACACAAACAGGTAATCTATCCTTGAGCGGATAGGCCCATCCGCCCGTGACCAGGTGTATCTAGGTTGCGCTCCGTCTGCAGGGGTGTTGAAGATGCCATGCAGTTTGGCATCTTTTACCGTTTCCATCAGGATTCTGGACGTGGTGTCCAGTTTACTGTCACCCCCACCGGATTGTCCATCTCCATCGATGATACAGTTGAAATCTCCAACCAGAATGACCGGCCTGGACATAGCCAGCAACAATGGAAGCTGCTGCAGGATGGCCAACCGTTCACTCTTACCCACTGGGGCATACACATTAATCAGTCTCAGGGGAGCATTCCTGTACATGACATTGGTGATGAGGAGGCTCCTGCCCACCATCTCACTGTCAATAATTATATGCCATTTCAGAGGATGCACTGTTGAGTCTCTTTTATCTCTGTATCAAGTAGAAATCACTGAACCAACAAGAACTTACCCTATTACACTCTATTAGGCTCAATGCAAATTCTCTCAGAAAGGAAACATCCCATTGGATGTGATAAAATTGGATGTTTAAAAGTGTACTAAGTTCACTATTACTGCCAAACAGCCTACCTTACTTTATATTTTTACAATGTAAAATTTCTCCAAAACGATACATTTTTAAAAGTTTCTTTATGATACTTTACCCAATAATTTATTTCATTCTCTGTAACATTTCAATACAAAGTGAAAACTTCAGTGCATTTTACCTCCTGATTGAGAGAATATTTCAGTGAGATTGGTAGTTACTGCTTCTTCATGAGATCACTATTGCTGGACACCTGGAGATCCCCTTTACTTTGCACCAGATTCCAACTGGTGTCAAGAAAGGGTGAAACCAGAGAGATCGCTAGATCCACCAGGACAGCTTTCTTCAAGGTTAGCACTGTCCCGATCTGGCTGACCACTATAAGTGATAATTATGTTTACAAAGAGCTCATCTGATTCACTGGACCACTGTATATTGTTAATGACAACAAACACTCATCTGTAGAGTGATGGTTTTACCAACATAAAAATGTTGCCTGCATTTGGATGCAGATGACTGCTGCACTGTTGCTTTCTCCAGCAATTTCTGTTTTAATTCCCGATTGTGTGTTTGCAAGATCATGAGGGTAATTGACAGTTTGGTTTCTGAAAGGATATTTTCCCCCCTACTAGGATAGACTAGAACAAGAGGTCTCACTTTCAACATGGGGGATTGCATCCATCAGCATATCCCTTCAGCTATTCCCATCAAATAAGGTACTGACTACCCAACCTGCTCATGCTTGCTAAACTCAAAACACAATGCCCAACGTTCTGTCTACAATTGGACAGAACTTGCTAACTAATCCTGATAGTGTGAAGAATTATGCTGACAACCAAATTAAGATTGGTGGTTGGGCTCACACTTCAGTGCACTTGGCTGAAGCGACATATATCAGTACACAGGACCCTGTGTTTTGGAGAGAGGAAGAACATGTACGTGCAGAACACTTGTTCCAATTTAATAAAATAGGTGACAGATATTCTCTGCTTCATTTCTCAAGGTTGGCTTTAGCCAGAGTCGACATGCCTCGCTCAAAATGTAGATGAAACTTGGTAATTAACTGTCAGTCATCATCTAATGTAGTTTCTCCATGGCTACGCCACTGCCAATCAGAATCAGTACCCTCTTCTTAGACAGTACAAATGTTGAATTCCTTTTATGTTAGTATTTGTTGAGAATTGTCTTGTCGAATGTAAGGTTTAACCAAATGTATCATTTTCTCAGCATAATTACATATTATTAAGACAACGGACTTTTCTAGTTAAGACTCACTAATGGGCTGTCCTCTACCACTGTAAAGCAAACAGGCCCTTAGACCCTTAGTGTATGAGGGATTTCTCTCTGCCTGGCCAGTTATATTCAATTTGTGTGGAGGTATTCTGCATTCTCTTACATAAGAAGTTGTTGGGTTTAGCTTTGCATAGGCCAGGTGTTAAGGTAGTTTTTTCAGCTTACACTATGACATGCCTTATTCATGGAACGTTGGGGAGGATGTGTGGTTGCAAAGAGATTTCTTCACAAGGATTGATTGGTCAGTCCATACAAGGTGAATTACCTGGTGGAAATTCATAGGTTTTCATGTGGAGCACCAGTCTACTTCTCTATTTGGATTCCTGACCAGCGAACTAACAAGAGCTGGAAACTAAGCTGACCACTTGTTTAGAACACTGAATAGGACAACTCCGAGTGTTGTTGTATGTGGGTCAAGTACTTTTTAAAATCCATTCATGGGACGTGAGCATTGCTGGCTAGGCTAGCATTTATTGCGCATCCCTACTTGCCCTTGGGAAAACAGTGGTGAACTGCTTCCATGAACCACTGCAGTCCATGTGCTGTAGGTTGATCCATAATGCCCTTAGGGAGAGAATTCCAGGATTTTGACCCAGCGACACTGAAGGTACCACAATATATTTCTAAACAGATGGTGAGAGGCTTGGAGGAAAACTTGCAGGTGGTGGTGTTCCCATGTATTTACTGATTTTGTTCTTCTAGATGGAAGTAGTCATAGGTTTAGAAGGTGCTGCCTTAGGATCTTAGGTTTTTGCGATGCATCTTGGAGATAGGACACACTGCTGCTACTGAGCATTGGTGGTGGAGGGAGTGGATGCGGTGTCAATAAAGTGGGCTGCTTTGTCCTGGGTGATGTCAAGCTGCTTGAGGGTTGTCAGAGCTGCACCCATCCAGGCAAGTGGAGAGTATTCCATCACACTCCTGACTCATCATAAACCAGCTGACTGCTGCCATATTTTAAAAGCTCATCACATTGGTACCTTTGTCACAAATATGCAAAGAAAACTCATGACAGTTTTTCTGTAATGAAAATCGACACTGGGGTGTTGCTGAATACTGAGTCTCCCATTTAGGAGGGTGGTCTGGCACTGTGTGTCTGCTGCCAGACAGCAACATTCTGCCTTCAGATTCGGCAGCAATAGGTTTACATTGAGGTTTTTTAAAAAATCCACTTAGGGGATGTGGGTATCTCTGGCTAGACTCGTACTTATCGCCCATTCCTAATTGCCCAGAGGGCAGTTAAGAATCAACCACATTGCTGTGGGTCTAGAGTCACGTATAGGCCAGACCAGGTTCCTGATGAAGGGCTTATGCTCGAAACGTCGAATTCTCTATTCCTGAGATGCTGCCTAACCTGCTGTGCTTTGACCAGCAACACATTCAAGGATGGCAGATTTCTTTCCCTAAAGGATATTTGTGAACTAGCTGGGTTTTTCCAACAATTGACAACGGTTTTATGGTCATCATTAGACTCTTAATTCCAGATTGGATGAATTCAGCACCCACCATCTGCCATGGACGCACTTGAATCCAGGACCCCAGAACATCAGCTGAATATCTGGATTAATAATCTAGCAAGAATACCATTAGGCTATTGACTCCCCTAGGAAAGTGTGTAAGAATGTATAAATCAATAAAGGTGACAAGATAGGTTGAGCAAGCAGTTAATAAAACATAGTGTGTCCTCGGCATAATTAATATGGGTATGGAGCACAAAATTACAGATATTTCAATAAATTTGCATTAGATAATAGCTAGACCTCAGCTGCCTCCAGATCTGGACACCACATTTTAGGAAGGATATAAGCACATTGGAGACAGTACAGAGGAAGTTCACAACAGTGAACATAGGACAGGATTCCAGATTCTTTATTGTATTCAAATTCTACCATCTGCCATGGGTGGGATTTGAACCTGGGTCCCAAGAGCATTAGCTGACACTCTAAATTAATAGATGAAAAATATGTTGCTGGAAAAGTGCAGCAGGTCAGGCAGCATCCAAGGAGCAGGAGAATCGACATTTCGGGCATAAGCCCTTCTTTGGGCTTATGCCCGAAATGTCGATTCTCCTGCTCCTTGGAGGCTGCCTGACCTGCTGCGTTTTTCCAGCAACATATTTTTCAACTCTGGATTAATAGTCTAGTGATAACACCACTAGCCCATTCCCTTCCCATGCAAATGACATATTTCTCTGTCAATTACGTTGGAGTGGATGTGCCCTCAGACCTCTTTTTAGAAATTGCCTTTTATTTGCACCATGTCAAAATTTGAGACATGTAACTCTCTAAGGGAATGGTGTAAGAGAGTTGCTGGTCAGAAACAAGCCCCTCCATCAGCAATTTATATGAGGCTGACAGAGGGAAAAGCTTAGAATGTCGAGTCGATCAGACTCTAGGATTAGTTGTACGGTGGAGGAGTTGGCTGGATGGTGCTGTTACAATTAACCATTAGGACATTGGTTAATGTCCATACATGAACAAAGTGATCTAGAGCCTCATAACTATTGTGTTCAGTCCTGTGAATGCACAGGCAATTGAGGCAGCTCAAGAAAGCAGTGAGCTTCCAAACTGACACCTGTCTGTCAACCGTTTGATATTTGAAACATGACTCTCCCTTGGGATTTTGTGCCCCACAATTTGAGCCATCTCAAGAGAATTCCACCCTCCTTCAAAGTGACATGGAATAGTTTCTCATATGGGCTGCTGCACGCTCTCCACTTCCTCACCATGGTGCCGTGGCTGAATGCTTCTTGTCATAATGTTCTATGTTTTAGCAGTGGAGATCCCCAGTGAGGGAGCTCGCTGCAAAAGGGTTTCCCCATTGGGGATCTGCAGTGGACAGTGGTGTACAACACGTTCAATGCAACAAAAATTTAAGAAGGTCCATCGGGTGTCAGTCTTTACTTTCATTGGCAGCCTTTACTTTGAAGAGGAGAAAGGAGGATTAATGGTAGCACTCCAACCCAACCATGAGCTGCTAGTTGGTTGGTTCCACCATCATCCTACCAAACCTTAGGGGTGCTCGATCAGTCAAGAGGGACAGGACTGGTAGTAGTTTAACCCAAGAGTCACCGTGAGGGGAGAGTTTATTGTGGTAGCTACACCATTGCAGGAATTCAATCCATCCTGTTGGCTTTAGTCTGCATTAGATACCAGCCAACCAGCCCACTGCACACATGACAATGCCCTCCAGAGATTTGAAAAATTGGATGAGATCTCATTGAAGCTTACAAAATTCTTACAGCACATGACAGATTTGATGTTGACAGGATGCTTCCTCCCAGCTGGTGAGTATAGAACAAGAAAACAATCTCAGAATGAAGGGCAGGCCATTTAAGACTGAGATGAGGAGGAACCTCTTCACTCAGAGGGGGGTAAATCTTTAGAATTCTCTACTTGAAATCGATCAACCTTTGGAAACCAACTACATCAAGTGGCGAAAATTGGACAAAGATACCAATGAACCAAGCACTGCAGATGCTGGGCGTATGATTAGATTACTTACAGATTAGATTACTTACAGTGTGGAAACAGGTCCTTCGGCCCAACAAGTCCACACCAACTCACTGAAGCGCAACCCACCCATACCCCTACATTTACCCCTTACCTAACACTACGGGCAATTTAGCATGGCCAATTCACCTGACCCGCACATCTTTTTGACTGTGGGAGGAAACCGGAGCACCCGGAGGAAACCCACAAAGAATGTGCAAACTCCACACAGTCAGTCGCCTGAGGCGGGAATTGAACCCGGGTCTCTGGCGCTGTGAGACAGCAGTGCTAACCACTGTGCCACCGTGCCACCCACAATGACACGGAAACAGAAAATTTCTGGAGAAATTCAGCATATCTGATTGCATACATGGAGATAGAAACAAAGTTAACATTTTGAGTCCAGTGTGACTCTTCTAGATTATTTGAATGGGGGGTTGGGAACAGGCCTGATGGGCTGAATGGTTGATTCCTGCTCCTTTTTCCAATTCACTGCAGCAGCTCAGCAGAACTGCTTTGACAGCATATTCCAGAGCATTGACATCTCTACTCCTTCCTAACAACACTGCGGTGGTACCTACACCACCTAGACTGCAGCAGTTCGAGAAAGTAATAGGGTTAGCAAATACACGAAAGCAATGCCCACAGCCTATTTGCATTATTTTTCGACCTTGAGTGTACGAGTGTGATGTTTCGGTGTAGCTGGGACGATGCCCAGGGCACGTCTTGTCCATTCCAATCGGCAAACCATTGTATTCCTTTCGCCCATTCCAAATTCAGCAATTGGCCCTGATGTCTGCTCCTCTTCCTACTCTTTGTCATTACCAAGCATGTCTTTGCAAATCAGTGCTCAGGGCTCACCTTGCCCTAAAACCTGGTGTGAATCAAGCCTCCAGTAAAATGCCCCAGTGAAACACGGGACAGTTGCATCTTCAGAGAATTCCACTGCTCACGGCCTCGTGTAATAATAGTTTTGGTACCGAACAAGCATCAGGCCCATTCTTCAAAGTAGGAAGAAAGCCCAGATGAGTTGTCCGGCACACCTTTGTAAAACAGTACCACAGTGTAAAGAAATGGCAACGTGTGATGATAGACAACTAGAGGTGTAAAACTTCACAGGGAACTACCCGGGACTCTGTTAGCACTTTCAGCAGATCCAGTCCGCCCTGAATTACAAAGAAGCGAATCCGAGTTTGTAACGCACCCACATCTCCCTTCAATAGTGGAGCACAAACTGCACTTCAACCACATTTATTACAGACTGTGGTTTACTGAAGCGAAAATCAGTTAAAATTAAATCGAACGGGCCTAGAGGTATAGTCAAGTAAAAGGCGTGAAATAATTTTTTTTTGTTCTGTTTTCAAAGCACGGCGTGCAGAGGGGCTGAGGGTTCAATTCTCCGTTAGCTATGTTCTTTTGAAAACAAACTGCAATTGGGAAATGCTGCTGGAGCCACGGGGAGCTGCAATTTTTCAATGCGTGCGTCTGCATGAGGGGGGGGGGGGGGGGGAGAGAGAGAGGACACCTTTCCCTTTAACAAAAGACCGAGCGAGCTGAGGGAAGCCAGCGGCAGCGGGAGGATGAACCAGTCGCGTTGCTTACCTCGGCAGAGCCTGGATTGGCGGGTCCCTCATGTTGCTGGGTGGGGCGTGGAGCTGGAGAGGAAAACATTCAACAGTTCAGGAGGCGGACTGTCCCCTCGATGTGAATCAGCTGCCCGGTTCGTGACGGCACTTTTCAGTTCTATTATTTAATCCCCCACCTTGACCGTTGGAAGGTGAGCGCTCCACGGGATAGTTAGAAGTTTTCTATTTTTAAAGATGTCCAAGTGTTCTCCGCACAGCGATGGTACCACCACCACCTCCCGGGGATTTGATACAATGTGATCCCATCACCTCCTGTTGGAGCTGCCTCACCAGACTGACAACACTGAGGGCAGCATGAAATGCTGAATAATTGTTCAGTGCTTTTTGTTTTGTCAGAGTAGGGAGGAGGCGACACCGTTCATTCCTAATTTTCCGGGGACTGCACCGACTCCGATCCCACGCGGAATTCCGCAACTGAACACCCGGAAATTCACCGGGACTCCAACATCGCCTGGAAGATAGTTCAAATGGAGCTGTCGGAATTGAATTTCTACGAGTTTGACCCCCTTCGATCAGAGGCTATGTTCAGACTCGGAGAGTAACGGAAAAGTTCCTCGGGTGTACCTCTTGTTTTGAAGAAAATCGTTTATGCGATGAAAGTGATAAACGTGGATACCCAGCTAGAACTTGTTTGTTGGAATTAGCTGTGCAGCGCCAAATAGAATACTGTTATTTGTATTGACAATGGCTGTTTTTGTTTGCATTAGTTTTACCCATCTGTATTTTAAACATGTTTATTTTTTTCTTCAGTTTTAGCCAAAGAGGCACTGAACGTATGACACGAAAAAAATTACTTCTCCGTCCAGTGAAGTCAACAAAATCCCTCATCGTCATCCACTCGGGGTGATGAGTTTCTGCTGACTGGACAGCCACTTCTACATTCATGTGGACAGGATGACCGCTGAGATGAGTGGGATCCAGAGCTCATGATTTTCTTCCTTTCTTTCCTCCTGTTTGCAGTACCTCACCATGAAGGTGTTGGACTCAAAGCATGAGGCCAACATCCTGAACAAGTGGTCGCAAGCTCTTGGCAGTTATCAAGTTGGTTCACTGAGAACTGTTGAGAGGACAGAACGTTGTGTTGGAGATGGTTTTCAGGCAACTGGACACAGCTTTGTCCGGAGGCTCACTGAAGATGTTACCTAGTATGGTGGCGAAACGTCTAAAAATGAACCTTCCAGCTCAGCGAGCAAACCTATACTCAGAACCTCAACCTGAGCCACAAATCTTCTCAAAACTCGCTGACAGATTCCAGTCTGCCCAGGTTGATCTTGTTGGAGTTTTGCTTGTCTTCAACAAGGACTCTAGCAGTTGTTTAATTACTGTCAAACTGCGATTTTTGTTAAGGTCATTGTTTAATCTCAATTTGTGAGGCACTTGTTAACACTAGCCCCGAACTTCTAATCCTCTGGAAATTTAAAGATGGACAACGGTTTTGATATCTCTCAATAAAAATATACTTTGGAAACTTCAAGTGTAGAAACTTATTAATACATATCAAACATGCTGGAAGTCCACTGTAGAGGTCAGGAGGAATATCCACTCTGAACTATTAGACTCATCCTTTATAGGAGAAAGTGAGGATTGCAGATGCTAGAGATCACAGTTGAGAGTATGGTGCTGGAAAAGCACAGCAGGTCAGGCAGCATCCGAGGAGCAGGAGAGTCAACGTTTCGGGCATAGGCCCTTCATCAGGAATCTTTTATTGGGTCTGATTTCAGAATTGCAGCATTCTTCTTTTGTTTTAAAGGTAAAAGACGTGAACACTTATGATGGAGTCATCAAGTCTAAAAGGTTTTGTGCCAGTGCCCACACCTGAAATGCCAACACTAATAAGACTAATAGCCAAGCTATATAGTTAATTAAAAAACAAGTTGCATTTATATAGGGCCTTTCACAACCTAAGTGCTTTACAGCCAACAGAGAGCTTTTAAATCACAGTCACCAAGACCATCTACATCAACCTCTCAAAGTAATTAATATGTCTCTCATAGGTGGTTGAAACTTCCAACCACTCTCTAGTCAGCCCTAGGTGTAATTAGAATAGAATGGAAAATTATTTTTTAGTGTACTTTGCATGAAAAGGACAATGCAAAGTTTTATAAGTTGCACAAGTATGGTCCCTATATCAATGACAGAAGTATACATAATTAAAAAAAAGTAAAATTAAGACAAAGTCCATCACAGTTCAGAAAATGGCTCCTGGGCTCAGGAAAAACCAATTAAGGAATGATGGAAAACCCAGAAGACACAGCCGGGAGGAGACCACCCTTTTGGGCTGCCAGGAAATCTGCAAGCCAAAGATGAAGAAGACTTCCCAAGGGGATGAGACCTCTACACTGGGACAAATGATTTGGATGTGAATATAGGAGGTATGGTTAGTATGTTTACAGATGACACCAAAATTGGTGGTGTAGTGGACAGTGAAGAAGGTTATCTCAGAGTATAACTGGACCTTTATCAAATGGAACAATGGACCAAGAAGTCATGGATAGAGTTTAATTTAGATAAATGTAAGATGGTGGAGCAGGCTTGAGGGACCAGATGAGAGAAAGTGAAAACTGCAGATGCTGGGGATCAGAGTTGAAAAGTGTGGTGCCAGAAAAGCACAGCAGGTCAGGCAGCATCCGAGGAGCAGGAGAATCGACATTTTGGACATAAGCCCTTCATTAGGAATGGCATGCTGTGCTTTTCCAGCGACACATTTTTCTATGCTCCTATTTCTTATGTTCATATGAAAAATGGATGGCACGGGACAGTTGGGCTGAAAGGGTCTACAACATTAACACAGGCCATATGTTACATTTTGGTAAGGCAAATCAGGACATTACTTACATACCTAATAATGGAGAGTGTTGCCAAACAAAGGGTTCTAGGGGTGCAGGTACATAGTTCCTTGAAAGGATAGACAGAGTGGTGAAGGAGGTGTTTGGCCTGATTGCCTTCATTGGTCAGCACATTGAGTATAAGAGTTGTGTTGTCACATTGTGGCTGTACAGGACATTAGTGAGGCTACTTCTAAAATATTGCATACAATTCTAGTCTCCCTGCTATGGAAAATATGTTGCTAAATTTGAAAGGATTCAGAAAAGATTTACAAGAATGTTGCCAGGGTTGGAGTGTTTGAGCTATAAGGAGAGACTGAACAGGCTGGGGCTGTTTTCTCTGGAGCGTTTACAAAACCATGAGAGCCATGGATAGGGTGAATAGCCAAGGTCTTTTTTCCCAGGGTAGGGGAGTCAAATCTATAGGGCAGAGATTTAAAGTGAGTGGGGGAAAAAATTAAAACGGATCTAAGGGGTAACCTTTTCAGCAGAGGGTGGTGCATGTATGGAATGAGCTGCCAGAGGAAGTGGTGGAAGCTGGTACATTTAAAAAGCATCTGGATGGCTACATGAATAGGAAGGGTTTAGAGGGCTATAGTTCAAATGCTGGCAAATGGGGCTAGATTAATTTAGGATATCTGGTCGACATGGACAAATTGGACCGAAGGGTTTGTTTCAGTGCTGTATGACTCCATGACTCTATGATCCAAGACTACCACACAGGGAGACAGCCATGCCAGGCTGAGACTGCCTCACTGGGTATCCCCCTCTGATGCTCCTCCAGACACTGTTGGCTGCTCTTCCATCATTTGCCCTTCATGAACTTGAATTCATTCAAAATTGCACTGAGTCCTGATCACACTTAACACATGTGCTCACTGAACAACATTGACCATCAGTGCATCACCAGCTCAATTTTAGAATTCTTTGAAGAAGGGTCACTGGACTTGAAATGTTAACTCGGCTTTCTATCCACATATGCCGCCAGACCTGCTGAGTTTTTTCCCCAACAATTTCTGTTTTTGTTTCCAATTTCCCACATCTGAGTTCTTTGGGTTTTATTTGTTTAAAATGCTCTGTGGCTGTTCCTTTTTTTCTTTATCTGTAACTTCCTCCAACCTGTTCTTTAATATACTGATTCAGAGATAAATATTGGCCAGAATACCATGGTTAAATTCCTTGTTCTTTTTTTTTGACAGAGAATCATTGGTTTGTTTTACATCAACCTGACTGTAGGTGTGGCTGTAGTTTATTTACTTAACTTCCTATGACACGTCGACCAGTACACCATACCGTGGTACAGCAATTGAATGGCAAACTAGATTTTTGGTTTTGATCCTAATCCCAACATTTGCAACATAGAAGCAGGATCTTTGGCAATAAATTCAAACTTGGTCAGCATAGGTATGGTAGGGTGAAGGGCCCGTTTCAATGCTCTGACTGTATGAAATCTTTTTTATATCATGACTAATTGCATTTGGGTTAACTTTATTTCATGAAGAGTGTTTGGGTAAATACCCTTACTCTCTTTATGCATTGTATTAATGTCAACTTTTTATGTCTTCTCAATTCTCTCTGTTGGTGTTAACTTGTGAATCCGGGGAGCACCGCAGGTGTGATGTTCCCTTTTCCTGCACTGAATCCTCAGTTTCCCCTCGGCATCTACCTTCTTGATATGATTGAGATCAAGTTGTGGGGGTGGAGTGTGTGGGTGGTGGGAGGGACTTAAACCTTTAAATGTTCCTGTTGCATGGCATTAAATATTAATGCTCAGTGCTTCTGTAATCCAGAGGGCTGTTTGTGTTGCTTGTCTTTTATAAATAAAGCATTGAACTTTCCAGTAAGAAGAGCATTTTGATTGCAGTTTAAGCTTGTTGAAAGAAGAGCAATTTTTGTTTACTGGTGGTGGTGCATGGATTTTGTGAATTGCTTTCATATTATTTCCTAACTAGGTGAAGGATTATCATGAAAACACGCATGACTTTTCCCTTTACCCATGTTGCCGCACTAACCAAGTATTTACTTTTGCCTTTTATTTTAGACTTTTAGAATGTGTATGGTTTATATTTCTATTGTTTCATTCACTGCCATTCATGCTGGAGCATGAGCTGTGGAGAAATTCCATTCGGTTCATTGTTAGGGGTTAGCTTGTTCACTTCAACCTGATCACCATCATTACTGTCCCTTTCCCTTCTTCTTTGTGATTGGCTACTTGCTGAGATTTGCTTTTTGAACCCGTTTCTTCACACCCGTCTCCAAGTCAAACTCAGAGTTGAGACTGGGGTGCTAGAAAAGCATGGCAGGTCAGGTAGCATCCGAGGAGCAGGAGAATTGACATTTTGGGCAAGAGCCCTTCATCAGCAGGATCTTGCCTGAAACGTCAATTCTCCTGCTCCTTGGATGCTGCCTGGCCTGCTGTGCTTTACCAACACTCCATTCTCGACTCTGATCTTCAGCAGCTGCAGTCCTTACTTTCTCCAAATCAAACTCACTCCAGTGAATTTAAATTGAAAGTTTCCCCAAACTGTCTTTAGTAACTTCACAATCCCTGACTATCCCTGTGATATTCAGCACTCTTCAAATATTCATAGTATTTCATCAAAATGACTGGCTTGTCAAGCATGCGCCGGTTTGTCCTGTCGCTGCTCAGAACCTCAGTTCCCTATTGCCCTGAGTCTCAATTATTATCTATTTATGGAAGTCAGTCAATGCCCAGTTCTCTTTCCCTTGGTCCAGTCCTCTTATCGTCCTATCTTTCATGCGATATGAGTTTCATTGGCAAGGCAAACATTTATTGCCCATCCCACATTGTCTTTGAGAAAGTATTGGTGAGCTACCTTAATCCACTGCAGTAGGTATGCTCACAGTGCTGTTGGGAAGAGAATTCCAGGATTTTGATCCAGCAACAGTCTCACTCCTTGTTTCTTGCCGGGTTTAGCCTGATCTCTGACCTTTCCTTTTCCAAACATAGAAAATCGGTTCTCAGCAAAAACTTGTCTGACTCTCTTTAGCCCTCTCCAGCTCAAGATTCTTATCTTCTCCAGTCATTTAATTAAGGACTGCTGTAGTTTTGCTGGCCTCTTTCAAAACTTCATTCTTAGGATGTGATTATCGCTGGAAGGCGAGCATTTATTGCTTAAACCTAATTGCCCTTGGAGCTGGTGGTGAATCACTTTCTTGAACTGTTCCCATTCATGTCCTGTACATATGGCCACAGTGCTGTTAGACGGGAATTTCAGAATTTTGTTACAGTGAAAGTGAAGAAATAGTAATATTTCCTGATCAGAGGGGAGTGTAACTCACAAGGAAGTTGTAGGTGGTGTTCTCATACCTCTCCTGCTGATGTTCTTCTGAGTAACGGAGGTCAGAAGTTTGGAGGATGCTGTCAAAGGAGCTTGGGTGAGTTTCAGCAGTGCATCTTGTAAATGAATTCCAGTGCTGCTATTTTGTGCCATTGGTGGAAGAAGTGCATTTTTAAAGTGGTGGATGTGACACCAATTAACGTACTGCCTTTCCTGTATGGATTAAGCTTCTTGTATCCCTTTACCCATTGCATGAGCCTTTATCACCGCAGTTATCTTCCTCTAATTTGTGTTCACTAAGGTACGATTTCTGTTCACTAAGGTACAACTCTGCTATTATCATCAAGTCTGATGAGAAAAGACTACTTTTGTTATACAACAGAAGAATGTCTAACAGGCTCAGATCCAAAGTTAACTTTCAGATAATTGTTGACTTCTTTTGGACGTGACCCCATCACTGAACCTTCAACCTGTTACTTAAACAACTACATCTATCCTGTGCATCCCTTTAAATAGTTTACATTTCACAGAACCACAGAATTATTATGGTGCAGAAAGAGGCTCTTTAGCCCATTGTGCCAGCACTACCTATATTACCCAGTGCCAGCCTTCTGCCTTTTCTCCATATCTTTGAAATAATCATCCAATTCCCTCTTGAATACCTCAATTGAACCTTTCCAACCCACACTTCAGGCAGTGCATTTCAGACCCCAGCAACATGTTGCGTGAAAACCACCCTTGCATCATTTGCACATCACTTTTAATCTATGCCCTCTTGTTCTTTTTTGTTTATTCTTCCACAAGAAAAGATGTACAATGCGGAATAGATTATTGTTAAAACAGAACGTTGGGAAAACTTTAAAAGCCAATGGAAGATCATCCAAGAACAAAAGAGTCACCTCAGATGACTGACTGTGTGGAGTTTGCATGTTCTCCCCGTGTCTGCGTGGGTTTCCTCCGGGTGCTCCGGTTTCCTCCCACAGTCCAAAAATGTGCAGGTTAGGTGAATTGGCTATGCTAAATTGCCCGTAGTGTTAGGTAAAGAGGTAAATGTAGGGGAATGGGTCTGGGCGGGTTGCACTTCAGCGGGTGGACTTGTTGGGCCGAAGGGCCTGTTTCCACACTGTAAGTAATCTAATCTAATCTTGAAAATAAACTTGGAGAGCAAACTTTCAAGTAATGTCAAGATGGAGAACTTGAGCTTATTTTGGTTTCAATGAGATCAGTAACACCCCCAAACCCTCCTCTGCTCTAAAGATAAAAAGCTTTCATCTCTTCACGGCTGAAGTGCTCCATTCCTGGCAACAGCCTGGTGAATCTCCTCTGCAGCCCCTCTAGAGTAATCATATCTTTCCTACAGTGTGTGACCTGAACTGGACACAGTACTCCAGCTGTGGCCTAACCAATGTTCTGTACAGCTCCAACATAACCTCCTGCTCTTATGCCTTGACTGATAAAATGTCTTGTATGCTGTCTTAACCATCCTATTGATCTGCTCTTCCACCTTCAAGGACAAGTATCCCAAGATCCCTCTGTTCCTCTGAGGTTCCAACTGTCCTGCCATTCATTGTGTACTCCTGTTACTTCTTCCAAATGCATCACCTTATAGTTCCATTTGCAACTGATCTGTACATCTGACCAACCCTTTTATATCTTTCTGTAATCTAAATCCTTCTTCACCTTTATTGATCAACCAACCAATCTTCATGTCATCTGCAAACCCACTTATCATCCACCCCACATTCTCAGCTCTATTGTTTATACATATCACAAACAATAAGGGATCCTGCATGGATCCCTGTGGTACACTACCGGACTCCAGCCTCCTGTCACACACGCAGCCCTCTACAATCCCTCTCTGTCTCCCACCACTTAGTCAATTTTGGATCCATTTTGTCAAGTTACCCTCTTTTCTATGTGCTTTTACCTTCTTTATCAGCCTCCCATGTGGGATCTTTGATGAAATTCATATGAACCACATCAACTGCACTACCCTCATCTATACACCTAATCACATCCTTGGAAAATTCTATCTAGTTTGTTCGGTATGACCTCCTTTTGACAAAGTCCTGCTGACTATCCTGATCTAACCTTTCTAATTTCTTGCTGTACTTGCAGTCACTCACTTTAGATAATATGCTTCCCTTTTATTCTTCCTGCCAAAATGAATAATTTCATACTTTCTCACAATTTACTCCATTCGCTGGATCTTTGCACACTCACCCAACTGACTTATAACAATGTCCTTATGTCCTTTTTACAACTTACTTCCTGAATAAACTTTGCATCATCAGTAAATTTAGCAATTATATCTTTGGCCCCTTCATCAAAGTCATTTATAGAAATTGTAAAATGTTGAAGTCCCTCTGGCAGACAACTTGTTAAAGCTTGTGAACCAGATAATGACTGATTCATGCCTAATCCTTATTTGATGTTAGCCAATGAATCTTCTATCCATGCCTATAGCATGAACTTTTAATATTCATTGTAATCTTTGATGTGACAGCTTATTAAATATCTTCTAGAATTCTAATTACAGTGCACCCACCGGTTCTCTTTCATCCATAGCATGTTATTTTCTCAATTAAATCTAATAAATTGATTAACACGATGTCCCTTTCACAAGACCATGTTTGAACTGTCTCGTTACCTTGAAATGCTCTTAATGCCTTGCTATCACAACTTGATAGTAGATTTTAAATTTTCCCTATGGCAGATGTTAAGCCAAATGACCCGTAGTTTCCTGTTTTCTTGCTTCCTTTTTCAATAAAGGAGTTAGTTTCACTACCTTACGTTAATCTAGGAAATTTTGGAACATAAAAAGCAACGCATCAACAATCTCATTATTGCGTCTATTCAATGGGCTGGTAACTGTAAATCAAGTCCTACTACTCTGAATCTTTGTCCCAGTATTGACATATCCAATACTACAGGGCATGCATTTAAGGTTAGAGGAAGGGAAAGTTTAAAGGAGACGTGAGGGGCAAGTTTTTTTACACAGAGTGCGGTAGGAGTCTTGAACGCACTGCCAGGGGTCACAGTGGAGGGGCGTTTAAGGGATTTATAGATAAGCACATGAATATGCAATGAATGGAAGGCTATGGACCAGGGGCAGGCAGAAGGGATTAGTTTAATTTAGCATATGCTAAAGGGCCTGATCCTGTGCCGTATAGTTTTACATTCTATGTTATTCCTCAAGTTGAATCAAGTGTTAAAGTTATTCTAGAAATATGCACAGTACCCTAATTTACCTACCTTCTAGACCAAAGTGGATAAAAAGCATGAACAAGGTTTCTATATTGAACAAAAAGTTTTATTCATTACAAATATTAGAGTATAGCTACAGAAATGCAGGTATGAATCATTGGCATGTAACAAGACTAATTAAAACTCCAATATCCTTACAAGCTCCCCCTTATATGAACATAAACAAACAAATAGGGCAAAGAGTTTATTGGCAGAGATAGAACAATTGGAAAGTCAGTTCAGTGGTCGTTGCTTCTCAATTCCAATGATCTTTCTTTGGCTGGCCAGATGCTTAGTGTTCAGTTGTCTTTCTTTGAATGCTTCCACAGGGTTGCAAGAGGCACAGAACGACTGGTTCACTTGTAGAAAGCTCTGATTTATCAATTCAAAGGTCATAGATCACAGTAAATGCTGCAGGAAAGTAAATTGTTTTTCCCCAAATTTAAATTGAGTTTTCTTTTACTGCAGGGAACAGGAAGCTTCAGCTAGGAAGAATAACTGCACACACATGCTGCTTGAACTGCTGTGCTTTTCCAGCACCACACTAATATAGAATCTGCACAGACATCTATATCCTTCTCTCTCTTTATCTCAGTAACTTGTTTCCAATTCCAACCTACTCAGTTTTAGCTGAGAAGCAATTTCACTTGTAATTTACTCCTTGGTTTCTGATCATGTGTACATTGCAAAAACCACAGCCACACAAAAAAAAACAGAGTTTACAATAGATATCAAGTTCCTTGCTGTGAAATTATGCAGCCATCTTAGTAAATCCTTATTTTTAAAAACAGCTTTTTTTGCTTTGCAGTCCACAGTTTTCAAAGACAGCAAAAAAAAAACACTTCTTGTAAGACACTAGGATGATGTCCATTGGGACCTGGAAACCTGTCAGCCCACAGCTCCAAAAATTTGTTCAGCACCACTTTTCTGGTGATTGTAATTTTCTTGAATTCTTTTGTCCTTTCCACTTTCCAATTTACAATTAATTCTGGGATGTTACTACTATCTGCTATAGTGAAGACCTATTCAAACCATCTGCCATCTCCCTTATTAAGTTTCTATGGGACTAAAGCTTGTTTTGTTAACTCTTATCTTTTTAAAATTTCCAGAGAAAGTCTGACAATCTGTTTTTATATTTCTAGCTAGATTTCTCTAAAACTCTAAATTTTCCTTCCATATTAATCTTTTAGTCATTCTTGGAATATTATCTGTCATCATGATGGTGTCCTAGCCCCCTGTTTTCAAGTTGAACAGCGGGCAACCTTTTCACAAACACCACCCTATTCTGCCCAGTTGAACTTACCCTTGTCTTGAACAACATCTCCTGGTTATGTAGACTTGTTCAGTTAAGATATTGTTATGGGATTTACTTGTCTTTCCTATGTCCATTTCTTTTGAGTTCCACAGAACATTCTTTTTTTCCCAATTATACTAATCTTCTCTGGCACTATTATTCACTACATTGATACCTGGAATGTTGCTGTTTACTGTCTTTCTTCTGATATAAGAACTTGCTAATTGTGATTCCAACTCACCTGTATCAATTTCATGTGGTCCTTGACTCTTTCCACCCGTGTCTGGATCGACTTGCCTTATCTCTGTAACAGTCTTCACATAGATTTTACATCCACTGCCTCCTATATTATGTACATTATACTTGTTCCCACTCATTTCCTGTAAAGACTCTACCTCTTTGAATTTCTCCATCACTTGTATTTATTCTGATTACTCCACTTTCCAGTTGGAACAGAGGAGGCTTCCTCTCTGCAGTTTTTGATTCAATCAATGGTAGTGTCTGTTTGATTTTCTGGGCTTCTGCTTTCTACCTATCAGCCTCTGTAAATCACTGTTTCTTTTTCCAGCACCTTCTCTATATTTTCAATGCCACAGGCATATATTCTCCTCACCCATGTTTTCCAGAAAAGTGTTGCTTCTGGGATATCCTTTATTATTTTACATCCCACACATCCATCTGCTCTCATCTTCCTGTACCTGCCGGATTGCTTCCTCTAATCTTGTAATCCAGGTCCTCAAAAATCCCATCCCTGCTGTAATCTGGTTAAAAAAAAATCACATCCGGACTATGCTTCCTTTCATATTCGGCAAACACGGATGAGATGATAGCTTTCGCTGGGCACTTGGTTTCTCTCCAGAAGTGTGATACTGATTTCTTTATGACTTGCCAATTTTAAACCCCTTCCCCTTCATTCTCTTTCCCTATATTTGTTTGCCCTGAACTGTTTCAACCAGGTTGAACAGAACATACAAGATTGATCATTTACTTTTCTCCTGGGCATTGAGACAGCCCTCTGGAGCTTTCACTTTGATAAACTCAATCCTCAATTGAACTTGTTGCACCAGCAGAAAGAAGATACAATATTAATCTTTCTTTTGGATGTAGCTAACACTGAAAAAGCTGCATTTATTATCACCAGTAATTATTCTGAAAGGATAACTGTGAACAATTGGAGTCTATGTGGTGATGTATTCCCATAATGGTGCTTGGTAGCTGAGAAAATCCAGGATGTTACCTCAACATGAATTGAATGGCAAGCTATGAATCAGGATGTTTTCTCCCTCTCCTCCTGTGTCCACTCCCTGTGTACTCTCTTCTCATATCCCCATATCCACTCCTCACCCTGTCCATTTGCCATCACATCCATATACACTATCACTTATGTCCTATAGGCTGCTATACAGCACTGGCTAAGGTGACATTAACTAATTAACTAAATTAGTTAACGGAGGAGACAGAGTGTGGTGGTGGAGGGTGGTTTCTTAGTCTAGAGGTTTGTTACCAGTGACATTCCACAGGGATCGGTGTTGGATCCACTTTTGTTTGTCATTTATATAAATTATTTAGGTGAAAGTATTGAAGGCATGGTTAGTAAGTTTACGGATGACAGCAAACCTGGTGGTATAGTGGACAATGAAGAAAATTAAAAGAGATCTATATCAATTGTTTCAATGGATTGAGGAGTTTAGTTTGGATAACTGTGAGGCATTGCATTTTGGTAAAACAAATAAGGGCTTAGACAATTAAAAATAGGGCCTTGGGTAATTTTGTAGAATGAAGAAACCTATGGTTCAGGTATATAATTCTTTGAAGTTTGCATCACATATAGACAGGGTGGTTAAGAAGATGGGATGTTGTGTTGAGGTTATACAGAACAAGGCCTCTTCTGGACTACTATGTCCAGTCCTGGTCACTCAGTTACAGGAAGGATGTTATTAAACTGGAAAGGGTTCTGGAAAGATTTACCAGGGTGCTGCTGGAACTGAGGGTTTGAGTTATAAGGAAAGACCGAATGGGCTGGGATATTTTCACTGGAGCATAGGAGATTGAGGGGTGGCCTAACAGAGGTTTATAAAATCATGAGGGGTATAAATAAGGTGAATGGCAGATGTCTTTTCCCTAGGGTGTGGGATTTCAAGAATAGGGGGAATATTTTTAAGGTGAGCGGAAAAAGATTTAAAAATAACATGGGGGGTAATTTTTTTTACACAGAAAATGATGCGTGTGTGGAATGAACTTCCAGAGGGAGTGGTGGATGCGGCTCCAGTTATAAAATTTAAAAGACGTGAATAAGAAATGTCTGGAGGGATTCAGGCCATGCACAGGCAGGTAAGACTAGTTTAGTTTGGGGATTATAGTCAACATGGACTGGTTGGACCGAAGCATCTGTTTCAGGGCTGTATTTGACTCTATAATATTGTTACATAAATATAGTATTGTTACCAGTTTGTTAATTAGATATTGTCTCTGAAATCAACGAACCCACAGTAAGTCCCTGACATTAATACACATACGAGGGGGCTAATTGCTCATTCTGTTAGGAGCAGCCTTTTATATCCTATGGTCTTATTCTGTGCTGTATCATTCTGCTCCAGAGGTAAATACATCAGAAAGCACATCGCCATCACAACACAACACAAATATTGATTATCTTAATGCATCATGCACTCTGCAATTCTTTGTAAAGAAGTGCATGCATCAGTCCTCCTCCTTTGACTTACCCTGCCAGTGCTTGGAGGTTCCCTATGGCATTAATGTTGAGGGTGGACATGACCTTCACTTCCAAACTAGTACACTAACAGTAAGAACACTGACCTAAATAATTGTATCATCTTTTGTAAATCATTTCAAGACACTTCAACAGTGGGGTATGGATAGCTGGTACATCTACCAGGATCTGCAAAAATAACTGGTACAGTCTTGGTAGGTGAGACCAAACTGACTGCAGTGCTATTGATCACCTTGGTATTCTTCCTTTTACACAGTGACACTGTGAGTGTGATATCCTGGGATAAAGTGTCAGTTTTGTTAGTCAGGCATTTATACATCCTCATGCAGCAATCAGTTCTATTCTCCCAAATTCCTTTGGGTAGTCTCCAACTACACTAATAGTCTACCGATCCAATGCTTTTACACCTTTATCCATGGATTCCTATGCAAGTGTAATGAGGGATAGGCACAGAGCATCTGATCTGTCTGATATCCCTCATTAATCTTTTAATTACATCAAACATCATTTGGGAAGCTCTCAGTTCCAGTAATGAAGACAAAAATAAAGTCAGAAAACCTGGCAGAAATCTTGACTGAGAAATGGATTACTGACAGTTGTCTGCAGTTGAATTTCTCCACCTGAATCAAATTTCAGGCAGCCATTATTAAATGCTCAAAATAGACAAGACACTGTTTATATATGCAAATTAAATAGGAATAGCCTGTTCTAAGGTGTTGAATAAAGCTTTCATGGCTGAATAGATGAAATGTATAGGACATGTACCAATCACACTTAGTTCATGCATTAAAAGGTTATCCATTCTGTAGAGAGACCATTTGGCACTTTCTGCTAAAAGTAATTGTTTTAAAAATTAAGATTTTTTTGTTAATGATGTGCTCTGTTCACCTGAGAAACACGGCCATTGGTCTTCTCCTCCAGTATTGTTCCCCTCAACCTGGTACCTACCTGAAGGATGTTGTCAGTGTGACATGGGCCTCAAATTGAATTGTGAGTAATTAAGGGGCTCTTCACAGGCACAACTCACCCAAAGTATTTAGTCTTGACCTAAGGCTCCACTTACAATTAGCCTTGGGCGTTCCAGTTTGGACTGTTGGTTGGTGTCTGAAAATACACTGTATCTGATTTTAATCTCCTCTTTCACCTCCTCCCCATCCTTGGTTTTCAGTCCTGAACCCTAATACTGTATTAGTAAACCTGAGATGTCACCAGTAGTTGCCTGGACAATGTCTGCTTTAAATGAGAAAACTGGGTCTATCATTTTTATAATTGGTATAGCTAAACTTCAAATGATTTATTTAATACATCTGATGGGAAGAAGGGTAGGTTTAATTGGAGAGATTCGAAGTGCCAACAGCATCAGGCCTAGAATTAAGGAACTCGAGAAAATATGACAAAGCATGTTGCTTATGTCACGGTGAATATATTTAATTAAACAAAGAATGCGGAAGATCTGAAACAATCACAGAAATTGCTGGAGAAACTCAACTAGTCCGGCAGCACACTGCACAGAATCTGCCAAGCTTGCTGAGTATCTCCAGTAATTTGTGACATACTTAATACTTTACCGAGAATGATCGAATTGCCAGAGAAGTGGGAGGAAGCTACAAATGGTGCCTGTATTAAAAAGAAAAAGATTAAAATGACAGCCAGGTAATATAAAGTGAGGAGTTTAACCATGATTGCTAAATCAAAAATGTAGGGGAGGTGCTGGCTTCATGACTAGTAATCCAGAGACCCGTGTATTTTTAGACACCTGGGTTCAAATCCTGCTGTGGTAGATGGTGAAATTTAAATTCAGTTTAAAAGAAAATCTGGGATTAAGAGTCTATTGATGACTGTGAAACTGTGGCTGGTCATTGGAAAAATTCACCTGGTTTACTAATGCCCTTTCAGGAAGGAAACTGCCAACCTTATCTCGTCCAAACTACATGCGACTCCAAACCCACAGCAATGTGGTTGACTCTCAATTGCCTTATAGGCAATTAGGAATGGGTAATAAACGCTAGTCTAGCTAGTAATGTCCGCATTCCGTGAATGACTTTACTAAAATGTTTCATTGAGACCATTAGATGCAGGAACAGAATTAGGCCTTTTGGCCCATTGAGTCTGCTCCGACATTTGATCATGGCTGATATGTTTCATATCTCTAATCTCCTGCCTTCAATAAAGAATCTATCTATCTCTGTCTTAACTATACTCAGTGACTTGACTTCCATAGCTCAATGCAACAATGAGTTCCACAAATTCACTGAAGAAATTCCTCATTTCACCCCTTCCTTTGGAGACTGCCTCTCCTATTTGTGGAAAAATCTTCTCCACGTCCACTCTATTCTCTAAGTTTTAATCAGATCCCCCCATTGTCCTTCTAAACTCTGAGTACAGACCCAGAGTCCTCAACCGTTCTTCATATGACAAGCTCTTCATTCCCGATCATTCTTGTAAACCTTCTCTAGACCCCCTCCAACCTCAGTACAGCCTTCCTTATATCTGGGCCCCAAACTTGCCTGCAATATTCCAAATGCAGTCTGACCAGAGCCTTACACAGCCTTAGCAGTACATCCCTTCTCTGGTTTTCTAGCCCTCTTGAAGTGAATGCCTCAACCATCAAATTAGCCTGCATGTTAGCCTTAAGAGAAGCTTCAATTACGCCCCCCAAATCCCTTTGCACTACAGATTTCTGGAGCCTTTCCCATTTTGAAAATAGTCTACGTCTCTATTCTTCTTACCAAAATCAGAAGTCATACGACACCAGGTTACTTGATATCACAAGCTTTCTGAGCGCTACTCCTTCATTGTGTGACATCTGACTTTGTCCACTCCAGTCCAACATTGGCACCTTCATATCAGTCCCACCAAAATGTATAACCTCACACTTTCCCGCATTAGATTCTATCTGCCATCTCCTTACCCACTTCCCAGCATGTCCAAGTCCTTCTGCAGCCTCCCTGCTGCCTCAACACTATCTGTCCCTTCATCTATATTTATGTCATCTGCAAAGTTAGCAACAATGCCCTCAGTTCCTTGGTCCAGATTGTTAATAAATAACTTGAATAGTTGTGAATTGTCCCAACACTGACACGTGAGGAATTCCATGAATCACCAGCTGCCAGCCTGAAAAAGACCCTTTGTATCCACTCTCTGCCTTCTGCCAGGAGCCAATCCTCTCTCCATGCCAATACCTTGCCCCTAATATAATGGGCTCTTAGCTTATTTAACACCGTCCTGTGCAGCACTTTGTCAAAGTCCTTCTGGAAATCCAAATAAATCACGACCACTGGCTCTCCTTTAGCTAACTTTCTTGTTACCTCCTCAAAGAATTCTAACAGATTTGTCAGGCATGCCCTCCCCTTGATGAAGCCGTGTTGACTCTACCCTATTTTACCAAATGCTTCCAAGTCCTCCGCAATCTCATCCTTAATAATGGACCCTAAAGGTTTACCAATGACTAAGGTCAGGCTAACCAGCCTATAGTTTTCTGTCTTCTACCTCCCTCCCTTCTTAAATTGGGGTGTCATATCTGCAGTTTTCCAGTCTGGTGGGACCCTCCGGTGATTCCTGAAAGATTGCCACCAATGCTGTTACAATCTCCTCACCTATCTCCTTCAGAACTCTGAGGTGCAGTCCCTCAGGTCTGGGTGATTTATCTACCTTCAGATTTTCAGCTTCCCCAGCACTTCCTCTTTTGTGATGGCCACTACACTCACCTCTGTCCCCTGACTCTCTTGAACTTCTGGTGTCTTCCAGTGTGAAAACTGACGCAAAGTACCTGTTCAGTTTGTCTGCCATATCTTTGTACCTCAGTACTACTTCTCCAGCCTCATTTTCAAGTGGTCCAATATCCACTCTTGCCTCTCTCTTAACCTTTATCATCATAGAATCATAGAATTACTACAATGTGGAAAGAGGTCTATCGAATCTGCACTGATCTTCTGAACAGCATCTCACCCAGATTCAGCCCCATTCTATCCCTGTAACTCTATGTTTACCATGGCCAATCCACTAACATGCACATCTTTGGACTGTGGGAGGAGACCAGAGCACCCGGAGGAAACCCATGCAGACACAGGGAGAATGTGCAAACTCCACACCGACAGTCACCTGAGGGTGGAATCAAATTCAGGTCCCTGGCACTGAGAAGTGCAGTATTAACAGTACCGCCCTAAAAAAACTCTTCACTGGCTAGCTTACTCTCATATTTCATCCTTTCACCCATTATTGATGTTTTAGTTATCATCTGCTGGTCTAAAAGGCTTCTCAGTGCTCTGGCTTCCTACTAATCTTCACCACATTGTGTTTTTCTTTGTTTTTATGCAGTCCCTGACTTTGCTTGTCAGCCATGATTACCTCATCCTCCCCTTAATATGTTTCTTCTTTCTTGGGATGATTTCTCCTGAATTATACCCAGAAACTCCTGCCATTGCTGCTCCACCATCTTCCCTGCTAGGCTCCCCTTCCAATCAACTCTGGCCTTCTGCTCCCTCATGTCTTTGTAGCTACCTTCACTCGAATGTAACACTGTTACATCTGATTAGAGCTTCTCCCTCTCAAACTGTTGGCTGAATTCTATCATATCATGGTCACCTTTGAAGTTCCTTCACCTTAAGTTTCCTAATCAAGTCTGCCTCATTTCACATCACCAAATCCAAAATCACCTGTTTCCTAGTGGGATGCATCACTAAACAAAATCACTTCATAGACATTCCACATATTCTTTTTCTTGAGATTCGTTACTAACCTGATTTTCCCAGTCCGCCTGCATGTTGATGTCTCCCATGATTATTGTCATGGTACCATTCTTACATGCCTTTTCAAACTCCTGAATTATTTTCTCGTCTACATCAGGACTACTGCTCGGAGGTCTGTACATAACTCCCATCAGGTCATTTTTCCTTTATGCTTCCTCAATATTATCCATGCAGATTCTATGCTTTCTAAATCAATATCATTTCATAGAATCCCGACAGTTTGAAAACAGGCCCTTCAGCCGAACAAGTCCACACCAATCCTCCGAAGAGTAACCCAACCAGACCCATTCCCCTACTACTCTACATTTACCCCAGACTAATGCAACTAACCTACACATCCCTAAACATTATGTGCAATTTAGCATGGCCAATCCACCTAACCTGCACATCTTTGGACTGTGGGAAGAAACCAGACCACCCGGAGGAAACCCACGCAGACACAGGGAGAATGTGCAAACTCCACAGTCAGGAAGGAATCAAACCTGGGTCCCTGGCGCTGTGAAGCAGCAGTGATAACCACTGAGCCACTGCGCTGCCCCATTTCTTGCTACTGATTTCAATTCATTTCTTACTAACAAGGCAACCCCTTATTCTCTGCCCATCTGCCTATCCTTTTGATAGAAGGTGTACTCTTAGATATGATGTTCCCAGCACTGATCCCTTTGTAACCATGTCTCTGTGATATCCAGGACATCACACCTGCCAATTTCAATCTGTGCTGCAAGCTCGTATTGGGCTCATTTTGTTTTGGATTTATTGCTTCCCCTCCTACTTCTACCACACCCCAGCCCCCATTATTTAGTTTCAAGCCTCATTCACAGCTCTAGTTATATGATTCATCCGGACTCTGGTCCCAGCAGGGTTCAGGGGGAGCCCGTCCCATCAGAACAGCTCCCGGTGTCAATGTCCCATGAATTCGATCACCTTTCTCCCACATCAATCTTTGAGCCACGCATTTACCTTATTAATCATGTTGACCCTGTGCCAATTTGGTTGTGGCTCAGGTCATAATCCAGAGATTATTATCTTTTTGATTCTGCTTTTTCATTTTTCCACTAGCTGCTCACATTCCCTCATCAGAACTTTCTACCTGCATCATTGGTACCTCTATGGACTATTTACCTACCTGTGTGGATTGCTATTACGGATTATTCACAAGCTCTGGAGATCACAAAAAAACCTTTCTGAGCTTTTTGAAAAAGTCACTGGAGCATCAGGTCAGCAAACTCCAATGCATCCACTTGGATTTCCAAACTGTTTCCGATAAAGTGTCATGTGACCGGCTGTGTTCTAAAATTAAGTGCCGAGTGTTGAGGGGGATATGAGAGCTGAGTGCAAGTTAGCTGTAGGACTAGAGCAAAGGGTTGTTTATGTGATTGATACAATCTTACATCTGCCTGGCACTTTGAGAATAAATATTATATTGTGTGTTTACTTATTAAAGACACTGATGCAGGAGAATCCAGTTCAGGCTGAAAGCTTGCAGCTCCCTTAATGACTCAGCAGATCAAGCTAGTCATGAGTAAGGATGTTGCTGGAAAGGCGCAGCAGATCAAGCAGCATCCAAGGAGCAGGAGAGTCGACATTTCGGGCATGAGCCCTTCTTCGGCTCATACCCGAAACGTCGATTCTCCTGCTCCTTGGATGCTGCCTGACCTGCTGCGCTTTTCAGCAACACATTTTCAGCTCTGATCCCTAGCATTTGCAGTCCTCAGTTTTTCCTAGTACCTGGAAATGACAGGTTCAGGAATTAATGTGATATCTCTTTGTGGCTGAATGGTGCTCACTAATATAACTCATGAAAGACAAAAAGAAATAATAGAAAGACTTGCATTTATATAGAAACCTTCATCTCCTCAGGACAGCCTATAGTATGTTGCGGTCAGATAAATAGTTTTTCTGAAGTGCTCTTATGTAGGAACATGCAGCAGCAGGAATAGTAGTATAACGGTCCAATTACAGGACTAATAATCAAAAGGAGATCAAATCCCACAATAGCAGCTGGGGGAATTTATATTTGATTAAATAAACCTGAGGTAAAACACCAGCCTCTATTGCAGAGACCATGAACCTACTGAATAATTGTAAAAACACATCCTCTTCACAAATAGTCTTCAAAGAAGAAAATCAGACCATGTACTCCAGACCCATAGCTATGTGCTTATGAAATAACTCCACAAGGGACGGTGTCCAGTCACCATTTATTTACCTGGGCATAGTACTTGACACTGGTCTTGCTTCCTCAGTGCCAGCTCCCTCAGAGTGAACAGAAACTCTGTCACTCCTGTTTATTTTTTAAAAATGTATTTTCAAGCAGTGCCCTTCACATCAAAGGGCAATGCTGTGTGATCAAAACAGTGAAGGAGAGGGCAGGGATTATTTCAAAATAGAGTTGGAGGGGGAAATAATGCACTCCACTCCCTGCAGCGCCCACTTCTCCCCGAACAACTCCAGGGTGGTGGTGGACACCGCATGCTCCTTCTCCAAGGACACCCGGGCCCTAACGTAACCGCGGAAGAGGGACAGGCAGTCGGCCCTCACGACCCCCTCCACGGCCCGCTGCCTGGACCTGTTTATGGCCAGTTTGGCCAGGCCCAAGAGCAGACACACGAGGAGGTCTTCAGACCTGCCCTCCCTCCTCTACACCGGGTGCCCGAAGATCAGGAGCGTGGGACTGAAGTGCAACCAAAAGCAGAGGAGGCGGTTTTTAAGAAAATCAAAAAGGAAGTGCAAACGCCCACAACCAATATACACGTGGTCCACGGACTCCACCGCGCCACAGAACAAGCAATTGGGCTGGGAGTCTGTGAACCACAGCAATCTGCGGTTGCAGGGGACCGCTGTGTGCAGCACCCTCCATCTCAGATCCTCGAGAAAAAGGGGGAGGACTCCCTCGTAGAGAGCCCTCCACTGGGGATCCCCACGACCTGGTGGCAGACACTCCTGTTTATATCTGTCAGCCAGGGCTCCTTAATTGGATCAGATTAACTGTCCCAATCAGGAAGCTGAATCTATCATGTCTACCTGGCTGACCCCATTACAATCACTATGGTTAACTCTCAATTGTTCTCTGAAATGGCTTACCAAGCTACACGATATAATCAATCCATTGAAAGACAATATGAATTTAGAGGTACAGCTTTAAAGGGAGTGTAGGAGCAGAAGGATCTCGGTATATATGTGCACAGATCACTGAAGGTGGCAAACGGAGAGAGCAGTTAAAAAAAAAACATAGTGTTAGTAAGACCACAGACCATAGGAAATCAGAACAGAAGCATGCATTTTGGCCTAACATGCCTGCTCTGACATTCAATAGTATCATGGCTGATCCTACGTTTCTCATGTCCACTAACCTTTTTTTTCCTCTGTAACCCTTGATTCTCCGACTGATCAAAAATCTGCCTATCTCAGCCTGAAATATATATAAGAACGCTGTCCTACAGCTCTGTGTGGCAAGGAGTTCCATAGATTCACAAGAATTCCTCCTCATCCCAGTCTTAACTTATTCTGAGACCATGCCCTCTGGTCCTGGACACTCTCACGAGGGGAAACATCCTCTCAGCACTTATCCTGCCAAGTTCCTTCAGAAACCTTTATGTTTCAGTGAGTTAATCTCTCATTCTTCTTAATCCCACTGAGGAGACGTCCAGCCTCTTTAACTGGTATAGAGGCAGTTCCTCTATACCAGAGATCATTGCCGTGAATCTTCTTTTAACTGTCTCAAATGAAATACCATCTTTCCTTAAATAAAGTGTCCAAAACTGCTCACACTACTCCATTTCTTTTGTTCCATTGTTCTCCTTTCCAAAATGAACAACTTCATATTTTCCCACCTCATACTCCATTTACCGACTGTTTGCCACTTAATTAACCCATTAATATCTCTCTGTAAACTGTTTCCCTCTTGTAATCTGCCTTTCCATCTATCTTAGTGGTGTCTGCGAATTTGGCCATAGTACAGTCACTTCCTTCCTTGGTATGATGTCATTGATATATATTGTAAACAGTTACAGCCCCCAGCACTGATCATAGGGAACCCACAGGTCACTAAGCTGAAAAAGAGCGCCTTATCCCCACCCACTGTTTCCTGCCCATGAGCAAATTTGGTATCTGTGCCAATATAAAACGATGTCAATAGCCTAGTGATATTATCATTCGACTATTAATCCTGAAAATCAGCCATTGTTGGGGACCAGGATGAGGTGAAGCAAATTATTCCTATGGATGTCCCACCACATGCTGCAAGCAGAGGCTGGCAGAAAAATCTTATTTTTTATTCACACAATGTGGGCGTCACTAGCCAGGCCAGCATTTATTGCCCGTCCCTAATTACACAGAGGGCTGTTAAGTGTCAACAGCATTGGTATGGGTCTGGAGTCACATGTAGATAAGGATACAGTTTCCTTTCCTAAATGGCATTCATGTGATAGCTTTTTCCATGATCCAATATCATTTTCTGTTACTTCCAGATTTTTTAAATTGAATTCAAATTCCACCATGGTGAGATTTGAACCTGGTGCCCCAAAACATTTCCTTGGTTACTAGATTAATAGTCTAATGATAATACCACTAGGCCATCATTTCTTTCAGTAGACAATCAGTTGAGTTACTAAGTGAAAGAGGGTCCTGTCTGAAATGTTGAAACTCTTGCCCCTCGGATGCTGTCTGACCTGCTGTGCCTTTACCAGCATCTACTGTCCTCACTGATCTGCATTACTAAGTGAGCTCATTTTCATGACAAATCTTCAGATCCCCAACTCAGAGTGCATTGTTTGCCTTTAACACTTTAAACGCTTCTTCCAGTTGTATTGAACATGGAGGAGCACTGATACATCAGTTGAGGGAGGTTTAGATGTAGCAACCAGAGAGGGATTTTCTTCTCCATGTTTGTCCTGATGCCTTAAGACTTCAGGAGACCTCCAGGACCACTCTGTCTGAATTATTACTGCTGTCCCATCTCTGGGAAGTGTCCTGCAATTCAAATTGGATCTGCCAATGGATTGTGAGGAAGGAGTCTGGAAGAGCTTCCAAGCAGACCGATGGAATCCCATTCCCAATTGGATTTATGTTTCAGTGGAAATGGAAATTTACTGCAAACATAGATGTAGTCTTGAGATTATTATATTTTTATTTATATTCAGGGGCATTGTGGTTTTACTCGGCCGTTATGTATTTCTCAAAACAAATTTGCTACTTCTTGGAAAAATATATACAATACAGCAGCACAGAACTGTTTCTTCTTTATTCATTTGTGGGGAGTGGGCATCATTGGCTAGGCCAGCATTTATTGCCCATCCCTCGCTGCCTTTGAGCCACCTTGAACCCAGCAGTTCATAGGCTCTAGGATGTACCATGATGCTCTTATGGTTGGGAATTCCAGGATTCTGACCCAGCGACAGTGAAAAAATGATCAGGAATTTCCAGGTCAGAATGATGATTGCCTTGGAGGGGAACTTGAAGGTGGCTGTGTTCCCATATATCTGCTGCCCTTGTCCTTCTAGATGGAAGTGGTTGTGAATTTGGAAGGCATTATGTAAGGATCTTTGGGGAATGTCTGCACTGCATCTTGTAGATAGTACACACTGCTGCTACTGAGCATCAGTGGTGAAGGGAGTAGATGCCAATCAAGTTGGCTGCTTTATCCTGATTGGTATCAAACTTCTTGAGTGTTGTTGGAACTACAATCCAGGCAAGTGGGAAGTATTCCATCACACTCCTGACTTATGCCTTGTAGATTATGGACAGGCTATGTGAAGTCATGAGGTTAGTTATTCACCGCAGTCTTCTTAACTTCTGGCCTGCTCTTGTTGCCATTATGCGGTGAGTCCAGTTGTGTTTCTGGTCAATGGTCACTCCCCCAGGATATTGATAGTGCGAGATTCAATGATGGTGACACCATTGAATGTCAAAAGGTGGTAGCGAGATTGTCTCTTATTGGTGATGGTCATAGTCTGGTACTTGTCTGGTACTTCCCACTTGTCAGCCCAAGCCTGGATATTGTCTGGAACTTGTTACATTTGAACATGTATCTTCAGTAGCTGAGGTGTCGTGAATAATGCTGAACGTTGTGTAATCATCAGTGAACAACCCCACTCCTGACCTTATGATGAAGGAAGGTCTTTGATAAAGCAACTGAAGATGGTTGGGCCATGGACACTACCCTGAGGAACTCCTGCAGAGATGTCCAGGAGCTGAGTTGACTGTGAGATGACTGACCTCCAACAACCACAACCATCTTCCTATATGCCAGGTATAACTCCAACCAGCAGAGAACCTGCCCGCTGATGCCCATTTGTTCTAGTTTTCCTTGGACACTTTGACATCACACTCTGGGCCTGATCAGGTGTTTCCCAGAACTTTGTTGGAAGCGAGGGAAGAGATTGCTGGGACTCTTGCTGAGATATTTGTTTTATCAACAGCCATTGATGAAGTGCTGGAAGATTGGAGGTTGGCTAATGTAATGCCAGTATTTAAGAAAGGCTGTAAAAGAAAAGCCAGGGAACTATAGACCGGTAAGCCTTCAGTGGTGAGTATGTGGAGGGGATTCTGAGGGACAGGATTTACTTGCATTTGGATAGGCAAGGTTCCTCATGCAAGACTGGTTAAATCATATGGGATCCAGGGGGAACTAGCCAATTGGATAGAAAATTGACTTGAAGGTAAAAGACAGAGGATTGTGGTAGAGGGTTGCTTTTCTGACTGGAGTCTTTGACTAGTGGTGTGCCACAGGAATTGGTTCTGGGTCCGCTACATTTCATTATTCATAAAAATGCTTTGATTGTGAATATAGAAGCCACGGTTAGTAAGTTTGCAGATTACACCAAAATAGGTGGTATAGTGGATAGTGAAGAAGATTGCCTGAGAAAACAACGGGACCTTGATCAGATGGGGCAATGAGCTGAGGAGTGGCAGATGGAGTTTAATTTAGATAAATGTGAGGTGTTGCATTTTAGTAAGGCAAACCAGGGCAGGAACACATACAGATAATGCTGTAGCCCTGATACAGATAATGCCAAACAAAGAGACCTAGGGGTGCAGCTGCATAGCCCCTTGAAGATGGTCACAGGTAGACAGGATAGTGAGGATGGCATCTGGCACACTTGACTTCATTGGTCAGAACATTGATTTTAGGAGTTGGGACATTATTTTAAATCGGTACAGAACAACAATGTGGCCACTTTTAGAGTACTGCATGCAATTCTGGTGTCCCTTCTATCGGAAGAAAGTTGTTAAATTTGAGAGTACAGTAAAGGATGTTGCCAGGATTGGAGGGCTTGAGCGAGAGGGAGAGGCTGAATAGACTGGGACTTTTCCCTTAGAATGTCGGAGGCTGAGGGGTGACCTTAAAGAGGGAGATGGATATGATGAATAACCAAGGTCTTTTTGGAGGGAGTCCAAAACTAAAGGGCAAAGGTTTAAAGTGAGAGGGGAAAGATTGAAAAAGGATTTGAGAGGTAACATTTTCATGCCGAAGGTGGTGCATGTCTGGAATGAACTGTTAGAGGAGATGGTGACAGTGGATGCAATTATAACATTTAAAAGGCATCTCCTGGGTTTATGAACAGGAAGAGTTCACAGGGAAATGGGCCAATTACTGACCAATGGGACTAGATCAGATTGGGAAGTCTGGTCTACGCAAATGGGTTGGACCGAAGGATTTGTTTCTCTGCTTTATAACTCTATGACTTGTGGACTTGATAGAATCATAGAATCCCTATAGTGGGAAGCAGGTGATTCAGCCCATTGAGTCCATACTACCCCTGCAAATTGCATCCCACCAAGTCTCATCTCCTGACCCTATCCCTGTAACTGCATTTCCCTGACCAATCCATCCAACCTGCACATCTTTGGACAGTGGGAGGAAACTGGAGCACCTGGAGGAAATCCAGACAGGCTCAGGGAGAATGTGCAAACTCTACGCATACAGTCACCCGAGGCTGGAATCAAACCCGGGTCCCAGGCACTGTGAGGCAGCAGTGCTAATCACTGAGCCATTGTGCAGGCCTGTCATTCCCATCTTATCTCTGAAATTTAAGTACTATATCCTTGTTTGAACAAAGGCTGTAATGAAGTCAGGAGCTAAGTGGCCCTGACGGAACCCAATCTCAGCATCACTGAGCAGGTTATTGCTGAGCAGATACTGTTCAATAGCACTGTTGATAACACTTTCCATCACTTTACTAATGAGTGAGAGTAGACTGATGGGGTGGTCCTCCATTTTGTGTACATAACTGGGCAATTTTCTATGTTGTCGGGTAGATGCCAGTGTTGTAACTGTATTGGAACAGCTTGACGAAGGGAATGGCAAGTTCTAGAGCACAAGTCTTCAGTATTATTTCTGGAATGTTGTCATGATCCATAGCCTTTGCAGGATCCAGTGCTTCTGATTGTAACTTGATATTACATGGAGTGGATTGAATTGGCTTAAGAAACCTCTGGAGGAGGCCAAGATGGATCATCCACTTGGTAGTTCTGGCTGAAGATTGCTGCAAAAACTTCAACTTCATCTTTTACATTGATGTGCTGGGCTCTTCTATCATTGACACTGGGGATATGTGCAGTGCCACCTCTTCCTCCTCCAATGAGTTGTTTAATTGTCCAATTCACAATTGGATATGGCATGGTTGCAGTGCTTAGATCTGATCAGTTGGCTGTGGGATCGCTTAATTTTGTCCATTACTTGGCATGTTGTTTGATGTGCAAGTAGTCCTGTTTGGTGGTTTCACCAGGTTGACATCTCATCTTCATGTTTGCCTGGTGCCGCCCCTGGCATGCCCTCCTGTGCTCTCCATTGAACCAGGGTTGATTCCCTGGCTTGGTGATAATGGTTGAGTGGAGGATATGCTAGGCCATGAGGTTACAGATTGTCCTGGAGTACAATTCTGCTGCTGTTAATGACCAGCATGGTTGCCTTGTCTTGAGTTGCTAGATCTGTTTGAACTCTGTTCCGTTTAGCACATTGATAGTGTAACACAACACAATGAAGATTATTGTCAATGTGAAGGCAGGACTTCATCTCCACAAGGACTGAGCCACAAGCTCTTACTGAAACTGTTATGGACAAGCAACTTTGTGTGGCTAGTTGATGTTCATGTATCCTGGTGGCTATTTTTCTGCCTGTTTCTTCTAAAAGATTATTCAGACCTCTTGGCATCATGGTAGCCCACAAACCCACCCACACATTAAAACAGCAGCTAATGAACTTAAAAGACTCTATACAGACAACAAGCAAAACAAACGTAATTTTAAAACACCTTGCAAGAACTGTAACAAACGCTAAATAGGACAAACAGGCAGAAAACTAGCCACCAGGATACATGAACATCAACTAGCCACAAAACGATATGACCTACTATCACTAGTATCTTTACATACAGGTGAGGAAGGACACCAGCTTGACTGGGACAACACATCTATCTTAGAACAAGCCAAACAGAGACACACACAAGAATTCCAATAAGCATGGCATTTCAACTGGAATGCTATTAACAAACACATCAATTTGGATTCCATCTATCATCCACTGAGAAAAAGAACAGGAAATAATATCACCAAACACAGGAAATGACATCACCAACCCAAGGAAATCTAAACACATAAATAAAAAATAGGCATTAACGCCAGTGCTTCATTGGAGGTTCACTGATGATGTTACCTAGTATGGTGATGAAATGTCTGAAAATGAACCTTCTAGCTCTGTGAGCAAACTTACATCTAAAACCTCAACCTGAGCTATAAATCTTTTCAAAACTTGCTAACTATAGACTTAAAAGTAGATGACAGTGTAAAATTTATGATCTGTGAATCATGTCATCATGCTACAAGATGGCTACACATTTTTAATAATGGCCTCTTTTATCAGAAGGGCTTATTCCTGAAATGTCGATTCTCCTGCTCCTTGGATGCTGCCTGACCTGCTGTGCTTTTCCAGCACCATGCTCTCACCCCTTTTATCAGAGCCTTACAGTGTTGCTCTGACATTCAAAGACTGCCTCACCACTGTCAGCTCTTCACAGTGCTCTCCTACTCCCCTATGTGAACCTCTTGGTCCTGCTCCGCCATTCTGGGATTACCTCTTCACAGTCAGACATCATGGTGCAGCTCTGATGTCCCAGGGTAACCTTGCTATGGTCAGAGTGTCATGGTGCGACTCCATTCTTCGGCTTACAATTCTCAGAGAGAGCTGCTGAAACCCCCTTGCTGGGGCCAGGTATTCACAGTTAGGACTATGTCTTGGCCTGTCCGATTGGATTGAGTGTGGTCCTGCAGGAATTTCACACTGAGCTCATTTTCACAGAAAGCACTCTATAGTACATGTTATGGAGCTAATTCCAGTTTCTACCGAACCCTCTGAAATATGCTGTCCCTTATTTCCTAATGATTCATGGTTGAGCTGTGTAGAGGGCAGCTGTGTGATGCCTTAGACTCCTGTTTTCACTTGTCAGCTATGAATGTGCCATTGTAGGTTTAGTACAAGTAGAATGAGTTATGGATGGCATTGAGCAACAATAACTACTGTATCTCAAGGCACAACTCTGATCGTAACTCACTTGTGACCTTGTCGCGCATGACGTACAAGTCAACCTCACTTGTGGAGGTAGTCATTTCAGGCATCTGTCTAAGAGTGACAGCTTTTCTGCATATCCTACACATAAATCCGTAATCTACTATTTCTAATGACTTGTCTGTGAATAGTCTCACTCTAAAAGCCGCATTAATCCAGTGGATGGGGAGGGGAGGGTCATGTGGTCAGTATTTCTCTTGGGGATGCTGTTGCTGTTTTAAGTGCACATTGTAACTACCAGCGTTATCCTACAAACAGGTTTTAATGGGGCTATTAGTGTAAAAGAACAGGAAACATTCACAAACATCCCTTAAAATATTCATGAAAATGTTTAATCGGTTGCTTAATCACCATTCTTTGCACATACATTGCAAGAGGGTAGCTGACAGCATTTCTTTTCTATTACTGACTGATAAGACATTAATAAACTCTTTTTAGGTCCATGATTAATGGCAGCTAGTGGAACTAGCTCTTTTAAAGTAAGTCTCTGTATTAACATTACACTTACAAAAATGCCAATACTTCGCTTGCACAGTATTTTATCTTCATTCTTGCAACAAATCTTCCTGGACATTAGAATGCTAAACGTATCCAATACCTATATACAGTACTGTTGTGGCTTGGTAGCAAACACTTTCAAACAACTTGTTAAAACTAATGAATGGTGTAAACTCTGCCTATGAGAGGAACATAGGAACAGGTGTAAGGCATTCAGCCCATCAAACCTATCCGCCATTCAATATATTCCATGTCAGGGTTAGCTCATGCATAATTTGTGGGGTTGGACAAAGTAATAATTGTTCCACAATGACATTGCTTATTCTGATTGGGCTTTCCATTTTCAGTGGTGCATTATTAGCTGACTATTTGTGATCTGAGAGTGTGGTTGGGGAATTGAATGCTTTATCAATAGAATGCTAAAATCCCGAATGTGGCGCAAGTGTGGATTCAGGATCGTGGGACAAGGAGATCTGCTTTTTAGTCTTTTTGTTTTACCTCCAGTTTCTTAACTCTCTAAGATAGGAAACTATAACATGCTAATCAATAACTAATTAACCAATCAAATAAATTATTTAGTATATACCCAGACAGCAGGATCTGTAAAGTAACTGGAACGTGTGGGAATTTTTGGAGGGCATTGTGACCCGAGCCAGTCATATCTTAGATAAGCATCTGTCGCGCGACTGATTTTGCCTCAAAGTTTTTGGAGTCTAAGACACAGACATTGGGGAGCATCAGGGAATCGGAGGGTTACCTGGGTATTTGGGTGGAATTTAAACTCCTTCCCCTTGTAAACCTTGAGGTAATGGAGTTGTGTGGCTGAATCAGACTGGAAAGCGCCAGTGGGGAGGACATCTCCTTCTCAATTACAAACCCCCCTTCCATCAGTCAAATTGGAGTGGGCAAGGTCAAGTTGACCTGAGGCAAGCTGTGGTCCTTAAGTGGCTAGTTAATGACTAGGGGTATCACCCTACCTCTGGGGTTTTATTGTCTGTGGTGGTTATGTGGGGGACCATGACAGGTCTTCTGGAGAAAGCTGGTGGCCTGCCATCAGAATTCTTTGAGGAGGTAACAAGCAGGATAGGTAAAGGGGAAATGGTGGATGTAATACATTTGGATTTTCAGAAGGCGTTTGAAAAGGTACAACACTTTAGATTACTCGGTGAGATAAGATCCCATGGTACTGGAATATAATAGCTCAGATAAAGGATTGATTTATAGACAGAGTTGAGATGGGGGGCATTTCAGGATCATAGAAGATCATAGAATCACTACAGTGTGGAAACAGGCCATTCAGCCCATCGAGTCCACACCAACCATCTGAAAAGCATCCCATCCAAATCCCTCATCCCTCCAGCACAAACACTGCTGACTTGCAACTTCATGAAATTGCCTACCTCTGCATGACCTCTGCCAATCTTCTGCAGAAACCTTCATTGTGCCTTTGCCTTCCAATGTCAGGTATTCAGTGTTCTGCTGGCCAATCTCCCGTTCGTCTCCCTTCTTAAACTGCAAGTTATCCATTACTCAGTCCTCCATAGTGCTGAGTTGGAAGTTTGGAACTAGGGGGAGGGAAATGAGGAAACTTTTGATGTCCACGTTGATGCCCTGTGGTTGAAGTGTTCCGAGGCGGAAGATGGGGCGTTCTTCCTCCAGGCATCTGGTGGTGAGGGAGCGGTGGTGAAGGAGACCCAGGACCTCCATGTCCTCGGCAGAGTGGAGGGGGAGTTGAAATGTTGTGCCGCAGGGCGGTGTGGTTGACCCGGAGATGTTCCCTAAAGTGCTCTGCTAGGAGGTGCCCAGTCCCCCCAATGTAGAGGAGATCGCATTGGGAGCAACGGATACAATAAATGATATTAGTGGATGTGCAGGTAAAACTTTGATGGATGTGGAAAGCTCCTTTATGGCCTTGGATAGAGGTGAGGGAGGAGGTGTGGGCACAGGTTTTACAGTTCCTGCAGTGGCAGGGGAAAGTGCCAGGATGGGAGGGTGGGTTGTAGGGGGGCGTGGACCTGACCAGGTAGTCATGGAGGGAACGGTCTTTGCCGAAGGTGGAAAGGGGTGGGGAGGGAAATATATCCCTGGTGGTGGGGTCTTTTTGGAGGTGGTGGAAATGTCGGTGAATGATTTGATTTATGCGAAGGTTTGTAGGGTGGAAGGTGAGCACTGGGGCATCCTGTCCTTGTTACGGTTGGAGGGGTGGGGTCTGAGGGTGGAGGTGCGGGATGTGGACGAGATGCGTTGGAGGGCATCTTTAACCATGTGGGAAGGGAAATTGCGGTCTCTAAAGAAGGAGGCCATCTGATGTGTTCAGTGGTGGAACTGGTCCTCCTGGGAGCAGATATGGCGGAGGTGGAGGAATTGGGAATACGGGATGGCATTTTTGCAAGAGGTAGGGTGGGAAGAGGTGTAATCCAGGTAGCTGTGAGAGTCAGTGGGTTTGTAAAAAATGTCAGTGTCAAGTTGGTCGTCATAAATGGAGATGGAGAGGTCCAGGAAGGGGAGGGAGGTGTCAGAGATGGTCCAGGTAAATTTAAGGTCAGGGTGGAATGTGTTGGTGAAGTTGATGAATTGCTCAACTTCCTCACGGGAGCACGAGGTCGTGCCAATGCAGTCATCAATGTAGCGGAGGAAGAGGTGGGGAGTGGTGCTGGTGTAATTATGGAAGATCAACTGTTCTACGTAGCCAACAAAGAGACAGGCATACCTGGGGCCCATACGTGTGCCCATGGCTACCCCTTTGGTCTGGAGGAAGTGGGAGGATTCAAAGGAGAAATTGTTAAGGGTGAGGACCAGTCTGGCCAAACGAATGGGAGTGTCAGTGGAAGGGTACTGTTGGGGACGTCTGGAGAGGAAAAAACGGAGAGCTTGGAGGCCCTGGTCATGGCGGATGGAGGTGTAGAGGGATTGGATATCCATGGTGAAGATGAGGCGTTGGGGGCCGGGGAAACAGAAGTCTTGGAGGAGGTGGACGGCATGGGTGGTGTCTCGAACGTATGTGGGGAGTTCCTGGACTAGGCGGGATAGGACAGTGTCGAGGTAGGTAGAGATGAGTTCAGTGGGGCAGGAGCATGCTGAGACAATGGGTCGGCCAGGGTGGTCAGGCTTGTGGATCTTGGGAAGGAGGTAGATCTGGGCAGTGTGGGGTTCCCAGACTATGAGGTTGGAAGCTGTGGGTGGGAGATCTCCTGAGGTGATGAGGTTCTGTATAGTCTGGGAGATGATGGTTTGGTGATGGGGGGTTGGGGTCATGGTCGAGGTGGCATAGGAAGAGGTGTCCTCGAGTTGGCATTTGGCTTCAGGGGTGTAGAGGTCAGTACGCCAGACTACCACTGCACCCCCTTTATCCGTTGGCTTGATGGTGAGGTTGGGATTGGAGCAGAGGGATTGGAGGGCTGCGCATTGTGACGGTGAGAGGTTGGAGTGGGGGAGGGGGGTAGACAGATTGAGGCTGTTAGTGTCCCGGCGGCAGTTGGAAATGAAGAGGTCCAGAGCGCTTTAGGGAACATCTCCGGGACACCCGCACAAATCAACCACACTGCCCTGTGGCCCAACATTTCAACTCCCCCTCCCACTCTGCCGAGGACATGGAGGTCCTGGGCCTCCTTCACCGCCGCTCCCTCACCACCAGACGCCTGGAGGAAGAACACTTCAACTCCAGGGCATCAATGTGGACTTCAACAATTTCCTCATTTCCCCTTCCCCCACCTCACCCTAGTTCCAAACTTCCAGTTCAGCACTGTCCCCATGACTTGTCCAGACTTGTCCTACCTGCCTATCTCCTTTTCCACCTATCCACTCCAACCTCTCCTCCCTGACCTATCACCTTCATCCCCTCCCCCACTCACCCATTGTACTCTATGCTACTCTCTCCCCACCCCCACCCTCCTCTAGCTTATCTCTCCACGCTTCAGGCTCACTGCCTTTATTCTTGATGAAGGGCTTTTGCCCGAAACGTCGATTTTGCTGCTCCTTGGATGCTGCTTGAACTGCTGTGCTCTTCCAGCATCACTAATCCAGAATCTGGTTTCCAGCATCTGCAGTCATTGTTTTTACCTCATAATTTGATTAAACCCCAGTCTCTGCCAACACAATTCCTTCCCTGTCCAAACTTTCCATTCATCTGTCCATATGCATTTTCCACTCTCTTTGTCTCATCATTGGTAGCTTTATACATGAAAAGACATTGTATGGATTGCTCATAAAGGGCAGTACACTTTCTTATTCTCTGGAATTCCCCTCCACAATCTCTCTACCATCCTCTGTCTCTCTCCCTTCCTTTTCCTTGAACATTTACAATCTGCCTCATTGATCAATATTTTGGTAACCTCCATATGCAGCTCAGCATCAAATTCTGTTTGATAATGTTCTTATGATGTGTCTTGGAATGTTTCTCTATGTTAGAGAATAAATGCAACTTAATGCCCTGAGGATGTTTGATCAGTTGGCAGATTTCCTTTGTCGTGCTAGGCTCCATGTTACCTGGCTGCTGGATATAAAGGGAAATAAGGCAGAATAATATCTGAACTCATCCAAATCCCCACTTGTTTGAATCAGTAGTTGATGCTTCCTCCAGAGAAACATGGAAAATAGGTGCAGGATTAGGCCATTCAGCCTTTTGAGCCTGCTTCACCTTTCAATATGATCTTGGCTGATCATGCAATCTCAGTATCCCATTCCTGCCTTCTGTCCATATCCCTAGATTCCTTTAGCTGTAAGGGCCATGTCCATCTCCCTCTTGGTTAGAACTAAAGAGCTGGCTCCAACAGCTTCCTGTGGGAGTGAAGTCCATAGGTTCACAATTCTCTGAGTGAAGGAATTCTTCCTCATCTCAGTTCTGAATGACTTACACCTTATTCTTTGACTGTGACCCTTAGTTCTGGACTTACCCAACATCAGGAACAGTCTTTCTGCATCTAACCTATCCAATCCCATCAGGATTTTATGTTTCTGTGAGACTCCCCCTCAATCTTCTAAATCCAGCAAGTACAAGCCCAGTGGATCCAGCTTTTCCTCATTTGTCGGTCCTGCCATCCTGGGAATCAGTCTGGTGAACATTTGATGGATTCCCTCAATAGCAAGAATGTTCTTCCTCAGATTAGGAGACCAAAATTGCACACGATAGTGAAGGTGTGGTCTCATCAATTTGAATCCTTCCTGCTTGTACCATCCCTCAAGCCACATATTCATCTTTACTAATCTGCCATTCCTATTCTAACTAGCATGTGGCACTGGTAGCAATCTCAAGACGGTTACTTTTGAGGTCCTACTTTTCCATTTAACTGCCTACATTCAGCTTATAGGACTTCATCTCATTTTTTACCGATATCGTTGGTGCGTATATGCGCCATGGCAGTTAGCTGTTCACCCTCCCCTCCAGAATATGTTGCAGCTGCTCCGAGACATCTTTGATCCTTGCACTAGGGAGGCAACATAGCATCTTGGACACTTGCTTGCAGCCTCAGAAATGCTTATCTATTCCCGTTCCAATTGAATCTCCTATTACTCTGGCTCTGCCACTCTTAGCCTGCCATCCTGTGTAGTAGAGCCAACCACGGTCCCATAATCCTGCAGCTGCTGTCTTCCCCAGGTGAACTGTCTCCCCTAGCAGTGGAGGGAGATGACCACAGGAGACCCTCGTACAGTCTTCCTATTCTTCCTCTGTCTGTTGGTCACCCATTCCCTATCTTTCTCAGTAATTTTTATCTGTGGTGTGACCAATTTACTGAACGTGCTATCCACAATTCCCTCAGCTTTGTGGATGCTTCAAAGTGAATCCAGCCACAGCTCAGGAACTAAAAAGCAGTTAGACAGGAGTTGTAGCTAGACACACTTCATGCACATGAAGGAGTCAGAGACATCAGAAGGATCTCTGAATTCCACAGGAGGGGCATGACACAGGTCTGGGATCTTCTGCCATGACTTAACCTTTAAAGTAACTTAACAACAAGAGCAGTAAAGCCAAGAGAAAATAAGACAAAAGAAAAACTATTTACCAGTCACGAACAACTCAGTTATCTGTTGGCTGTGACTTCAATTTCCTTCTACTTCACTTTTACCCTTCTGCTTTCAGCAGTTGCAGTAGTTTGCTCCTCCTCCTCCGACTGCCTTACCTCACTGCTGCTTACCCTCCTCACCAAAGCCCACTTCGTACTTTAACCTCCAATTGCAAAGCTGCTCTTCTCAAAATGGCTGCTCCAGAAATGGCTTGCCTTCCTTTTATTCACTCCTGGTTGGTCACTGGTGACCGAGATGACTCTTCCCAGAGTCCTCCCCAGTTGCTTCTCCACAACATCCTCTGTTTCATAACTAAACTCTTTATGCTCCACCCATACCGAATTATGTATGGATATATGTTTGAAAGTGATGAAGTTAGAGGGCTATGGAGGTAAGGCTGGAGAGTAGGACTAGCTGGGTCGTTTGTCTTGGAGCTGACACTATAGGTTGAATGGCCTCCTTTTGTGAATCTATGATTTTAAGTAGCTAAGAGTGAAAATCTGCCTCCGAGGTTCATTCAAATGCCATTCATGATCTAGAATTCAATGTCTGGGCCTGAGGGCACTGTCAAATTGGGTGTAGTTACTGTCTTTAATTCCTATTTTAAGGTATTTCAGATGTATCCAGAGATTGAAACCCTGAGAAACCCAGAATCATTGAATGTCATTGCATAGTTTGGTACTTGGTCCTTTAAATAAAAACAAACAGAACTTTTAGATAAAAAAAACCAAATTACTGCGGGTGCTGGAATCTGAAACCAAAAGAGAAAATTCTGGAAAATCTCAGCAGTTCTGGCAGCATCTGTAAGGAGAGAAAAGAGCTGCCGTTTCGAGTCTAAGTGACCCTTTGTCAAAGTTTTGACAAAGGGTCAGTTAGATTCAAAACGTCAGCTCTTTTCTCTCCTTACAGATGCTGCCAGAACTGCTGAGATTTCCCAGCATTTTCTCTTCTGGTTTCGGAACTTTTAGATCATTATTCAATTTAATCAAATATCTAGCATCAAAGTAACAATCCTCCACAATGATGGAAATCAATGTGATTTTCCAGTTTGTGCCTGACTATAAATACTTTGTGTTGATAAAAGTGAAGGGAAACAATTGAAGGGTTAAGGCATAGCAGGAAATGCAGAAGCCTTTTTATTTGGTTTTGATTGTTTTATTGAATTTTGGCTGTGGTAGAGTGTCCATTGGATTCTGTTACTAGTTACCGTTTGACCTTATGATTTTTTTGTTCCAGTGTCCCACTTGTGGCTGTCTAAAACATTTTATTTTAAACAGTGTGACAAAGGTAACCCAATTGGGTACGTGCTAATGACAGGAATATTTAACTGTGAGAGTATTACTGTCAGTTCTGTTAGTTTGGTATTAAGGGCATTAGTTAAAAACTTTCTCTTTCTTAACTCCCCCCACCTCTGAGCACACTGACTTCACCCATGGAAGAGGTAGGACAGCTGAAGCATGGGTACAAAGTTGGTTGTGTAACAGGACCACTGGCGAAAAGTTCCTTTTTGGACTGGAGGAAGGTACACTAAAGATGGACACATAGCAAAACAAAGTTCAACCTGTTTACCACTGTTACCTATTTCAGAGAGTTGAGTCCAGAAAAATGACAGCCACTACCTCAGTCCCTTAGGGTTCTACTTAACTGACTGCTTCCACATTCTTTCCCATGGACTATAGAGACAATTCGCTGAGTCCTTTCCATATCCTTTGATATGAACTTTCCACAAATCAGAAAGCCCTAACTTTCTCACTTCTAATAAACTGCAGATTTATAACCAAACTCTCCTAGTTTGGAAGTTTCACAGACTACTTTTCTGCTCCAGAAACTAAATCGCCTCGAATCCTTCTTCTAGGACACTTGTTTCTAAACTCAACATTGACAATTTCTGAACTGAATTGAAAAACCTGCTTCTGAACTGTATTTAAAAAGAAACTTGCTCATTTTAGATTTTTCTACATGGAGAAAATGCCAAAGGCATGTTCTCTTTCTCTCATAAATGCCACAGTACAAACATCTTTCCATTAAAACACAGGGTCTGCAGTCATCTGATGTCTTACAAAACATTGGAGTGATCCCTGATCCAGAAGGATTCTCTGAACTTTCTTTTTAAAAGAAAACTCTTCACAGAACTAACCAACATTTTTATCTCTTTTGAAATTCAAACTCCTAAATGATATTAATATGTATAAATGATTCACCTTTTATCACACACGACACACTTCTGGAGTGTAATGGAATAATCCCCACTTGCCTGGATGGGTGCAGCTCCAACAATACTCATGAAGCTTGATACCATCCAAGATGAAGCAGCTACTTAATTTGTACCCCATCTACAGCCTTCAATATTCACTCCGTCTGCCACCTCACACAGTAGCAGCAATGTCTACTGTCTGCAAGGTGCAGTGACACAAGATACAAGACACACCAAGACTTTCTTCATAGCATCTTTGAAATCCATGAACTCTATGAAGGACAAAGGCAGTAAATGCATGAGGTTGTCACAACCTACAAGTTCCTCTCCAAGTCACATGCCATTCTGACTTACGCACATAAGACCATAATAAAATGGAGTCAGCTGTTTAGCCCCTTGTGCCTGCTTTACCATTCAATAGGATCATGGCTGATCTGACATTCTTCATATCTACTTTCCTGTGCTTTTCTGTAACCCTTGATTCTCTACTGATCCATCTATCGCAGCCTTAAATAGACACAAAGACTCTGTCTACACAGCTCTCTGCAGTAAGAATTTCCAAAGGCTCACCAACCCTCTGAGAAAAGAAATTCCACCACAATAATAAGTGGAATAGATAGAGTCAATAGCCAGAGACTTTTCCCCAGGGCAGAATTGACTAGTACGAGGAGTCATAGTTTGAAGATATTAGGAGGAAGGTATAAAGGAGACGTCAGAGGTAGGTTCTTTACGCAGAGAGTTGTGAATGCATGGAATGCATTGACAGCTGTGGTGGTGGAAGCAGAGTCATTGGGGACATTTAAGTGATGGCTGGACATGCACATGCATAGCAGAGAGTTTAGGGGTACATAGGTGAAGCTACTATATTTTACATTAGGATTAAACTTCGGCACACCATCATGGGCCAAAGGGACTGTTCTGTGCTGTCCTTTTCTATGTTCGATGTTCTATCTCAGTCTTAAATTGGAGCCCCTTTATTCTGAGACCACACCTACTGCTCCCATGTGGGAAACATCCTTTCAGCATTTACCCTACCAAACCCCTTAACAATCCTATGTTTCACTGAGATTACCTCTCATTCTATAGTGAGAATATAAATTTGCCTAAGAGTAAATCATATAAAGCTCCCTGGTAGTTGTCACAACTCCTAGATCCAGGAACCCTCTCATGTGTCTGGTGCATTTGAGGATCCAGGAATATTACAAGGCTGGCTAATGGATGACAAAATCTTTTAATGACAATGCACATGATATCATTTGCATCCCCTTACTGAAGCAGAACCCAGATACAAGTGACCTACATATCTCCACCAGGGCCACGGTGAAACAAAGCAGAGGGTTGCTGGAGGGTGGGGTGTGGTCTGCAGCATAGTCTGGATAGAGTGTACTACATCATCTGGCTGCGCTGTGCTCTGCCCAGTTGGAGCAGGCACCAAGGCAATGTGACGGAAGCTGAAGTATTGGGAGAATGGGAGCAGTCTCCTGAGGACGATGTTGGGGAGATGCTACAGGCCAGACAAAGTCTCATTGACACTCGGTTCCAGTAGGTGACAGCTGGGTGCAGCAGATCATTGTAGACTGTTAAATAGACATTGGGTTTGATGGCAGTATTTGATTTGCTTTGTGAGAATAATTACAGTCTCTATTGGTTTTGGTTTGTGTTCCTTTTTGCTGGCTGTAAATAAAAGCTCATGTTTGTATTTGTCCAATTGCCTGCCTGTCAGTGATGTTCCCCAAATGGACAATAGCAAACTGGAAGTCTGCAATGGGCACTGGGGACAGAGTAGTGTGGACCTAAAGACAGTGTTGGGAAGAGATGTAGCTACAGACAGATAAACTGTGTGGTACAGTGATTAAACCATGACTACAGTGAGAGAATGTGCCACGAACAAAGAGAGTCTGGGGCTGCAGTGCCATGGTGTTTAATGCTGAGGGACAATAATAGATTGCCAATATTTATCCAGTGCCCCTCAGCAGCCTTTCAATGATGGTGTGGCTGTAAGGGATGCAGTTTGCTGGTGAGTTGTTCTGGGAACAATGCATGGTAAGATGAGTATGGAATTGGGAAAATGATATAGGATTGTGTAGGTAGTTAATATATTTGGTAAGACCTGATGAACAATCTTGCTGGGCTTGCAGTGAGAATCCTTTCAAAAAACTTGCCACACGTCACACTGCTAAAAATATGTAAGATTTAGCCCCTTGAATTGGATGATCATGAAGTGAAATTTTGAAAGAGCAAGGTTCAGAGAATGTTCATGCAAGTAGTATAGGCCACCTTCCTTATAGTTATACTTACTTAGAGTTAACTTTTGGATGGAGCATTAACCAGAACTGCTTTCAGAAATTGCTTGTACACTTGATTTAAATCAACAAAATAGGTGACAACAATTCTCTGGTTAATTTCTCAGTGTAATGTCTTGACCAATCAGAGTCAACCCAAAGAAAATATTCACAGTCAACTGTTAGTCATTAATAACCAGTTCAACCTCCATGGCAATATCTCTATCAAACAAAACTCACTTGCCAACTAACCAATAGTCTGTTATTATTACGAACCAGACCAAACACCCTCAAATATATTAAGATGATAGCCTAGACTCCAACTTTTCCTTATTTTGAAAGGCAAGTGTAACCTACAACATCCTTTGGCACTATCCACAACTGTACCGGACTCAGTGTCATCCGCAAATTTGCTTACCCATCCTTCTATGCCCTCATCTCAATGCTATTCAATTGGTTGAACTACCAGGTATGAAGCAAAACACAACTTTAGTTTTACACTCTAGTTAAAATATGAACAAAGAAAAGAATTGGAATAACTTTATTGGAAAACTTAAAAGAATAATAGATTATTCAACTGTTCTAATATAACCCCACCATAATTGCTTTTCCCCCAGCTATAATGCTTGCCCTGTGGTATGTATCCATCCCTTTCCATTGCTAAAGTAAACATAACCGAATTGTGGTCACTATCACCAAGGTGCTCACCAACCTCCAAATACTACACCTGGCCGAGTTCATTACCGGATTTATAATCATCTAGCAAAGAATAAATTGACTAGGGATAGTCAACACTGTTTTGTAAAGAGTAGGTCGTGCCTCACGAACCTTATTGAGTTCTTTGAGAAAGTGACCAAACAGGTGGATGAGAGTAAAGTAATTAATGTGGTGTATATGAATTTCATTAAGGTGTTTGATAAGGTTCCCCACGGTAGGCTATTGCACAAAATACGGAGGCATAGGATTGAGGGTGATTTAGCAGTTTGGATAAGAGATTGGCCAGCTGAAAGAAGACAGAGGGTGGTGGTTGATGGGAAATGTTCATCTTGGAATTCAGTTACTAGTGATGTATCGCAGGGATCTGCTTTGGGGCCACTACTTTTTGTTATTTTTATAAATGACGGGATGAGGGCATAGAAGGATGGGTTAGTAAATTTGCAGATGACACTAAGTTTGGTACAGTTGTGGATTGTGCCTATGGATGTTGTAGGTTACAGAGGGACATAGGTAAGCTTCAGAGTTGGGCTGAGAGGTGGCAAATGGAGTTTAATGTGGAAAAATGTGAGGTGATTCACTTTTGAAGGAGTAACAGGAATGCAGAATACTGGGTTAATGGTAAGGTTCTTGGTAGGGTAGATGAACAGAGAGATCTTGGTGTCCATGTACATAGATCCCTGAAAGTTGCCACACAGGTTGATAGGGTTGTTAAGAAAGCTTTTATTAATAGAGGGATTGAGTTTCAGAACCATGAGGTCATGCTGTACAAATCTCTGGTGCGGCCAGACTTGGAGTATTGCGTACAGTTCTGATCACTGCATTATAGGAAGGATGTGGAAATTTTGGAAAGGATTCAGAGGAGATTTACTTGGCTGTTGCCTGGTATGGAGGGAAAGTCTTATGAGGAAAGGCTGAGGGACTTGAGGCTGTTTTCGTTACAAAGAAGAAGGTTGAGAGTGACTTAATTGAGATATATACGATAATCAGAGGGTTAGATAGGGTGGACAGTGAAAGCCTTTTTCCTTGGATGGTGATGGCTAGCACGAGAGAACATAGCATTAAATTGAGGGGTGATAGATATAGGACAGATGTCAGAGATAGTTTCTTTACTCAGAGAGTAGTAGAGGTGTGAAATGGCCTGCTACATCAGTAATAGACTCGACAACTTTAAGGGCATTTAAATGATCATTGGATAGACATATGGATGAAAATGGAATAGTGTATGTTAGACGAGCGTCAGATTGGTTTCACAGGTCGGCGCAACACCAAGGGTGGAAGGGCCTGTACTGCGCTGTAATGTTCTACGTTCTATGTTCTATAGTAACATCCCATAAACACACCCTTGGCAAAGGAAAATTCAAATTGTCTCACATACAATTCTAGCAGCAGGAGGAGTACCCCAGCTTTTAACTGTAATAGGCAGAGAAATTACAACTTCCACATCTAGCTTCAAGACCCCAGCAACTGCTGAATGTTAAAACTAAAATCCTGGTTCTGAGGGAATTTGACCCCCTTCCCTTCATGCTGCTTCTAATGTTCCAACTTTAAAAAGAACCAGAGCTAGCTGGGCTCAGAGCAGACAGCTTGGCTCCAAGTTTACAACACTTGCTTTCAAAAGAAACATGACAGAACACATCCTTCTTAAAGACACATCTTGTAACATTACATTGTATACGTGCTTGTATTTCCTTGACATCTTTTGCAAATTGAGCTGATGAGTGCTTTGACAAAATGTGTTTTTTGCAGCACTTAAATTCTGTGCTACAAAGTGACTATTACTAGGATTCCTCAGACGTACACAGGGCTCTGATTGGACTTAACAGTATATTAGCAAAGCATGCCTTCTATGGGCACTCTGCTCAGAAAATCATGTCATAGGAGAAGCAGAGGCCCTAAAAGATAAATACGTCCGGTGGGCTTAGCACGCTACTTTGGGCCCACTCACAAGGAACTGCTATTGTTGGTCTACCCAGCCTCTACTGTGCACAGGGCCTGACAACCTGCACAGAGAGCATCAGCCCCTATCCTATGTGATTAAGGGACCCTGCTCTGTACATATGTGCCTCCCCCACTGTAGCTACTTATTCAGCAGGCAGAGCAGCTGACAGACTGGGACTATTTAGGCCCAGTAGCTTAGCCCTGTGCCTTACAGACACTGTTGAACAGACATTTCACAGGTTTTTCACCTGAAAGTTATATAACTCATTAATGTCAGGTTCACTAATGTCATTAGGGCAGGAAACTGCCATCCCTACCTGGTCTGGCCTACATGTGACTCCAGACCCACAGCGTTGTGATTGACTCTTAACTGCTCTCTGGGCAATTAGGCAGGGGCAATAAATGCTGCCTAGCCAGCGATGCCCTCATCCCGTGAATGAATTTTAAAAATCTATAGAAATCAAACTCCCATATTATATATAAATGTACATAGTATAAAAAAGGTAATGATAATCATATACTGCAAGGTGCACACTCATGCCTGGAAACATCTGTCACATGTTTATAGATTTTCATGAGCATCTTTAAAAAGAAGTGGCTGATAAAATGTTTTACTATACAACTGTGATTGAATAAAGCTGCGTCAGCAGTTCTCATGAGATGTTGAGAGCAATGCTTCAAACGTTTAATGCCTCTACCGTTTGGTACAACTTGTCCATCTTGGTATTTGGCATTCTTGAGTCTATCCTGATGAATGCACAACAAAATAGTGACACTATGTGAAGATAGAATCTTATACTGTTAATGTTAGCCCTCATTTCCTTAATACATTACCCCTAAAATGACTAGGTTATCCATGCCTGTCACTGACAATGCCCCTGCCCCTTACCCTATACCAGAAATTGTGCCTTCAAACTTTCTGGATTGGAGAGTAATTGTTTCTCACCATAGTTTGTTTTGTTTCTGCCTTGTCTCCCAAGTCATGCTGCTAGGAGGATGACTGACTCTCAGTCTTTACACCAACATGGCTCTGTCCCAGCAGAATGGTTGCAGTAATTTTGAGGTGCCCCACTTGGCAGAAGCTGACAATATTTTCCTGGTGGGAGAGCTCTCCTGCTCAGGTGATGGGCCCTTATACTGAGTCAAATGGAGTCGAGCCAACAAGGAGTTCAGATCAGGAGATTGTATTCATTTTTGCGAGATCACAAAGAGCAGGAATCCTGTTGTGGGCATTCTTCCCCTTTGAGAATGGGACAAGGCAATCAGACCTACCTATTTAAGTCTCAATCCAATATCGACCAAAGCTCAAAATGGGCCTCCTGTTGGCTTATTGAGCAGCTGACTGTCTGAAGACCATGGGGAAGGGGATATCCAACAAGATAGTGCAAAGTATAGAGACATTGTCTTCTCTGGCTTTTACTTTCCTTTCCATTGGAAACCTGATCAGCTTCTGTCCTGAGCAATTTGGGAAGATGATGCTGGCTGAGGTGCAGTTGAATCCACATGAAAATGTTCAAATCTGGCAAGCATGCAAAAAGGAAGCATCATATACTCCATAAGGAACATTGTTTATAGTTTATAATAAACAGCCAATTCATTACATATTGTGCATATTAACCAAATTTTCCTGTGTATCATTATTACCTGGGAGTGAACATCAGATCCTTCCCATTTCATTGCTGATGCTTTCAGACCAATTCACTGATACCAATGATTCTTGCCCCGATCTATGTCAATCAAATAATTTTTGGACTGGTCTATCCAGGGATTTAAGCCAAATCAAAAAATTGCACAGTTGCCTGAAGAACAGAATTATTGTAAAAATGATCTTCTATATAGATCAATGCTCACAAAATGGGAGCTGAGAGCCAATTGTAGCCTGGTTCACCTTCACTCTGGCCTTCAGAGGACCTGCTTCTCCATGTTTACAGGGCGTTGGCGATGAAGGGACTCCGGGCTCTCATCCTCTCAGTAAAATGATGCACAGCTGATGTTCTACAGGAACAACAATCTCCCAATAATCATACAGTAAACTAAAAGGCCCCATTGAAACATGAAAGCAGCAAGTGGAATTTGCTGAAAACCTTTGATGGTCTGCACCAGTGTAAATATGGCAGAATGGATTCCAGCCCAAAGTAAAATACTGCAGATGCTGGAATTATGAACAAAAAGTGCCAAGAAATTGGAGTGTGGAAGAACGAATTCCAATATCCATTGATCCTGACCTTTGCGGAGTCTCTAAGATCATTGCCAGGCCATGTCACTTGTGTGTATTTGCTAAGCACGCCCACCACTGTGGACACAGCTTGAATGCCCGGCAGAAGAAAGAAGTGGAATTTAACATCAGGTGGCTAGTTGGCAGGAAACCTCTTTGCTGGCAGACAGACGGATTGCATCATTGAAGGGACAGTCGAATTGGCAGAAATGTCCTGTCTCAGGAACCCCCTCCCCCCAACCTCATTCCCTGTGATGTTAAACACAAGACCATGTTTGAGGGGGCAAAAGAAATGTTGTGTTTCTGGGTCCTGCTAGGGTTATTATAATAGCGGCAGAGATTTTTTGTCTCAGCCTTCTGCCTGATATTTAGCTCCCCTGTTAGGTTAGATTCTTTGGAACCAAGGCTTTTCAGCATGCAAAGCCGCATTGATTTTAAAGATCTTCTCTTGCTCACAGTGAACAATTCCCCACAGTCAGATGGTTAAACCAGGATAAGTTTCTGTGTGGAGTTATAGCTGCTCCATTCCATGCTGTATTGCTCCTGGAGGTTAGTAAGGTGGCCATTGGTAAGATAAAGAAGAACAAAGAACAAAGAAAATTTACAGCCCAGGAACAGGCCCTTCGGCCCTCCAAGCCTGAGCTGATCCAAATATACTGTGTAAACCTGTCGGTCAATTCCTAAGCATCTGTATTCCTCTGCTCTCCACCTACTCATGTATCTGTCCAGATGCAACTTAAATGAATCTACCATGCCTGCCTCTACCACCTCTGCAAGATGTAAGTAAGTATGTCTCAAGTGAAGATAATTATATTAATGATGATAGTTGTTTACAGTTGCACTCTCCTTTGTGCCTAGGGAATTCTGTGATTCTAAATCCATAGTAAGGATGGATCAGGAATTTCCAAGGTTTTTACTGGCAGGAGATAAGTAAGATTTTCTCACTGTAGGAAATGGTTTATAAAGGGATTGCCATGGACGTTCCAATCTGAGGGATTGGAATGGACGTTCTACAATAATGGGAATAGTTTTGGAGTTTTCCCAAGGTCATGGGGAAATTGTATTCCTTGTTTGGTGGAGCAAGGCAATGGAATGGGATTTTCCTGATGGGAGAAATAGAATGGATTTTCTCTGGAAAGAGGGTGTGGAACAATGGGCAGGGAATGGAGTAGCTTGGCGTCCCAAGACTGGGGAATAGAATTGGGTTTTCCCTAATAGGTAGGAAGAAACAGAATGGGGTTTCTTGGATTGCTCATTGAAAGGGGTGGAATAGCATGACAGTTCCTATGTTGGGAAAGAGAGTAGGGCTTCTCTAGAGGGGAAGGGAGAAATAGAATGGAGTTCTACTGATTGGCTGGAAATGAATGGGAATTCCTCAAGTTGAGAGAGTCATGACAAAATGATATTTCTCCAAGCATGCAGGAATGGAATGAAATTTCCCAAATTGGATGGAAGATGGGCTTTTTCTCTGCCGTGACTGAATGGCTCCCATTGTCAATACAAATTGGGGATAGGGTTACCAAAGCTGGATAGATGTATTCCTTATGTTTAACTGCATGAGAGAAAGAACGAAGTAAGGCAAGAGATGGAAGAAATGGTGGCTTAGTGGTTAGCATTGCTGCCTCACTGTACCAGGGCCCTGGGTTCAATTCTGGTCTCAGGCAACTATCTGTGTGGAGTTTGCACATTCTCCCCGTGTCTGCATGGGTTTCGTCTAGGTGCTCTGGTTTCCTTCCACAATCCAAAGATGTGCAGGTTAGGTGGATTGACCAGGCTAGCGTGTGCAGGTTAGAGAGATTCGCCATGGGAAAATGTAGGGTTACAGGAATGGGTCTGTGTGGGATGCTCTTCAGGGGAGTCAGCGTGGACCCAATGGGCTGAATGATCTGCTTCTATACGTTAGGGATTCTATGAAACCAAGAAGAGAGGAAGGAAGAAAAGACAGAATGAAAAACTGTTAGAGAAAGAGGGAAAAATTATTCCTGATTCTTACATTTTATTTTCCGTATTAAATATGGAACTTGGCAGGTTGGAAGATGCATGAAGGTGGGGCTGCATACGGACTGAATACATTTTGAACCAAACTGTTCAAACATGTTATTATGTATCACTGTTTTCAGATGGAATGTAAATCCAGACCTTCTGACCCAGAGGCAGAGACATTACCACAGTGCCACAGGAGTTTTTGCATGTAGCTTATATAATTGAGACAACTGGCCTGAACTCAGGATCATGAAAAGTGAATCCATGTTCTCAATGTTTTTCCCAAATTCAGCTTCAGCACTGATCAGGGCTGGTTGACTCAGTTCTGACACACTGTCCCAAATTTCAGGAGAGGAGGATAAAGATTGTTTTGAAAAAAATGAAAGGGGAGAAAACACATTTTAAACATTGTTTTTGTGTATTACACAGAGAAACAGAGAGTTAGTTGGTCACACCTTGACAAATTTCTCTAAATTAATAGCAAATACTGATCCTCCTGTAAAATTAACAAACTGCTATGTGGTACGTGATTCACTGACAATGCCAGGAATAACCTTCCAAATTCTGCAAGCAGTCAGCAGAGGGAGTCTGCATTCAGGTCTCATGGAGCCTGTGTCTACAATTCATTAGAATTTGTACTTTCAAAAGCAACAGAGCAAAGAGAGTATGTTACAGTGGCACAACCATACAGAATACCATCTGACACATTTCTTGAACATGTTAATTAAGAGCTGATGGCCCTGAAATTTGCCATAATATATATTATATCAAAAGACAGAGATGCTGCTAAAAACCGACCGTAAGCATTTCTTGCCCATTACATAAGATATAAAGAAGTTCCTCCAACATTCTCCCTCCAAAATCTGACATTCCTAACATACTTTGACTTCTTCTGGCTAATATGTTTTCTTTGTTAAGAGTTTTGAATTGCTAACACTGTTCTAGATTTAATTCCATTTTTCCTCTCCTTTCCTGCCCTGAATCCATTATTTCTTTCCTGGGGTACAAGCGTAATGATTGCTTGACAACTACTTAATATCTTGGCTCATGGCCTGTGCCTGCCCTGGAGCAGTGAGTCTGAGTAAGTAGGTATTTTGACCTCATGGGTCAAGCCCAATTCTATCCTCATGTCCATAAATGTGCACCCAACATTGGCCCTTGACTAGGGCTCAGAAATGGAATCAATTACTCTACTCTTAGAGTCATAGAGATGGACAGCATGGAAACAGACCTTTTGGTCCAACCTGTCCACACCAGATATCCCAACACAATCTAGTCATACCTGCAAGCACCTGGCCCAAAACCTTCCTATTCATATACCCATCCAAATGCCAATTAAAGGTTGCAATTGTATCAACATCCACCACTTCCCCAGCAGCTCATTCCATACACATACCACCCTCTGCGTGAAAAAGTTGCCCCTTAGGTCTCTTTTATATCTTTCCCCTCTTACCCTAAACCTATGCCGTCTAGTTCTGGACTCCCTGATCCCAGGGAAAAGACTTTGTGTATTTATCCTATCCATGCCCCTTATAATTTTGTAAACCTCTGTAACGTCACTCCTCAGCCTCCAATGCTCCAGGGAAATCAGCCCCAGCCTGTTCAGCCTCTCCCTATAGCTCAAGTCTCCAAACCTAGCAATCCTTGTAAATCTTTTCTGAACCCTCTCAAGTTTCACAACATCTTTCCGATAGGAAGGTGACCAGAATTGCATGCAATATGCCAACAGTGGCCTAATCAATGTCCTGTACAGCCGCAACCTGACCTCCCAACTCCTGTACTCAGTACTCTGACCAACAAAGGAAAGCATACCAAATGCCTTCTTCACTATCTATCTACCTGCGACTCCACTTTCAAGGAGCTATGAACCTGCACTCCAAGGTCTCTTTGTTCAGCAACACTCCCTAGGACCTTACCATTAAGTGTATAAATCCTGCTGAGATTTGCTTTCCCAAAATGCAGCACCTCGCATTTATCTAAATTTACTGCTACTTCTCAACCCATTGGCCCATCTGGTCATGATCCTGTTATAATCTCAGGTAACCCTCTTCGCTGTCCACTACACCTCCAATTTTGGTGTCATCTGCAAACTTACGAACCATACCTCTTATGCTTGCATCCAAATCATTTATGTAAATGACAAAAAGTAGAGGACCCAGTACCGATCCTTGTGGCACTCCACTGGTCACAGGCCTTCAGTCTGAAAAACAACCCTCCACCACCCCCATCTGTCTTCTACCTTTGAGCCAGTTCTGTATCCAAATGGCTAGTTCTCCCTTTATTCCATGAGATCTAACCTTGCTAATCAGTCTCCCATGGGGAACCCTATCGAATGCCTTACTGAAGTCCATATAGATCACATCTACTGCTCTGCCCTCATCAATCTTCTTTGTAACTTCTTCAAAAAACTCAATCAAATTTGTGAGACATGATTTCCCACTCACAAAGCCATGTTGACTATCCCTAATCAGTCTTTGCCTTTCCAAAAAATGTACATCCTGTCCCTCAGGATTCCCTCCAACAACTTGCCCACCACTGAGGTCAGGCTCACCGGTCTATAGTTCCCTGGTTTGTCTTTACTGCCATTCTTAAACAGTGGCACCACATTTGCCAACCTCCAGTCTTCTGGTACCTCACCTGTGGCTATCGATGATGATACGTATATCTCAGCAAGAGGCCCAGCAATCACTTCATTAGCTTCCCACAGAGTTCTTGCGTATACCTGATCAGGTCCTGGGGATTTATCCACCTTTCACCATTTTAAGACATCCAGCACTTCCTCCTCTGTAATCTGGACATTTTGCAAGATGTCACCATCTATTTCCCTACAGTCTATATCTTCCATATCCTTTTCCACAGTAAATACTGATGCAAAATATTAATTTAGTATCTCCCCCATTTTCTGTCACTCCACACAAAGGCCGCCTTGCTGATCTTTGAGGGGCCCTATTCTTTCCCTAGTTACCCTTCTGTCCTTAATGTATTTATAAAAATCCTTTGGATTCTCCTTAACACTATTTTCCAATGCTATCTCATGTCCCCTTTTTGCCCTCCTGATTTCCCTCTTAAATACTCCTACTTCCTTTATACCCTTCTAAAGATTCACTCGATCTATCCTGTCTATACCTGACATATGCTTCCTTCTTTTTCTTAACCAAAGGTTTTCTTATCTAAGGTTGTTGAAGACAATTACAGTGAGATAGCTAGCTGAGCAAAAAGCAAGGATTAAACCTGGGGTCTGCCTGGTCTTTTTTAAAGTCAATTTTCTTTCGGCTCTCGTACCTTTTGCTCTGACTGGGCCACTCACTATTTACCAGTAATAAGTTAGTCCCATTTCTGCTTCGATGCAGCACTCTGAGAGACATTCCTGTGGGAATGGTTTGTTCTCTGGTTTCACCATCGCTTCCTGCTTGAAGGTTCATGATCATCTCAATCTGGATCATGCAGCTGAGACCGAGAGTCCGTCTTAGAAATCATCATCATCTTGTGCTGATTTGTTGGCACCTCCCGTAACTTCTTTTCCCTTGTGATTAACATTCCAGATTTTACCTCCCAGGTTTCCTCCCCTCCTATGCTGGAGGTGATATCTTGTGCTGGGGTAGAGTTTGTACAAACAATAATGTTTAGAAATGAACTGGCCTTTCTGGAGCACTGTTCTGAGGAGTACAGAACAGGGTGGACGGGTATACGCCATTTGCAAGTTTTACTGGTTCTTCCTTCTTGGAGGGGAAACTGGAGTGACCATCTTGAGTCCCATGATTTGGGGTGGGGTGAGGGAGTACCCGAGTGCTGGAACCATGGGTGTGTGGATGGATGTCAGAAAATTAAACCTACAGACCTGGAGAGGTTAATTCACAAAATGGAAGGAAAAGCATAGGTGGAGGGGGATAGGCAGAGGGGCAGAAGCAGCAGTGCGATTTGCCCAGGGGAGGGGAAATTCCATATCATGTGCTTTGCCCAGATCTTACAGCCCTCTAGGGACAGCTCTGGGTAGAATAGATACCAGAACCCACTTCATTCTCTCTGCCAAGTGGGTAAAATGAGTTTAGGCTGCACATGTCTAATCTATTCACTTGCAAAGGAGGGGAGGTGGGCAATGAATAGAGCATTGAGATGGGTCTCTGGAAAATAAGCTAAATTGGAGCTGCAGTCTGAAAGCATTGCAGCTGATTTTAGGGGCTTCACTGTCCTTGTTGAGATCAGCTAACTCCACGAAGGTCAGGAATTAAACCTGAAGACTCAAGGTGAATGGAAGCATAGGCTCAGAAAAATAGGTAATCCAACTTAATATTCTCTCACAATACAGCTGGCAATGCTGAGTATAATCATCAATTATTAGTGGGTAATGTTTGAAAAAGATTAATCTGGGTATGCACCTCCAAGTTATTTATGGGATTGCACTATACCTTTGCCAGCACATGTCAGGGAGCTTCAAAAAATAATAATTAATTGTGTGAAGTACTTGGAGACGTTTTGACAGGCGTTACAAAGCTATATATATGCAAATATTTATCTCTATTTAATGTGCATTGAATATTAATCTACCCGCACTGCTCAGAACTTTGGACTCATAAATAAAAGCACTATTTCTATCAGGCAGTAACATTTTTAAAACTGTCCGTTTTAAAGTTTTTTTGTTGCTGTTCTCTGATTGAGAGTGCCAGCACCTTACATGAGTCCCCTTGGAGCCGTATGTGAGCACCATGTCCACAGTTTTCTAATCAATCCTGTCCTTCTCACACTCCTAAGGATTTGTTCAGCCATTGTGGAGGGAAGTTAAGTGTCAACCACATTCTTGTGGCCTGGAGTCCCATATGGCCAGACCTGGTAAGATTTCTGTCCCTAAAGGACAATAATGAATCAATTTCGTTTTCCAATAATTAATGATAATTGTCCTATACTAGCTTTAAATTCCAGATCTATTGATTGAATTTAAATTCCACTAGATGCTATAGTGGAATTTGTGCCCTTGGCCCTCAGACTATCAGCCTGGGCCAATAATCTTACCACTACCTCACTGACTCGACTATAATGTTGGTGACATTTGTGTGGTCAAGTGCTTGTCTAAAATGAGAGTCAGAAGGATGGATTTAGCATGGTGCCAATTTGTGTGGAAGCATTGGCATTGTGGTAATCCTCTGGACTTGTAATCCAGAGACCCAGCAAGAGTTCTTCGGATATGGGTTTAAACTCCATGATGGAATTTGAATTCAACTTCTTAAAAAACTAGTCAAAAGGTGACCATGTAATCATTATTGAGTGTCCTTGAGGGAGGGGAAACTTCCACCCTCATTTGGTCTGACCCACACGTGACTCCAGACTCATAGCAATGCAGTTGACTGGAGGGCTAATCCACTCAAAGGCAATAAGGGATGGGTAATACCAAAGTCCCATGCAAGAATTAAAAAAAGAAAATCGTCCCACTGCTCAAGCATGCTCCGGTTTTTAAAAGGTTCTGACCGTGCAAATATCTGCTAACTTTCCCAGGTTCAAGATCACCTCAACTCCAGCATATGTGTGGCATCATTAAAATCCATTTAGCAGTCTGAATGCTTATTAATTTTAGTGTCATTTTATTGTAGCTGGAAGCTCAAGGGCATGTGCAAAATTCTAGTACTCGGCTATTATTCAGGTGTCGTACATTAGGCCAATTTACAAATTATATTCTTCCTGTCACTTAACTTGTTACTTTTATAAATACAAGCCTGTCACTCTGGAGTATGTGAGATCATTTTTTACTCTGCTATAATTCAGTGGAAAAATAACTCTGAAATATGCCAAATATGAACTTCTATCGCCTGCTCCAACACGTTAAGATTAATAACTGTCAGTTTTAAAACAGAAACAGTAAAACAGAAATATACTGAGGTGCTGAAGAGCATGAGGCAGTTACTGGCTCAAAAGTTTAATACTTTGATACTCCCTCCACTATTTCCTGCGTTTTTTTCAATCACCTTCTTCAATAAAATATTCTTTTGCCTTTGGATTTGCTGTCATTGTCTACCTTCATTGTATTCTTGGACAGTCCAATTCATACCTTATGGGAAGTAGATCAATTTAGGTAGCCTTTTGCCTTTTTTGTTAGAAGCTCTGTAATTCTGTGATGTGGCTCCACATTTTAAACTGACATTTCCTTGTATTTGGCAGTGCAGTGAATCAGGAGATGGCTGTAATGAGAAGAGAAGGGTTGAAAGGTTTTGTGTAGACCCTTAATCAGATTGTGCTTCCTGCTGGGGGAGGGAATAGCATATGATCTGTGTCCAGGGCCTTCAGTGTTAGTCATCCTGTCGTTGGTGACTGTGTCTTCAGCATCGAGTTCTGAAGGTGTGGAATTCTCTTCCTAATCCTTTCTGACTCTTTACCTCTTTTACCTCCTTTAACAGGCTCCTAAAAACTCACTTCTTTGTCAAAGCTTTTGTTCATCTGCCTCAATATTTTATTACTTGTGTTCAGTGTCGCATTTTTCTTCACAACACTTTGGTGAAGCACCAAGGGATGGTATATTGCTTTAAAACGCTGTATAATTACAACCTGTTTTTATTGCTCTCTCCATTTCCATTTTCTAATTTCAGTATGGTAAATCACGTCAAATCTGCTACATCATAATATAATCCTTTTCCTTATTAATCTCCCCTCAGTTTCTTCTGTTTCCTTTACCAACTCAGGTATTTTGAGGAGATCCTTCCAAATATCAGTTCCATTCATGTCTTTTTCTTGTTTTATTGAGATGATTTTAGAGAAAAGATTATAGATTAAGCAGAGTGTCATGTGATCAATTCTTTGTTTTGTGCTTCAATTTGAATTCTTCCTAATTTTTCAGAGAATATTTGCTTTCTTTTCAATTTTCAGCCCTCAGTTCTTAGCTCAAGTATTTTTATACATATAATTGAGCCAATTGTGTATGTCAGGAGTTTCTAAATTTGAGTCCAAATATCACAACCCCATAATATCGGTCACTGTTCACTTGACACGTGGAGATTTTTACTATATCCAGGACAGGTGTGGTGCTTGAGGGTGGGAGTGGAGATTCAATTATCATTCAGCTCATGGTGTCACACCAGCACTCTGAGCATTTCACTTTGTGCAAACTCCTGATTTTTCCCATACCTCTACACAATGATTAGATTCCCTACAATATCAAAACAGGCCCTTTGGCCCAACAGATCCATACTGACCCTCCGAAGAGTAACCCACTTAGACCCATTTCCCTCTGACTAATGCACCTAACACTATGGGCAATTTAGAATGGCCAATTCACCTGACCTACACATCTTTGGACTGTGGAAGGAAACCAGAGCAAACCCATGCAGACATGGAGAGAACTTGCAAACTCCACACAGACAGTCGCCCAAGGCTGGAATTGGACCTGGGTCCCTGGCACTAAGAGGCAGCCATATTAATCACTGAGCCACAGTGCCACCCCAATGTTTCGATTTAAATAATCATTCAATGCCTTCTTGAATAAGGGCATTGAAAATAGATTTAAAAAATGAAACTCTTAGAGTAATTCACTTCCTGAACCAGTGAGAATTCATGTGGAAGAGCATAATGTTAAGACTGCAAGTTTAGCAGGAAATGACAGATGGTTATGAGTTGATTCATAAAGCAAAGTTTGGCTTCCAATATCAATTTCAATCTGTGAGGGAAAGAAATTGGGGAAAAGAGAAATCCTCAGGTGGTCATGGAAAAGGACATCTCATTGAAGATAGTAAAGATGGTTTACCATAAGATAAAAAGGAAATTCATGAAGGGGAAAGAGAAGTAAAAAGTCTTTTCACAGCAATAAGGTAGACCATGTGAAGTTGCAGATGGATTAGAAAAAGCACTGGGAGGACGGATGTGGGAAAACAGGATAAGAAAGTGAGTTTTGTTGAAGTGGTGAAGGAAAGCACAATGGAATCTGGTCAGTGGCTGGAAGAGAAGGATGTGCCAGATCTCTTTAATGAATTTAATTGCAAGGTTAAGATTTACTTATGTATGCCAGGAGAGTAGGTAAAGAAATTAAGATTTTAAGAGATACAGGAGCAAGTCAATCTCTGATGGTGAGAGATGAGGAGATATTTAATTCAGAAGGAGGATTCATGGTGAGAAGAGCAATGCTCCATTATATAAAGTCAAGTTGGAGAGTCCAGAGCAATGCTCCATTATATAAAGTCAAGTTGGAGAGTCCAGTGAAAAGTGGTGAATTGGTAGTGGGAGTAATAGAGAAATTCTCAGTTCCAGAAACAGAGGTTATCCTTGGCACTGATACAGCTGGATCACAGGTGGGACTGATGCCTACTGTGGTTGAAAAGCCATTGGGAAATCAGGCAACTGAGGAGTTGTACGAAGAATATTGATTCATGTGATGTGGGTATTGGTGCTGTACACTTGCAAGATGATTATAAGAAAATAGAGAAGATTGAGAAGACTTTGAGTATGGTGTTGGCGTTGATACACATTAATATTGCCAGTAATGTCTCTGAGACAATTGTATATATCGATCATAACCCCTTAAACGTTTTGGGAAAATTTACAGATAAAAAATCCAGACTGTTTAGATGCTTAAAGGTACTTGAAAAGTCTTTTCTTTCTGTAACTTTCAATCATAAAAGCCAGAATCCAATGAAAAAAAACACTTGCAACAACCATTTATTTAGAACTCAAGATCTTTCAATATTGGAAGCAATTGTACATTTGTCTTTTGAATCAAGATGATCAGCTTCACAGTTAACGTTCACAGCAGCCTTAACCTTAACCAATATGCCACTGACCACACACATACATTGCCTTGTATGAACTCTATCACCAGCATGGAATCAATTAAGAGAGAAACATAGAAAGTAGGAGCAAGAGTAGACCATTCGGCTGATCAACTCTGCTCCATCATTCAACACAATCATAGTTGATCCTCTAACTCAAGGCCCTACTTCCACTTTCTTTCATATCCCTTGATGCCTTTAATGTCTAAGGGAACTTTCTACTTCTTCAACCTATTCAGTGATTTGGCTCCCATAGCCTTTTATGATGAGAATTCCACTGTTCATCAGCCTCTTAGTGAAGAAAGCTCTCCCCCTCTTAATTCTAAATGGCCTACTCTATATCCTAATATTGTGACCCCTTTGTTCTTGAGCCCCCAAACTGGGAAGCATCATCTTTGTATTCAGTTTCTCTACTCCTGTCAGATTTTTTGTACGTTTCAATGAGGTACCCTCCCATTCTTAAAATGAATACAGGCACAGTCGGCCCAATCTCTTCTCCCATGATCAATCTGCCTTCCTAGGAATCAGTCTGCTGAACCTTAGACATATTATCCTTATGACAAGCATACCCTTTCTAGGATACAGAGACCAAAATTGCAGACAACACTCCAGTTCTGGTCTCACCAAGGCTCAGTACAGGCTCTGTACTGTTCACTCAACATACCATTGGCTCTTGCACATCAGCAGCTATTTATACAGTAGTGTGTACATCATCTGCACTATAGTCACAGCTCATTCATACTGCATCAAGCCTCCATGTTCCTTCATTCCAACTAGAGCACCATACCAAATACTGGGCTGTTGGGCAATAAGGACTAATCTCTTTGACAATATTTTTTCAGAGCCAAAACCATATCTGCAAAGCAATTCAGCTGCAAAAGCCATGCTCGATATTGTTCAGCAAACAATCATTTTGTTCAGATAAGTTGCCTAAAATGATTTGCACAACCTCTACAGAATGAAGCTGAGCTTGTATCTGGATTTTCTGTCATCTTCTGTAAATTACACAGATTTGCGATCTTGAGAGAGCAGACTTTAGCTGGGCAGCAGCAAGTGCATGAGGAGGAGCAGGAGGTGGAGAAGGATGTGGAAGAGTTGAGTTAGCAACCACTAGAATATTCATGTCTAAACTCTCAGGGATCAGCACAACAATTGGAAACCTTTAAGGTGCTGCTGCATGAATGGTTGGGCTCAATGGCTTGCCTCATCCCTAATTATATTGTGACATGATTTGTTGTCAATATTGGAGAGCATATTTCCACTATTGTAGTCTCTGACATGGACAATGAATAAAGGGTTTTAAGAGCAATAAAGAAGAGAAGGTTTTAAGTGCTGATCAGTAATGTAATTTCTTTCTGTAGAGGTTGCATTTAATACTGAAGTGCATATTCAGTCTGATAGGGTTAGGTATTATAGTATGTTATTGTAGGACTGTGCATTAACTACTCTCTGACTGATGTATTAAGCATTATGTCTGATCTTTAAAGGGGGATTAATGGAGATTTGTGGCTCCACTTAAGAGTTTAAATATCACTCTGACCCAGATTGTTTTTCCCTTCAAAATGATTGAGGAAACAATAGACGATGTTCGACCACATCTCCAGCTACGGTGAATAACTCTCCACTCTGCTAATTGCAATTTGGTGGGCTCAGTACACCTCCTTACTGGAATACAAATCCAGATTGTTTTCTTAATTCATTCATGGCTGTGGGTGTCGCTGGCTAGGCAGCATTTATTGCCAATCCCTAATTTACCCAGAGAACAGTTAAGAGGCAACCACATTGCCATCGGTCTGGAGTCACATGCAGGTCAAACCAGGTAAAGATGTCAGTTTCCTTCCTGAAAGGGCATTAGTGAACCAGGTAGGTTTGTCCAGCCATTGACAATGGACTCGTGGACCTCATTAGATTCTTAACTCCAGAGTTATTCTTTGTTGAATATGGCAATGTGACATCAGGGCACTCGGTATGTTGAAATAGAGTAGATGCCTTCAATCTGTTGAGGTTTATAACTGTCCATATCGTCCAGAAGTGAAGGTCAATCTTTTTCTAAAAATCTTGTTGTGTGTACTTTATTTTCACCATCCTTTTTGTGATCTCAGTTTCCTTGCTGAACATAGGAATAGGAGCAGGAGTTGGCCGTACAGCCCCACAAGCCTGACCCATTATTCTATAAGATCATGGCTGATCTGTCCCTGGCCTCAAGTCCTGTTTCATGTCAGCTTATTATAACTCTTAACTCCTCGATATTTCAAAAATTGATCTCCTTCCACTTTAGTGACACAACATTCACACCTTCGCAACTCTATGGGGTAGAGAATTCCAGACGTTTACAACCCTCTGGCAGAATAAATTCCTTTGCATCTCAGTTTTAGATGAGTTCTCTAGTTTAAGCTATCACCACCAGTGGAGAGGTGTACTCAACATCTACCCTGTCAAACTCCCCTGAATCTTATAGTTTCAATAAGATTCTTCATTAGCGAGTTTTGAGAAGATCTGTATTCAGGTTGAGGTTCTGAATGTAGGTTTGTTCGCTGAAATGGAAGGTTCATTTCCAGACGTTCCATCACCCTACTAGGTAACGTCTTCAGTAAGCCTCTGGGCAAAGCACTGTTGATATTTCCTGCTTTCTATTCATATGTTTGGATTTCTTTGGGTTGGTGATCTCATTTCCCTTGGTGACATCATATCCGGTGGTGATGTCATTTCCGATTCTTTTTCTCAGGGATGGGGTCTAACTTGATGTGTTTTTTGAAATAGTTCTGGTTGGAATGCCATGCTTCTAGGAATTCTTATGCGTGTCTCTGTTTGTTTTGTGGCTAGTTGATGTTCATTTTTCCCGACATGACCCTCTCTTACTAGTATCCTTACATACATATGAGAAAGGACACCACTTCGATTGGGACAACACATCCATCCTAGGACAAGCCTGAGGAAGAAGAGAATTTGTTGGGCCTTTGTAACTAGTCCGTCTGCATGAAGAGTCCAAGAAAGCTTGTTTTTGATGACGACTCCCCAGAGCTTGACACTCTCCATTTGTTCCACCTCTGTGCTATTCATGTGTAGGGGGGCATGAGTAACATCCAGCCGAACGTCAATAATAAGTTCCTTGTTTTTGCCATCATTTAGAGCTAGGTAGTTGTCAGTGCACCATTTTCCAGGTCTTCAAACCTCCCATCTGTAGTCTGTTTCATCGCCATCTGAGATTTGACCGGGTCTATGGTGGTGTCATCAGCAAACTTGTAAATGGCATTAGTCTGGTATTTGGCGACACGTCATGGGTATACAGTGAGTACAGTACGCACTCCCTGGGGGGGTGGGGGGGGGGGGGGGTCCAGTGTTGAGTGTTAGTGAGGATGAAATATTGTCCCCAATCTTCACTGAATGTGACCTGTGGGTCAGGAAACTGAGGATCCAGTTGCAGAGAGTGGGGTTTAGCCCGAGATCACTAAGTTTAGTAATCAGTCTCAAGGGAATAATAGTGTTGAAGGCTGAACTGTAGTCAATGAGTAGGATTCGTATGTAGCTGTTCTTGGTGTCAAGATGTTTCAGGGAGGAGTGAAGGGCAAATGATATGGCATCTGACGTGGATCTATTGGTCCAATAGGCAAATTGATGTGGGTTAAGAGTAGTGGGGAGGCTGGAGTTGATTAATGCCATGACCAGCCTTTCAAACACTTCATGGCCACTGAAATTAGGGCCACTGGGCGGTAATCATTGAGACATGCTGTATGATCCTTCTGAGGCACAGGGATGATGTTGGTCCTCTTGAAACAGGCAGGGACAGTGGCCTGCTGCAGGGAGAGGTTGAAGATGTCCAAGCAGACCTCTGTCAGTTGATCTGCAGATGCTCTGAGTGCATGGCCTGGTACTCTGTCTGGTCCCATCGCTTTCCTTGGATTCACATGAAGGAAAACTGGTCTGACCTCTGATGCAGTGACTGAGGAGATAGATTCGTCAGGACTTGTCGGAATAGGTGTTACCTCTCTGCCAAAATTCTGCTCAAAACGAGCATAAAAGGCGTTGAGACAATCTGAAAGAGATGTGTCATTGTCTGCTATCTTGCATTGTCTCTTTTTAGAATCTGTGATGTCATTCAGTTCTTGCCACAGTCGCCGGGTGTCTGTCTGGGTCTCTAGTTTGGATCCATATTGAGAGGGAGACTGTGAACATTGTCTGGGGCGTGAGAGGGATTGACTGTGGACATAGACTGGGGGTTGAGAGAGATAGACTGTATAGGTAAAAACAATGACTGCAGATGCTGGAAACCAGATTCTGGATCAGTGGTGCTGGAAGAGCACAGCAGTTCAGGCAGCATCCGAGGAGCAGCAAAATCGACATTTCGGGCAAAAGCCCTTCATCAGGAATAAAGGCAAAGAGCCTGAAGCATGGAGAGATAAGCTAGAGGAAGGTGGGGATGGGGAGAAAGGAGCATGGAGTACAATAGGTGAGTGGGGGAGGGGATGAAGGTGATAGGTCAGGGAGGAGGGTGGGGTGGATAGGTGGAAAAGAAGATAGGCAGGTGAACATGGACTGGGGGTTGAGAGGGATAGACTATGAACATAGACTGAGGATTGAGAGAGATAGACTGTGAATATGGACTTACGGTCGAGAGGGATAGACCGTGAACATGGACTGGGGGTCGAGAGGGATAGATTGTGAATATGGACTGGGGGTCGAGAGGGATGGATGTGAATTTGTACTGGGGGTCGAGAGGGATAGACCGTGAACATGGACTGGGGGTTGAGCGAGAAAGACTATGAACGTGGACTGGGGGTTGAGAGAGATAGACTGTGAACATGGACAGTGGTTGAGAGAGATTGACTGTGAACATGTGCTTTTCTAGCACCATACTCTCGATTCTGATCTCTAGCATCTGCAGTCCTCACTTTCTCCTTTTCTATTTATTATATGGTTTACTTTGAATTGCATGTTCCAAAATGCATCACCTCGCATTTGCCCAGATTGAACTTCATCTGCCATTTCTCAGCCCAACTCTCTAATTTATCTATATTCTGCTGTCTTCTCTGTCAGTCCCCTTCACCATCTGTTACTCCATCAATTTTAGGGTCATCTGCATATTTGCTAATCAGACCATCTATACCTTCCTCCAGATCATTTATGTATATCACAAACAACAGTGATCCCAATATGGATCGCTGTGGAACAGTTCTCCATTTTGAGAAGCTGCCTTCTACTGCTACTCTCTGTCTCCTGTTCCCAGCCAGTTCTCTATCCATCTAGTTAGTGCATCTGTACCCCACGTGACTTCACTTTTTCCATCAGCCTACCATGGGGAACCTTGTCAAACGGCTTGCTTATGTCCATATATATGACATCTACAGACCTTCCTTCATCAATCAACCTTGTCACTTCCTCAAAGAATTCTATTAACTTGGTAAGACATGACCTTCCTTGCAAAATCATGTTGCCTACCACTGATAAACCCATTTTCTTCCAAATATAAATAGATCCTATCCCTCAGTATCTTCTCCAGCAGCTTCTCTACCAGGCTCACCAGTCTATAATTACCCAGGATTATCCTTGCTACCCTTCTTATACAAGTAGATAACATGAGCATTTCTCCAGTCCTTTGGGTCCTCACCTGTGTTCAAGGATGCTGCAAGGTATCTGTTTAGGCCCCAGCTATTTTCTGTCTCCCTTCCCTCAGTAACATGGGATAGATCCCGTCTGGACCTGGGGACTTGTCCACCTTAATGCCTTTTAGAATACCCAACACTACCTTCCTCCTAATGCCGACTTGATCTAGAGTAATCAAACATCTATCTGTCACCTCAACATCTATCATATCCCTTTCCTCAGTGAATACCGATGCAAAGTACTCATTAAGAATCTCATCCATTTTCTCTGACTCCACGCATAACTTTCCTTTTTTGTCCTTGAATGGGCCAATCCTTTCTCTATCCTGTTGCTCCTTATATATGAATAAAAGGCTTTGGAATTTTCCTTAACCCTGTTTGCTAAAGGATCTCATGACGCCTTTTAGCCCTCTTAATTCCTCATTTCAGATTGGTCCTATTTTCCCAATATTCTGCTAAAGCTTCATCTGTTTTCAGTCACCTGGACCTAATGTATACTTCCTTTTTCCTCTTAGCTAGTCTCACAATTTCACTTGTCATCCATGGTTCCTAATCTTGCCATTCCTATCCCTCATTTTCACAGAGACATATCTGTCCTGCACTCTAATCAACCTCTCTATGTGAGTTTTGAGAAGATTTGTAGCTCAAGTTGAGGTTTTGGATGTAGGTTTGCTTGCTAAGCTGAAAGGTTCATTTCCAGACATTTCATTACCCTACGAGGTGACATGTTCAGTGGGCCTCAGACAAAGCAATGCTGAAACCAAACATACAAATAGAAAGCAGGAACTTTCAGCATTGCTTTGCCTGAGGCCCACTGAAGATGTTACCTACTAGGGTAACGAAACGTCTGGAAATAAACCTCAGTGAGCAAACCTACATCCACACCCTCACTATCTCATGCTCACTGTTGGGAGGATTGTAGTACAGCTCCAACATTGTTAACAACTCTTCCAATTTCTGAGCTCTGCCCATTTTCCTCACTGCTCAAGTCCTCTTTCAGCACAGCTGTGGTATCTTCTCTGACCAGTAATGCAACTCTTCCACCCCTTTTACCTCCGTCTCTATCCCACCTGAAGCATCTATATCCTGGGATATTTAGTTTCTAGTCATGCCTTTCCCTCAACCAAGTCTCAGTAATACTAACAACGTCATACTCCCAGGTACTAATCCAAGCCCTAGGTTCATCTGCCTTACATATTACACTTCTTGCATTAAAACAAATGCACCTCAGACCAACAGTCCCCTTGTGTACATTATCATGCTGATTTCATTACCTGATTCCTTACAGGCTTTAGTTATTACTTCTTTGCTGTCCACTATCCTCTGTTTAAGAAGGGTAGTAAGGACAAGCCAGGGAACTATAGACCAGTGAGCCTGACTTCAGTGGTGGGCAAGTTGTTGGAGGGAATCCTGAGGGACAGGATGTACATGTATTTGGAAAGGCAAGGACTGAATAGGGATAGTCAACATGGCTTTGTGCATGGGAAATCATGTCTCACAAACTTGATTGAGTGTTTTGAGGAAGTAACAAAGAGGATTAATGAGGGCAGGGCGATAGATATGATCTATATGGACTTCAGTAAGGCGTTCAAAAGGTTCCCCATGGGAGACTGGTTAGCAAGGTAAGATCTCATGAAATACACGGAGAACTAGCTAATTGGATACAGAACTGGCTCAAAGGTAGAAGGCAGAGGGTGGTGGTGGAGGCCTCAGACTGGAGGCCTGTGACCAGTGGAGTGCCACAAGGATCAGTGCTGGGTCCATTATTTTTCGTCATTTATATAAATGATTTGGATGTGAGCATAAGAGGTAGAGTTGTTAAGTTTGCAGATGACACCAAAATTGGAGGTGTAGTGGACAGTGAAGCAGGTTACCTCAGATTACAACAGGATATTGACCAGATGGGTCAATAGGCTGAGAAGTGGCAGATGGAGTTTAATTTAGATAAATGTGAGGTGCTGCATTTTGACAAAGCATATAGTAGCAGGACTTACACACTTGATGTAAAGTCCTAGGGAGTGTTGCTGAACAAAGAGACCTTGGAGTGCAGGTTCAAAGCTCCTTAAAAGTGGAGTCGCAGGTAGATAGGATAGTGAAGGCAGCGTTTGATATGCTTTCCTTTATTGGTCAGAGTATTGAGTACAGGAATTGGAAGGTCATGTTACGGCTATACAGGATATTGGTTTGGCCACTGTTGGAATATTGCATGCAATTCTGGTTTCCTTCCTATCGGAAAGATGTTGTGACATTTGTGACATCAGAAATGATTGACAAGGATGTTGCCAGGGTTGGAGGATTTGAGCTACAGGGAGAGGCTGAACAGGCTGGGGCTGTTTTCTCTAGAGCATTGGAGACTGACGGGTGACTTTATAGAGTTTTACAAAATTATGAGGAATATGGATAGGATAAATAGACAAAGTCTTTTTCCTGCGTTGGGGGAGTCCAGAACTGGAGGGAATAGGTTTAGAGTGAGAGGGTGAAAGATATAAAAGAGACCTAAGGGGTAACGTTTTCATCCAGAGGGTGGTACTTGTATGGAAAGAGCTGCCAGAGGAAGTGGTGGAGGCTGGTACAATTGCAACACTTAAAAGGTATTTGGATGGGTATGTGAATAGGAAGGGTTTGGAAGGATATGGGCCGGGTGCTGGCCGGTGGGACTAGATTGGGTTGGGATATCTGGTTGGCATGGATGGGTTAGACAGAAGGGTCTGTTTCCGTGCTGTACATCTCTATGACTCTCTGACTCTGTGGTTCCCATTCCTCGGCACATTAGTTTAAACCCTCCCCAGCAGTGTTCTAGTCCGGCCCAGGTGTAGACCATTCGACTGAAATAGTCCCACCTCCTCCAGAACTGGTCCCAATATCCAAAAAATCTGAACCCCTCCCTCCTGGGCCATCTCTTAAGCCATGCATTCATTCTGCCTATTCTTTCATCTCCACTCTGACTAATATGTGGCACTGGCAGCAATCCTGAGATTACTACCTATGAGGTCTTACTTTTCAAATTGGCTCCTAACTTCCTAAATTCTGCTTGTAGGACCTCATCCCATTATTTTACCTATATCATTGGTGCCTATGTGCACCATGACAACTGGCTGTTCACCCCCCCCCCCTTCAGAATGTTCTATAGCTGATCTGTGACATCCCTGACCCGTGCACCTGGGAGACAACATACCATTTAGGAGTTTCGTTCTCGACCAGAAAGCCAGCCACAGTGCCATGAATCTGGCTGCTGCTGCCTTTCCCTGGGGCACCATCTCTCCCAACAGTATCCAAAACGGTATACCTGATTTGGAGAGAGATGGTCGCAGGGGATATCTGCACTGCCTTCCTGCTCTTTCCCTGCCTTTTGGTCACCCATTCCCATTCTCCCTCAGCAATCCTAGTCTGCGGTGTGACCAATTCACTAAATGTGCTATCCACAACTTCCTCAGCATCGTGGATGCTCCAAAGTGAGTCCATCTACAGCTCCAGAGCCATCATACGGTCTAACAAGAGCTGCAGCTGGACACAATTCCTGCATGTGAAGGAGTCAGGGACATCAGTGTGTCCCTGAGCTCCCACATTTAGCAAGAGGAGCATAACCTAACACGGGTCTGGGATCTCCTGCCATTTTTATTCTTAAGCTTAACTTAGCCCAACTATAATATCAAATAATAGTTAAATGACAAAAGAAAAGAAGAAAAGATTTTACCAATTGTACGATAAAAAAGAAATAGAAAATCCTTACCTTTTCAATACACTACAGAATTTATTTTTTGGTTAGAGGAGGAGGGCGGCTGGGACTACGTGTGTAGTGTCTCAGGTTTAGCCGCTGCCCAAATATATCAGTTCACTCATCATCCTAGAGTGCACTTCGACCACTTCCACTCAGCTCCTCACTCTTACCACTCCCACTCAGCTCTGCTGCTGAAATGAAAAGGAATCCTCGCTGTCACTGTTCCTGCTGCTGCTGCAAAATGGAGGCTACTGACGCTTGAGGTAAGTCCTTCTAGTGGGAAATTTACCTTCCCAGCAGTCCCCTGGTCCTCACTCACACAGCTCCCTCTGCTGCTGAAAATGGAGGCCGCTGACTCTCAAAGTCAGTCCTTTAAGAGGGAACCTTACCTTCTCGATGGCCCCCTGGTCCTCGCTCTCACCGTTCCGCTGCTGCTTCAAATTCTTGAAGTCAGTCCTTTTAGAAGGAAATTTATTTTCCCGGCAGTCCCCTGGTCCTCACGCTCACTGTTCCTGCTGCTAACTGGTGGCCTTTGCTGATATGACAAGCATCATTGCTGGTGCCAGGCACCAAGGTAGGTGTTTCTTGATTCATTCACAGGATGAGGTTGTTACTTGCTAGGCAGGCATTTATTGCTGAGGGATTGGTGTCACATGTAGAACAGGCCAGGTAAGGATGGTAATTTCCTTCCTTAGTGAACCAGATGGGTTTTTCCTGACAATTGATAATAGCTTTATGGTTATCATTTGACTCTTAATTCCAGATTTTTTTCATTGAATTCAAATTGCACCATCTGTCAAGGCAGGGTTTGAACCTGGATCCTCAGAACTGGGAGTCTGGATTATCAGTCCAGTGATAATACCACTAGGCCATCACTTCCCCAATGTAGGTGAAGTCTGGCTTGCAGACCCTGGAGAAGAGGATAAGATGGGTGGGAAGCTGGGCTTGAGAGGCCAACGACAGGAGAGTAAGTGGGCATGGTCCCTGATGGGACACCACCCCGCTCCCTCAAAGAATGTTTTAGTTCGAGACTGGCCCAGACAGCTATTGCTAATGGGATTGCTAGAGGTCAGCACCTCACTCCTTGCCAGTGGAGACACAGTCACTTCATTGGTTATTTAAGGGCCTTAGTTGGCTGATGGTTGGGTGGGCTGCCTTATGCCCCCACTGTACCCTCTAAAATTTCATACAAACTGGGACAGGTGAAGAGGCAACTGCAAGTCCACCCGCTGGATTTTACAATCCCCTCGTTCCATCTTCAAACCCATCCATGAGGGAACATAAATGCAGCTCTATAATCTGTGTACTATGTGCAGTTCTGGTCTCCTTGTTTTCGGAAGAATATTATTCGGTTGGAGAGGGTTCAGAAGAGATTTATCAGGATGTTGCCAGGAATGGAGGGTTTGAGTTATACGGAGAGGCTGGATAGGCTGGGACTTGTTTCACTGGAACGCAGGAGGCTGAGACACTAAATAAAAACCGAAATAACTCTGCATGCTGTAAATCAGAAACAAAAACAGAAACGGCTGGAAAAGCTCAGCAGGTCTGGCAGCATTTGTAAAGAGAAATCAGAGTTCACCTTTTGGGTTGAGTGGGGTATAGAAAAGGTGAATGGTAGGTGTCTTTTCCATAGGACAGGGCATTTGAAGTCTAGGGAGCATTTTTAAGATGAGAGCAGAGTGATTTAAAAAAGACATAAGGGGCAATGTTTTTACACAGAGAGTGGTTCACATGCGGAATGAACTTCTAGAAGAAGTAGTGGATACAGGTACAGTCACAAAGTTTAAAAGAATGAATAAGAAAGGTTTGGAGGGAAATGGGCCAAGTGCAGGCAGGTGGGACCAGTTTAGTTTGGGATTATGGTTGGGATAGACTAGTTGAACTGAAGTGTCCGTTTCCATGCTGTATGTCTCTATGACTCTATGGCTGTTGAGGAAAACAGTTGAGTAATTGGGGGAGTTTTCTTTGTATGTTGTGTCTGTATGGTAAGTATATACACATGGTGTAGGATAGTTATTATAATGCTTTGACAAAAATAGAAATTGCAGGAAAAGCTCAGCAGGTCTGGCAGCATCTGTTGAGAGAAACCCTTCCTCAGAGGATGTCCATCTTCCAATGTCTCAGATTTACTGCATTTGCAGCTCTTTTGGTTTTTATTATAAAGCTTTAATCAGTCATGATTTACCATTGAATTCATGTTTACAATTTTTGTCTATTATCATATGGTAGTTTCACATTAACAGGTTGGAACTTTTTTTTTGCTCACAAAGCTTGTAGAATTGGGGATTGATACCTTGATGCTACTGCCACTTATTCAGGGAAACTGATGATCCAGTATTATGAAAATTACAATGTGGTTATAAAACTGTGGTCAACCTGGCAGCTGCCAGCAGAGTTGTACATCTTCAGAACTCGTCTAAATGTCTGGCTCATGAGAATGGTTATGCAGCAGTTGTATCACTGGACTAGATATCCTTAAATCTGGATCAAAGATCTGCAGGCATGAGTTCATAATCTCACTAGAGCAGCTGGAAATTTTAACTTTTGTTAACAAAACAAGCATAACAAACAAACCTGAAAATGAAAGATTGCATTTGTAATGGCTGCCAGTTTGTTCTAAAACCTGTCTGATGTGTTTTAGAGAAGGAATTCTTCTGTCCTTCTGTGGCATTGATTATTTGTGTTCCCAAACTAATTGATTCTGATTTGCCTTACAGTTGTCAGGTAGCCAGATCACCACCATGTTCACAATGACAGCTAGCGTTTGGTTTTGAGGTTTACAATGTAAAATAAAACTGGTCCATGCTGCCCAGTTTTCACAGTGTAAGCTAGTCCCATTTGCCTGTATTTGGTATATACTGCTCTATGCTTATCCCATCCATGTACCTGTCCAGATGTTTCTTAAATTATAAATTTGTACTACCTCTTGCTTCCTGTTCCAGACACTCACCACCCTTTGTGTGAAAAAATTGCGTCTATGGACACTTTTATATCTCTACCTTCTCACCTTAAACCTATGCCCTCTAGTTTTAGGTAATTAGGTAATGAATTAGGTAATGAATCCTGGCATCCAATGACCATGAATTCGTAAAAAGTAAAGCACCATGCTTTTGGATGCCCCAATGAATAATTTTGAAGACAGATTGTTGCCTTCAATGACACATTGACTCATTTGATTGGAGACCTCTGACTATATAAGTACATTCCTACTATAATGAAAAATTCCAAGGGGCGGGCCACTATCCATAGTCAACTAAAAAAAACACTTAAATAGAGCATTAAATCTAATGAAAAGCATACAATTGTGGAAAATTGAATGGAATGCCAGATAACAGATCAGAATACAAAGAACAGCGGAGAGTGATTAAGAGGTTGATCAGGACAAATAAACTGGATCATAAAAGTAAGCTAACTGGAAATGTAAAAGCATAAACCAACAGTTTCTACAGGTATCGAAAATAAAAAAAGTGTCAGTAAAGTGAATTTGGTCCTCTGGAGAGAATGGAGAATTATTGGGAGATACTAAAGAAATGGCAGCACCTGTAAGAACCTGCCCGATTCCCTTTTAAAATATTTATAGAATTAGCTTCCACAATGGCAATTTTTGTCTAACCCAGTTCCCTGACACAGTTAGTTTGAATATTATTTTACTTAATCCTTCCTTTCTGCTCAGATTTATGGAATGAAATTTGCTTGATCTCTGCGTTGGGTTGGGAGCTCAGCTAAATGGGGCAGACAACAGTGCTGAACTGGATTGATCAATCAGTGCAGTTGCTTGAATGACTGGTGTTCAAAACTGAGATGTTCTGAAGATGAATCACACCAGACTCAAAATGATAACTCTGTTTCTCCCTCCATAGATACTGCCAGACCTGTTGAGTTTCTCCAGCATGCTCTGTGTTTGTTTCAGATTTCAGCATCAACAGTTTTCTGCTCTTAATAGAGATGCTACAGCTTTCATGTAAAGAGAAGGCACTATAAGGTCTGTCCATGTTTTAGGACTGGAATAGAGGGTGCTCATTGTTAGTACGGATTAGGCTTTGCCTGATTTAGTGACCTAGGGCTGAATTTCCTGGACGATAGAACCATTTTTACTTTGCTTGTACAATGGGATGGCTACTGCAATATTCCCAGATATATCCAATTAGGAGTCTGACACTGGATCACCATTCAATTAAAGCTGGTTACAGAGGTACCGATAATATAGAAAATAGGAACAGGAGTTGGCCATTCGCCCCTCTGAGCCTGCTCCACCATTCCATAAGAACTTGGCTGATCATCCAACTCAGTTCCCTGTTCTCACTTTCCACCCATACCCTTTGATCCCTAAGACCTAAGAACTATAACTATCTCTTTCTTGAAAATGTTTAATGTTTTGGCCTCAACTGCTTTCTGAGATGGAGAATTCCACAGGTTCACCACTCTCTGGGCGAAGAAATTTCTCCTAATCTCAATTCTAAATGGTGTCCCCCGTATCCTCCCTCATGACTCCTGCTTTCCTGGTCTTCGGGAATGATCACGTGTGTATGCAATAGCTTTAGCTGCACTGGCAGTGAGGGTCCTGCTGACTTCAATGCAGTGAGACCGAAGGTGGCATGAAATGGAGCTGCAAATTAGTTTGCGCTACTGGTAGCCATTTCATCACCATTAGGACTGTCCTTGACATCAATCTCCAAGACATAAGCATGATCATTTCAGTCTTATCCAATTTTAGCTTTAGCGTGCTGATTGTATTTACTGTTCGACACTGTGCACTAGCCTTTACAAACTGTAGACACTGTGGGTACCCAAGTGCTGGAAGTGCCATTGGAAAATGCCATAAAGTCCTTCATTAATGACTTCAGTTGGTTTTCTGCCACTGATGCTTGGGTTAATGTTGGTGCACAGGAGTCAGTGGAGGGGGGATTATGTCATTTATGTCAAAGATAATTATTTCTCAAAATCCTTTATCGCCCTCCCCCCACTTCCAAATCTGCACCCAATGTCTAAATTGAGCAAAAGTTCTTAGGAACGTAGGATGTTCCAAGGAAATCTTGACGGGGCAATAAAATGGACAGAAAGAAGGAATAAATGGAATCCAGTATTAGTGAATGCAAGGTGCTTGACCTTGCCTGAAGATAGAAAATTCAGCATCCAATGTGGGTAAGCTTGTTGATTTAAACAAGCAGGGAGATTTGAAGATTCAAGTTCACAAGATGTTAAAAGCAGCACCAGAAGTGGATAAAAAAAGAAAAAAATCCCGAGTTTGGAAAGAAGGTAGAATATAAAATTGAGGTTGTAATGGTGAATTATTAAACCTTAGTAAGTTAATGATTCAATGTGCAGCAATTGCCCTCACATTATTGGAAGGATGGTCAGGTAATGGAGCAGATACAGTAGAGCATAATGGGATTCTATCTAGTATGAAAATAGATGAACAAAGAGTTTTAAAATTGGGGTGTTTTCTTTTAAGTAAAGGAGAATATATGGTGATTTGATAAAGAAGTTAAAAATAATGGTGAGCTGGGACAATGTAAATTGAAGTACACAGTTTCCAGTGAATGAGGGGTGTGAAATGAAGAAACATATGTAGGAGGTTATATTAATAAGAACATTTTTAAAGTTGTGAATTAATCAACAGAAGCTTAATAATTTTAATTATTCTTGACATGGGTCCCAAGTTCAATTGTTGGTGACATTGGGTGATTTGCTATGGAAGGTGTAAATGCACAGGTGGTATTTCAGGAGCAAGGCGTATCATTAGTTGGCATTAATTTGGCATAAGAATTTGATTGGGTGGAGTTTGTAAGACACAGGGTGGTGAGCGAGTATGTGGGGTGATGGCTGCAGGGTTTTTTTTGTAGTTGTTTTCTCAGCTGGGACAATATGCTGGATCATCAAAGTTTACTCTCTGCACTATGCACCCCTTATCTGGGTGCACTAAGCATGACTTTCCTAATAACCGTCCCATCCCCAACAGTACTGAAATAAAACTTACCAAGCACTCTGGTGATGAAGACGGCATTTGGTATGCTTACCTTCATTGGTCAGAGCATTGAGTAAGGAGTTAGGATGTCACATTGCGGCTGTACAAGATATTGGTCAGGCCACTTTTAGAATTCTCTGTTCAATTATGGTCTCCCTGCTATAGGAAAGATGTTTTTAAACTCAGGGCTCAGAAAAGATTTACAAGCATGTTGCCAGGATTGGAGGGTTTGAGCTATTGGGAGAGGCTGAATAGGCTGGGGCTATTTTCCCTGGAGTGTCAGAGGCTGATAGGTAACCTTATAATGTTTTATAAAATCTAGGGAGGATAGCCAAGGTCTTTTTCCCAGAGTAAGGGAGTCCAAAGCTAGAGGGCACAGGTTTAAGCTGAGAGGGGAAAGATTTAAAAGGGATCTGAGAGGCAACATTTTCATGCAGAGGGTGGTGTGTCTGTGGAACAAGCTGCCGGAGGAAGTGGTGGAGGCTGGCACAATTACAACATTTAAAAGGAATCTGGATGGGCACATGAATAGAAAGGGTTTAGAGAAAATGGGCCAAATGCTGGTAAATGGATCAATTTCAGAAATGAGTTGGACCAAAGGATTAGTTTCCATGCTGTACACCTCGATAACTCTTCCCAAGTTGGGTTTGCAAGTTGGGAATTGTCCTGTTTCTGTGCTCCCTAGTCATGAGCAAAAATTCAGGCATTTGTCTTTGGCAGAGGGCTATTGTAACTGTACAATTGTGCAAAGTAGATTAAATAACTTGAATTTTATTTATCTTGACTTTCCAAAACAAAGGATGATTAATTCAATACAACAGATATTAATATGCAATATAACAAAGCTATATACTGTGGATGTGGGAGATCTAAAATACAGAAAAGGCTGGAGAAACTCAGCAGGTCTGACAGCATTTGGAACAGAGAAACAGAGTTAACCTTCCAAATCCAATATGACTCCTCTTCAGAGCTGTTATATATGCAAGTAAAATATTGAATGAACTAGATGAGAAAACTTAGTCTGTACATATATATATAGTACACAAACCGTATTAAAAGAACATGTACACAATAGAACATGAATTCTGTTGATTGTTAATTCCCAAATGTTATCGTACGATTTTAATTATTAGCAGTCAAATTAATTTAGTTAAAGAAATTATGCAGTTAATACTTATGTACAAAATCTTACTTGCTTTTCTAAAATTCCTCTTTCCCATCATTTATTGGAGGTTTAACCCAGTTGAAGTAAATGAGTGAATATTTTTGCTAAAACAGTGTAAAGTGAAACTTCAGACAAATGGACTGGGTTTCAACCTTATAGGTTGATGGCATCCGGCTCTATGTTGCACTACATCTTTCAGTTCCTCCATCTCCAAATTATGGGACAGTTCATCTGAAAATTTCTCCAACTAAATATTACTAACACTGAAATCATTTTGTTTCCACCATAAACTCTACTTCTTAACCACTGACACTCTCCTCCTTGGCAATATAGAACATATTTTTTCTTAATCATAGAATCCTTACAGTGTGGAAGCACGTCTTTAGGCCCAGCAAGTCCAAACCGATCCTCCAAAGAGTATTCCCCTACCCCATTACTTTACATTTCCCCTGACTAATGCACCTAACCTACACCTCCCTGAACACTTGGGGCAATTTAGCATGGCCAATCCACCTAACCTGCACATCTTTGGACTGTGGGAGGAAACTGGAGCAAACCCACACAGGCACAGGGAGAATGTGCAAGCTCCACACAGACATTTGCCTGGGTCTGGAATTACCCTGGTCCCTGGGTCAGAGGCAGTAGTGCTAATCACTGAGCCACCATGCTATTCCTTCTGTTGGCAGAGAATGAGGCCTTGTGTCTGAATAGTTTACTTCTGGCAGTGCGAATCAGCCATATTGCAGCTTGACTGATTATCTTAGACCTTGCACCTTTTTGAAACAACCACAAGGATGGAGAGCCTACATTCCCTTTTATTTTCTCCATGACTAATTGACCAATCACAGTCAACCTGCGAACCAATTAGCATCACAGTGTTTTCTGCAGGACAAATTATTATGATAGCTTGAAATTTGGCATTAGTTGTGATGTGTGCAAGATGAAAATCCCCAGCAACATGTCTCTCATTTCAACAGTATTTAAATCCAGGGCAATCAAGCAACCAGGATTTACAAACATAATGAATGGAAACCTATTGGGCTTGTTCTTGCTTCATTGCTCTGTAATACAACAAATTAAACTCCAAAGAAATGATTCTGCTTCCATATGCTTTTGATAAGGTAGCACTTTTCTTTTCTATCTACCAGACTAATGCGTGAAATGGGCAGGTTGTCTTATGAGGAACAATGGACAGGCTAGGTCTTTATCTACTGGAATTTGGAGAGTAAGAGGTGGCTTAATTGTAACTTCTAAGAGTCCCATTGGTCTTAATACAGTAGATATGGAGAGAGTGTTGCCTGTTACAGGAGAAGCTAGGATTTGGGTCACTGTTTAAAAATTGGGGTCATCAAGTTAAAACAGAGCTGAGATTAATTTTTGTCAAGCACAAAGTGAAAGGTTATTAACAGTGGGCAGGAATGTGAATTTGAGGTTTCAAATAGATCAGCCATGATTTTATTGGATGGTGCAGCAGGCTTGAGAGGCCAAATAGCAGCACCCCACCCCCCAGTTTGTGTGTATGTAATATCTTCCTCCCATCTTCAAAGATAGATTCAGCACAGTTCCTCAATATCAACCCGACATCTTAAGTTATAAGTTCTGATCAATTATACATCTTAACATGTAGGTGTAAAATGCAACTGAAAGATGGAGTGGAGTATAAATTGAATCACTATTCACTACCACCTTTTCTAAGTTGCCCCTCAAGGTGAATTGCTATCCCACCATTTTCAGATTGGGATAATGGTGATCACTGTGCCATTTCTCAAACCCATCAGCTCCCACTTCTACAGAAGGAACAGCAATATGGCTGAAAGAAAAAAATCTGCACACTACTTCCAAAACTTCGTCATTTACCAACTACCTTCATGTGGGAAATAGCAGGCACAAAGATTGTGTAAATTGTTGCCAAATACTTATTACTTATGGGACAGTTGGTGCCTTATTCAGTATTCGAATGGCTGTTATTTCCTCTCTAAGTGGCTGCAACGTTCCTCATTGGCCCCTCAAGGGTCATCTGCATCCAATTACTGCATCAACCAATGAATTCTGAATTCCTACAACTGGCACTGGACAGCTTAACAGCCTTTTTAGCACTTTACATAATGCAATTTCATCAGACTACATGGAATAATGCAATTAGCTGTGTTTCTGTTAGATTTAATTTAGCCACGGGTGGCTGACTTTCCTTTGACACCGAGTGTGACAGCACAAGAAGTTTAAAAGTGATAATAAGCATTACAGAATGCTATTCAATGCAACTCAAATTGTGAAAAACATATTGTTCAACTATTTTTAAAATGTTTTCTAAAGACGGGCAACTGAGTAGTCCTACAACAGCTGACAACAGTTCAATAGGACAGAATTCACCACGCTGACCTGGAGAATAAATGCCAATATTTTGTAGAAGGATTTTGGATACATCCAGGAGTAACATGCAGGAGGCTTCATACATAAACATTCTGTAGTACTTTCAGTGAAGGAGACTAGCGCTATAAACTGTTGCGTGACACACCACATAAATTCATTTTAGATTGTAGCATTTAAATGACTACATTGTTCATATTGAGAGATGATGCACGGTTTTCTGACAAGATCGGGCATGAAATGTAACATTCATTATTCCACTGCTAAGTTTGAGCTGTCTGTAAGGTGGCCCAGTTCCCTTAAGGCTAGAAAGTCTAATATCAACTCAGGTCACTTGGAGCTTAATTGCTGTGTGGCAGACCGAGCAGATATAAAGCTACCTGCAAATGTCCAGGTCAGAAGAAAGCATCATGAAATGCCATTTTAGCAGGTTCTTCTAATTTTTTGAATCTTGTTTGAAATGAGTACCCTTCTTTCTCTCTTTATTTCTTGGAACTTAAAACAAAAGTTTGAAGTGTGATTGACATTCTTAAAACATTTTATATAGATTAGTGGATCATCCATGGCCTAGTACACGGGGCGCCTACGTTCTGTAGCTTCGAGTGTTGCACACATACTCATTAACTCACTTTCCATGCTGACACTGATGGAGGTTTTAAAGTCAATGGGAAGGTAACTCTTGTTCACAGGGACATTAGGATTGAATCTTGAGCACTCATCTGACCTGTGCAGTCAGAAACTCGAGTCTGACTACCATTGGAATGGGTATCCAATTGCCGAAGAAACTAGTTAAAACTCGTCCTGGGCTCCATCTGTAAAAAGTGATAAAATCTTCACAAACTCAGTCACTTCCATGTGCCAGTCGTCTCACCTGAACCTTGGCCATTGTGGAGGCTGGTCTGCTTCATCTCACTGACCTGTTCCTTTAGGGCAATGATGAACCTGGTCAGGGGCAGAGACAGGCGACATTATAAAGAGGAATATGGAAATGGCAGAGACATAAAATCAACAACTGTCTTTGTGATAGCGTGGACAAAAATCATCCTGGAAACATTGGGGAACCAATGATTGAACAAAAAGGATGATCTTAAAGAAATCAGTAGATGAAAAAAAATAGCTTGGCATCAACAGGTAAGTGACAACATTTGGAAAATTATAACTTGTTGAAGCAGAATCAACATAGCTTCATCAAACTGAATTTGTTAAATCTGGTAAGAGTTTTTGGAGAATATAGCGAGTGAAATGGATAAGGGGGATTATAATTGATGAGAGGTATTTGGTTTTCCAACAAGTAATTGATGAAATTCCACACAAAAAAAAGTTATTACACAAAATTATGAATCTTGGGATCAGAAGCTTGGATTGAGAATTGATTAAAGGACTAAAATTAAGAGGAATAAATGGGACTTTTCTCAGTTCACAGCCTTTGATTAGAGATGGCATTGCAAGGATTGGTACTTGGGCCTTAACAATTTATAGTCTACGTTAATGATTTAAATGAGGAGACTGAGTGCAAAGTGACCAGATTTCCTAACAAAGTCAGTTGGTTAAAACACAGTGAGGAATAAACAGAGACAGTGAAGGATTGTGGCTTGAATTGGTGAGTGGGCATGAAAATGGCCAATGGAATACAATGTGTTGAAATGTGAACTTATCCACATTGGCCGGAAAAAATTCAAGAAAGTAGCATTACGTTTAAATGATGAGTACCTAGGAAATATTTTAATTCAGAAGCATATGGATGTTCTTGAATCACTTGCTGTCATACTTACATGACTATGATGTTCCCCTCATCCAACAGCATCCTCAGAAGTTCCACAACTGACAGGGTACTTTGGCCAACAGCTGTCTCCTTTAAAGAGAATGACATTAACTTCCACATCCCTAAGCAGACAATGTTAGTTCTGTGCATAGTGCAATTCACCTTTGATCAGATTTTATGCATAAACATGTGCACTCTGCATACTTTGCAAATTTGCAAACAAATGTATGCGAATGAAATGTAGCAGGAGCTTGTAAATGCATGCTTCATGTATTCTCCCCTTCCCTAATAAGAGACATGGGTTCTGATTGTTTTGCTGAAAGTGACAGTGACTCTGTCCACCCAGGAAGTGATGGGAGGGAACATGGCTCGCAGTGGACACCATCTGCATGAGTCCTAATCCCCATTATATAGGAGTCCCTGGAACATTCAAGGTTCCCTCTCACTATCCCACCCATCCCTGCCCTGCGGAGACAGACCATATTGAACTCAACCTCAATATGTCCTCGCTGACCCCAGAATCCTGGAATTAGAAGATTAATAATGCCTGCTCTGCTCTTCTCAGTTTCCTATGTGGAGGCCATGGTGGTGTTCACTGCCAATTACATGCCCTCTGACACTGCTTCACATTCCCTATACGCCTTGAGCACCCCCCTCCACCACCCCGTCACAGCGCCTTTGATGTCCCTGCCTGGCCTTGACTCCCCCACCCATTTTATCAGCGATTGAACCTACAGACCTCCTGCATAGCAGATGGACACTGACTTGGATGAGCAGTCCCTGGATGTGGCTGACCAGCCCATGATTGCTGTGTTTGCAACTCCCTGACTGATTAAACTTAATTCTTCTGTTTGTGATGGCCCTTTTAGGACTGACTTTGTGGACTGTAGTTGGACAGATTCCCCCGACCTTGAGTATTACAAACTGACAATGAGTGTAGCCGGGTTTCTGGAGAGTGTGCTTCTAACTGATGGTGCTGGAAGCCCCTGACAGACAGTGACTTCCCTCCTTGGTTAAACTGAGAACTAGCCAATTTGTGATACAGCCATTTGATTGAATATAGGAGCAGTGTGTTTGCCATATAGGCAGTTGGCCAATATTTTAGGTGTTAAACTGATGTCTCAGTGCGCTGTGCATCAAAATGCATTGGATATCTATATAACTGCATTAAAGAGGTCATGAACTAATACCTTTGGTTCTGGTTGAAGGTAATAATGTGTGAATTAATAACGTGCTAACTAATAACATGCTAACTAACATGGCATGGCAGGTGAAGCAAGGCAAGGCATGGATGCTGTGAATATGCAAATACATGCCAAGTGAGTGAGCGCTAAGTGAGCCTTGGATGTAGCCTGGTCCAGTTCATGAGCTGGTACCTGGCCCTGTGCAGAAAGTGACCCCGTTGCAGCTTTTTAATCCCAGTTGCCAACCTTTAAAGAGACGTGCAATCCTTTTACACATCCGTCGCCCATCATCAGGACTGCCTCAGGGCTCTCTGCTTCTTCCTTGGAAAAAGGCCTGCACTGTCCCCATCCACCACCACCCTCCTCCCCCTGGCTCAGCTCATCCTCACACTGAATTACTTCTTCTTTAACTCCACCCCCCACCTCCTCCACCACCACCACCACCACCACCACTTTCTTCAGGTCAAATGGGTAGCCATGGGTAGCTGCAATTATGCCTGTCTCTTTGTGGGGTACATAAAACACTCCATGTTTCACTCCTATTCTGGCCCCCACACACAACTCCTTCTCCAGTACCTCCATGACATCATCAATACTACTTCCCTCTCTCGTCTGGAATAGGAAAAGTTTCGCAATTTCGCTTCCAGTTTTTCATCTTCACCTGGTCCATCTTTGATATTTCTGTTTTCTTTTCTGGGGAGAGGCTGGCTACCAATATCCACTATAAATACACTAACTCCCACTGTTACCTTGATTATGCATCCTCACACCCTGCTTCCTGTAAAGACTCTATTCCATTCTCCCAGTTCCTCTGTCTCTGTCTCATCTGTTCTGATGAATTAAGCTTCTACAAGGGAGCCTCAGAAATGTCCACCTTCTTTCTCAAACGAGGATTTCCTCTGCCATGTCCAGCTATCCCTACATTTCCATCCTCACCCTATCTCTTCCCTCTCATAACAGCAATGCTCACCTACCTCATGCTCACCTACCATCTCGACAGCATCCATATCCATAGGATCATCAGCCATCACTTATGCCACCACCACACACATATTCCCCTCCCCTCCCTTATCAGCATTCCCTTCAGTTCTGGTCTCCTTCATGTAGGAAAGATGTTGTGAAACTTGAAAGGGTTCAGAAAAGATATACAAGGATGTTGCCAAGGATGTTGGAGAGTTTGAGCTAATAGGAGAGGCTGATTAGGCTGGGAATATTTTCCCTGGAGTATCAGAGGCTGAGGGGTGATCTTGTAGAAGTATATAGAATCATGAGGGGCATGGATAGGGTGAATAGACAAGGTCTTTTTTCCAGAGTAGGGGAGTCCAAAACTAGAGGGCATGAGGTGAGAGGGGAAAGATATAAAACGGACCTAGCACACTATTTTTTCACACAGAGGATGGTACGCAGATGGAATGAGCTGCCAGAGAAAGTGGTGGAGGCTGGCACAATAACAACATTTAAAAGGCTTCTGCATTGGGCATATGAATAGGAAGAACCAAATGGGCTAAATGTTGGCAAATGGGACTAGCTTAATTTAGGATATCTAGTAGGCATGGATGACTTGGATCAAAGGGTCTGTTTCCATGCTGTATATCTTTATGACTCTATGACACTCTAGTCCACTCCTCCCCACAGTCCCATGGCACCTTCGCCTGCAATCGCAGAAGGTGTAACACCTGCCTGTTTACTTCCTCTCTCCTTATTATCCAATGCCCCAAACACACTTTCAAGGTGAAACTGCACTTTGACTACACTTCACTCAACCTCGAGTGGACTCGATGGGCTGAATAGCCTTACTTCCACTCCTATGTCTTATGGTCTAACCTAGTCAACTGTATTCGCTGTTCACAATGTGGTCCCCACTACATTTGGGAGTCAAAACACAGACTGGGTGACTGCTATGCAGTACACTTATGTGCAAAAACGACTGTAAGTTTTCAGCTGCCTGACTTATAATGCATCACTGTGTTCTCTGGCTAACATCTCTGTATCAGGCTTGTGGCACTGCTCTAGTGAAGCTTAGTGCAAACTGGAAGAACAGTACCTGATTTTCCGCTTACGGACTCTGTAGCCTTTGGGATTCAATACTGAATTCAATAATTTTAGGCCATGAGCACTTTTTTTCCATGTCCTTACCTCAACCTCCACACACCAGGCCTTGTTATCACATGGGCTGCTACCACTACCATCCCATTGTCAGCTACTAATGGTCTCTAATAGCAGCTATTGATTCCCTCAGACTGAAATCTTACACATTCCTTTAGGAATTATAGAATTCTTACAACGTGGAAACAGGCCATTTGGCTCAACAAGTTTACACTGACCCTCTGAAGAGTAACCCACCCAGACCATTCCCCTACCCTATCACTCTACATTTCCCATGACTAATTAACCTAACCTAAACATCCCTGAAAAGTTTGGGCAATTTAGCATGGCCAATTCACCTAACTTGCACATCTTTGGATTGTGGGAGGAAACCGGAGCAAACCCACGCAGACATGGGGAGAATATGCAATCTCCACTGGAATCAAACCTGGGTCCTTGGCACTGTGAGGCAGCACTGATAACCACTGAACCGCTATGCCATCCCAATTCCTTTGTCTGTTCAACTGCTATTTTCTCTCAATGTGTGCAATCTGCACCTATTGTTTACTCCTTCCTACATCCCCACCCTCCCAACCCATCTACAGCATATATCACAATCTTTTTCTAGCTACAATCAATTGTGAAGAAAGGTTAACTGGACCTGAAACATTAACTCTGCTTTCTCTCCGCAGATGCTGCCAGACCCACTGAGTTTTCCCAGCAATCGCTGTTTTTATACAGTAAAGAGTATCAGTTTAAAGAGAATACAAGAGCAGAGAGACCTCTATGTGTATGTGAATAAGTCATTAAATGTGATAGATGGGATAAGGACAGTTAGTAAAGCTTAGAGTATCCTGGGCTTTATTTATAGGGGCATAGTATACCAGAGCAAGGAAGCTAGGCTGAACTTGTGTCAGACACATCAGACCCAGCGGGAGTATTGTATACAGGATGATGTAAACATATTGTAAATAGTGTAGAAGAGGTTTACAGGAATGACTCTAAAGATGAGAAACTTCTGTTATGAAGATAGATTGGAAAATATTGTTTTCCATCGAGAGGAGAGATTAAGAGGAGTTTTGATAGAGGTTTTCCAAATTGTGAGGGACTTAGACAGAATAGTTAGGAAGAAAATGTACTGACACACAAAAGGATTGAGAACAAGAAAGTACGGTTTTAAAATAATTTTCAAAAGAAGCAAATGCAAAGTGAGAAAAAATGTTTACATATAGCAAGTAGATGGGGTCTAGAACATAGTGCTTGAGCACTGAGAGACATCTGGCAGACTGAGATCTAGTGATGCTTGATGTTCAATCCCACAAGGCAGAGTTGGCAGAGAATGTATTCCAAATAGTGGAACAGTAAAACTGCATCAGTGTCCTGACGTGCTCACACTGGCCAAACCAGCATTGTGCAAGTAGGCACATGCTTGTGAAATGTAAACTTAGGGAATATTTCACTGAGCATCTCAGACTGGACCTTCCAGTCACTACCCATCTTAATTCCCCTTCCCACTCTCTTTCCGATCACCTTGGCCTCCTCCATTGCCACACGGAATCCAACCGCAAATTAGAGGAACAGCACCTCATCTTCCACCTGGGTAGCCTACATCCTGGAAGACTCAACACTGAGTTCTCCAATTTCAAATAACCTACCCTCCCATCACCCGACTCCCTTCCCAGCCCCTCCCCCTCCCTTCCCATTCCTCTCAGGCAGCAGCTGGATTCATCCCTCCCATCCCAACCAGGTTGCACCCTCTACCTGTGTTGACCTATTCCTACCTTACCACCCTGCCCCTGCCATCTCCTTTATCTGCAGCTCCCCTTACATCTGAAGGTGGGTTACACACGAAACGTTGACTTCTGCAGCTCCTGATGCTGCCTGGTTTGCTGCGTTCTTCCAGCCTCCTGTTTGTCTACCTTGCTCTCTTTGGGCAAGACCCACTGCAAAGTAGGAATGGATCTGATTGTGGGCAGGGATGAGCCTATAACCAAGATATTTAATACAATCCTAACTGTTTTTACTAACTATATGTAAATCTAGCAATAAATTGGAACAAAGCATATGGAAAATTATGGAGATATTTAAACCTAGATTTTGATAAGACTAGGGAATTAGGGGAAATTAAGTTCCTATTCTCCAATTTATCCCAATTGTTTACAATGTACAGAGTAAGAAAGATTTTCTAACAGATTAGTACATGATCTGTATATCATATTGAGCTATGTGTGGTTCACAAGGGTCAACACATTACAAAATGATTCTGTTTAATTATTAACCAGACTCTGTCTACATCATGTCCATTTGTATTTTGTGGCTGTAGAATATTGAGCCTCTGCCATGTCCCAGTAATTTTCTTTACTCACTCATGGGATATACATGTTGCCGATAATACCAGTATTTTGGTGATCCCTAACTGCCCTTGAGAAGGTTGCTTGGTGAGCTTTCCTTCTTGAGCTGCTGTAGTCCACGTAGCGTGGGTACATCCACAGTTCTGCTCAGGAGCGAACCTCAGTATTTTAACCCAGCAGCAACGAAGGGACAGTGATGTTGCTGAAAAAAGTCATGTGTTAAAACTTTCCATCTTATACTCATCAGGACAGGTGCAAGAATATTAAATTTCAAAAGGAATAAAAATGTATCCAGCTTGAGAAATAGGGTGCTGACTGGTTAGCAAGGCGAAGGATTGGTCAGCAAGTGAATTCTGATTGGTTGAGGAGTTGCCATAGAGAATGTTACCCTCAATGCTGATGTTTAAATTCAGTAGAGGCAAAACAAATCTAATTACTGGATACAGTGCAATGGAAATGCACCAAAGAACAGTTGTCTCCCAAAACTTTGTTTAATTGAAAATCCCTGAACAAAATCCTTTTGCTTACAAGAGACTCTTGCCCAGTGTATGAATATAAGTAGTTTCTAACGAGTATAATCGAGCCACATTTTGAGTTCAACTGATAACTCCTCCTCGGATGTTGCCTGACCCGCTGTGCTTTTCCAGCACCACACTCCCGCCTCTGATCTCAAGTATCTGCAGTCCTCACTTTCTCCTACCTTAAATTTTAAGTTGATTATTCATGTAAGTCTTGGTAAACTCTGGTTAGTTCAGTAAGTGTAGTCCAATCATAAAATTGCATCTAAGTTCTGAATCCTGCAAGCATGCACTGGTTGAATGTAATCAGTACTCTGCCTGTTGTGAACAGTTGAAAGGTTATGGTGTTGTTTTATATGATTAAGCAGTTGTCAAGATGTATAGTCTAATACTGTCATGCCAGCACTGAAATTTATATATGAGTGTGCATACTGGAAGCTGTTTACATTAAATCACAGGACCCCGTTCATTTGCAACCAGAACGTACATTCTGCATATTTCAATTTAACAAAACAATTGATAGGTAGTAGTATTTTATGTCAATGATTCATAGTTTTTTTATCTGTAGCTAGAACTTACTTATTTTCATAAGTAGTAATTCCTTTTAAGAACTGAAATCTGATCTGTGCTTTCTGTTAACCTAAGTTTAAAAGACAGGTAATTTGAGAAAATCTGCATATTCTTAAAAACCTTAAACTTTTGTTAAACTCAGAGAATTGCAGGCTTTGATTTCTTGTGCTGAAAATGTGTTGCTGGAAAAGTGCAGCAGGTCAGGCAGCATCCAAGGAGCAGGAGAGTCGATGTTTCGGGCATGAGCCCTTCTTCAGGAATGAGGAATGAGGGCATGAGCCCTTCCTGAAGAAGGGCTCATGCCCGAAACATCGACTCTCCTGCTCCTTGGATGCTGCCTGACCTGCTGCACTTTTCCAGCAACAAATTTTCAGCTCTGATCTCCAGCATCTGCAGTCCTCACTTTCTCCTATTTGATTTCTCGAGCACCAGCCCAGTGAGGCATGCCAAAGTTTGGGGATCCTTCTAGGATTAACTTAAACAGAAGCAATGAGAATCTGGGTGTAATATTAGTAAGTAGCCATGGTGAAGGAAAACACCAGGTTCTGTCGTGCATAAAAGACATAGCACTGGAAGTGGCAAAAGAATTCCTGCAGAGGGCAGAATTGTCCTTTGCAGTCATAAGAGAACCCTTAAAGAGCAAGTTGATTGATTTGGTGGGTAAACTGAAGGTAGCCTTGCCTGGCAGAGGAAGGAATGTTGAGATAATTGAGGTATTAGCAAGACATTTGGGCTTAGAGGAAATAAAAGAGAGACCAGGTACTCCATGAGTGAAAATTCAGAACGGTGTGACATTCAATTACTGTTAAAGCAACTTGAGCACGAGGAAGAAACTAGAGATGACAAAACAAGACAAAGAACAAGCAGAAAAATGATGAGGAATCACAAATAGAATTAAGAAGACAGGAAATGGAAATGATAAAGCAGGAAATGGAAATAAGAAAACTAACATTAAAATGGCAAAGGGAAAGAAGAAAATATGAGTTTAATCTTAAAATGCTGCAGTTGATACAGGAAACATCAGATACTGGTTTAGGCTTCAGTGAGGAAATATTGGTCATAATCAAATGTCCAATAAGGATTTTAAAAACTTTTCACAGGGTCTACTAATATTTGAGGAAAAGGATATAAAGTCATTTTTCATTGTCATTTGACAGGATCATTAAGCTTGGAAGAGGACTGGATATAGTTCACACAGAGTAAGTTGACAGGTAAAACACAAGAAATTTAGGTTTCAGTGTCAGAAGAGGTTTCTTGGATGAAGACATTGTGAAAAATAAACTATCTTGGTTCTAAATGAGTTAGTGGCTAAGGCAAGCAGGCAAAAAAGAAATCAAATGAACAGCTAGAACAAGCATATCTTAGGCCATAATATCACAAGGTATAGGAGCAGAATTAGGCCATTCATCCCATCGAGTCTGCTCCATGATTCAATCATGGCTGACATGTTTCTCAAACCCATTCTCCTGCCTTCTCCCCATAACCTTGATCCCTTACTGATCAAGAACCTATCTTGCTCTGTCTGAAATACACACAATAACTTGTCCTTCACAGCCTTCTGTAGCAATGAATTCCACAGATTCACCGCCTCTGGTTGAAGAAATTGCTCCTCATCTCAGTTCTAAAGCATCGTGCTTTCACTCTGAAGCTGTGCGCGTGCATCCTAGCCTCTCCTACAAGTGGAGACATCGTCTCCACATCTTCTCTATCCAGGCCTATCGACATTTTGTAAATTTCTCAGTGAGGTCTACTCCCCACCCATCCTTCTAAACTCTATCGAGTACAGTTCCAAAGTCCTCAAACATGAAAAGTCCTTCACCCCCAGTATCATTATTGTAAACCTCTTCTGGACTCCCACCTATGTGAGCATAATCTTGCTTAGATACAGGGTCCAAAGCTGCTCACAATATTCCAAATACAGTCTGACCAGAGCCTTATGCAGCCTCAGCATCTCTGCTCTTATATTCTAGCCTGCTCAAAATGAATGCTTACATTGTATTTGCTTTCCTATTGAATTGTATTATATTGAATTCAAAAAGATTATGTAATATAATTTTGACAGGTGGATATAAGCATTAGAAGCTGGATCCGCAAATGAAACTCTTAGAGAGATTATTTTCCTCCATGAATTTAAAACCTCACTAATAAGAGCCTATGCAGAAAACTCAAGAGTTGCAACTTTTCTTTTAGATCAGCCATGAGTTGAAGGCAGCACTGGCTTGGCCAGCATTTATTGCCAGCCCTGATTGTCCAGGCACAGTTAAGTGTCAATCACATTTCTGTGGGTCTGGAGTCACATGTAGGCTGGACCAGGTAAGGATGGCAGTTTCCTTTGCAAAAGCCCATCAGTGAACCAGATGGGTTTTCCCTGACAATTGACAACGGTTTCATGGTCATCATTAGACTCTTAATTCCAGATTTCTTTTAAAAGAAACTCTATTCAAATTCCATGGCGGGATTCAAAATCAGATTCCCGGAACATTACTTGAGTCTCTCCCCTGACTGCTAGGCCAGCAGCAATAATGGCTGACTATTATGAATTAACCAATAAAACTAGGCCTCTTCTCAATCGCACTCATAAATTCAAAGGGAATAGAAAATGGGAGAGTGAAAGGAAAGCACTTAGCCGTGGTAAGGAATGGAGAGTTGGGAGTGCTCCTTGGACTCCTTCTCAGAACAGAAAGGAAAGTGCTGAGGGTGGAGGTGAAAATCAGAAGGCAAAGTGAGCAAAGTAAGCCACATTCATTCAAATCTGATTAAGGTTCTAACTATATGTCTAAAGTTTCCAGTAAGTCATTAACAGTTTGAGTATAAAACAATTGAAGTCAAATGCATATCACCTACAAATACGGGGAGCTTTAGAGAGGTAGCATTAGCCACTCTAAACCATGATTTAGATATATTGTACTGAATACCCACAGGATTGGGACTAAGAATTGGATTTCTTACTGTTTGCTACCAGAGATTCTCCAAATTCATCTACTGAGTATAGCCCATTTGAATTAATTTAAGGTCATGAGACTAAAGGTCTATTAAAATTGGTTAGGGAGAAGTCCTGATGGAGGGTTATGCCCAAAACATGGACTCTCCTACTCCTCAGATGCTGCCTGACCTGCTGTGTTTTTCCAGTGCCACATTTTATCGACTCTTACTCTCCAGCATCCACTATCTCCTAGAGGTCTTTGAATCAAAAGACAAATCCTCAATATTAGATTATGCGGCCACAATTCTAGAAAGACTCACAGGAGCATTGAAGTTACCACAAGAGTGCTTGAAAGTTTCGCAAGCAAAAATGAAGGAATGGATTAATAAATTTTCAGCAGCTAAAATGTTTCCAGTGGGAGATGAAGTGTTGGTGTTGTAGCCTTTATAAGGCGAATCCTGAAAGCAAAATGTGATGGTCCATGCAAAGTAGTTGGAGTTATTGAGATAAATATTCCTAATTGGAGAAAGAAGAATAAGCATAAACATGTTGAAAAAGTATCATCGTAAGGAACAGGATAACTTCCACCTAGAAGTTCAAGAGCAGTGGGTTCTATGGGACTCTCTTGCTCGGGCAGCATCTGAGGAATAACAGAGTCGATGTTATGCCTACAGCACACAGAATGTAGAGGTAGGCCATTCAGCCCACTAAGTGTACACTGACCCTCTGAACAGCAACTCATCCCAGCCATTCTATTCCTGTTACTCTGCATTACCCATGATTAATCCACCTAGCCTGCACACCATGGGCAATTTAGTGTGGCCAATCCATCTTTGGACTTTGGGAGGAAACCCACACTGGCAAGGGGAGAATGTGTGAACTCCACACAGACAGTCACCTGAGGGAGGAATCAAACCCGGACCTCTGACACTGTGAGGCAGCAGTGCTAACAGAAAGCCACCATGCCACTCTGAGTGGTTCAAGAAGGCAACTCACCACCACCTTCTCAAAGATAACTTGGGACAGGCAACAAATACTGGCCCAGCCAGTGACACCCACATCCAATGAGCAAGTAAATAAAAGAAAACAGATGTGTCAGATGGTATGAGTAGTGGAAGATGATAGAAAGAATAAGATTGAGGTGGGAAGAGAGGTAGTCATTTTTTCAAAGTAACTCTCCAATAGTTCCACTAGCTAACAGTGAAATATTGGGACAGTTAGATACGTGCTCATATTTTGGAAAAAACAACAGGAGGAACTTATAAGACTACTGAGAAAAATTCAGATAATCCATAAACAAGGAAACACTTCATTAGCTAGGCATAATGTGAGTGTTGAAGAAGCAGGATTGATAAAACAGCATCCTTATAGATTGAGCCTAGAAATACAAGATCGGCTGAGATTCAATACATATTGAAAAACCACTTGATTGAACCAAATCAAAGTACCAATAGTGTTGGACTGGAAACTCCATACAGATTATAGAAAGGTGAATTGGGTCATGAAAACAGATTCTTACCCAATTTTTTGGTTAGAAGATTGTATCAATAAGGTTGGCAGTGCCTCGTTCCTTTCTAAGATTGATTTATTGAAGGACTACTGGCAAATTCCATTCACATCAAGGACTAAAGAAATATATGCTTTTGTTAAACCAGATAGATAATGCCAATGTCAAGTAATGCCATTTAAATCAAAGGTATATTCCAGAGATTTATGAACCTCAGCTATGACTTGATTCATAACTCTGTAGTTTATTAAATGTGCTTGTGATAAATAGTAACACAACGCATGTAAGACAAGCAGAAGAAATAGTTAAGCAATTACAATTGGCTGGCACAGTAACAGCTTTGGCCAAAAGTGGATTTGGAGAAGTAGGAGTAACTTACCTAGGACATATTGAAGGATAAGGATTCGTTTTACTAAGGGCAGTGAAAGTAAAGTCGTAATAGGATTCCCGGCATCTAAAACTAAAATACAAAGCAGAATGGGTAAGGGTATGGAATGCTTTGCCTGCAACGGTAGCAGATTCGCCAAGTTTTAAGTGCATTTAAGTCGTCATTGGACAGGCATATGGATGTACATAGAATAGTGTAGGTGGGATGGGCTTCAGATTAGTATGACAGGGCGGTGCAACATTGAGGGCCGAAGGGCCTGTACTGCACAGTAATGTTCTATGTTCTAAGTTCTATGATGTTAAGAAGGCATTCAGGATGTTTACCTTCATTGCTCAAACCTTTGAGTATAGGAGTTGGGATGTCTTGTTGAGGTTATACAGGACGTCAGTGAAGGCCACTTTTGGAATGCTGTATGCAGTTCTGGTCATCCTGTTGGAGGAAGGATATTATTAAATTGGAGAGGGTTCAGAAGAGACTTACAAAGATGTCTAGAATTGGAGGGTTTGAGTTGAGAGGCTGGGACTTCCTTCACTGAAACATAGGAGGCTGAGAGATGATCTTATAGACGTTTATAAAATCATGAGGGCCACAGATATTGTGAATAGCAAAGGTCTTTGCCCCCGGGTATGGGAGTTCAAAACTAAAAAACATGGGTTTAAGGTGGGAGGCAAAGAAGTTAAAAGGGGTCTGAGGGGTAACTTTTTCACATAAACAGTGGTTTGCATGTGGGAATGAACTGCAGGAGGAAGTGGTAGATGCAGGTACAATTATAACATTTGAAAGACTTTTGGACAGGTACACGAATAGGCAGGTTTTAGAGGGATATGTACCAAATGTAGGTAAGTGGGACTAATTTAGTTTGGGGAATGTGATCATCATGTATGAGTTGGACCAACTGTCTGTTACTCTGCTGTATGACTCTATGACTCTAGAACTCTATGAAAATGTGGGTTTATTGGAAATTTGTTTCTAATTTCAGCATAGTAGATATAAATTTAATAAATTTGTTAAAGAAATAAGTAATGGTCAGCAGAATGCCAAGCAGACTGTGAGAAGCTGAGGGCAATTCTAATAAGTGAACAAGCCAATGATTTTTCCAGACCTTTCAAAATGGCAATGGATGTTAATGATTGGGTAGTTAGGTACAGCCTTGTTACAGGACGACTAGTCAGGAATTAAAAAGTTAGCGGTGTACTTGTCTAAGAAACTGAACCAGTGTTCAGTATTTTTGATTGTGGACTGAACTAGAACAAGGACTAATATAAAAACAAAAGATTGTGGAAGCTTGGCTTTGTGTTTGGGAAGTCATGTCTCACTAACTTGACTGAGTTTTTTGAAGAAGTAACAAAGAGGATTGATGAGGGCAGAGTGGTGGATGTAATCTATATGGACTTCAGTAAGGCGTTCGATAAGGTTCCTCATAATAGACTGGTTTGCAAGGTTAGATCACATGAAGTACAGAAAGAACTAGCCATTTGGATACAGTACTGGTTCAAAGGTAGAAGACAGAGAGTGGTGGTGGAAGGCTGCTTTTCAGACTGGAGGCCTCTGACCAGTGGTGCGCCACAAGGATTGGTGCTGGGTCCACTGCTTTTTGCCATTTATATAAATTGGATGTGAACATAGGAGGTATAGCTAGTAAGTTTGCAGATGACACCAACATTGGAGGTGTAGTGGATAGCAAAGAAGATTACTTCAGAGTACAACAGGATCTTGTTCAGATGGGCCAATGGGCTGAGGAGTGGCAGATGGAGTTTCATTTCGATAAATGTGAGGTGCTGCATTTTGGAAAGGCAAATCAGGGCAGGATTTATACACTTAATGGTAAGGTCCTGGGGAGTGTTGCTAAACAAAGAGATCTTGGAGTACAGGGTCATAGCTCCTTGAAAATGGAATAGTAATGAAGGCGTTTGGTATGCTTTCCTTTATTGGTCAAAGCATTGAGTATTGGAGTTGGGAGGTCATGTTGTGGCTGTACAGGACATTGATTAGGCCACTTTTGGAATATTGTGTGCAATTCTGGTCTCCCTCTCATAGGAAGGATGTTATGAAATATGAAAGGGTTCAGAAAAGATTTACAAGAATGTTGCCAGGATTGGAGGATTTCAACAATAGGGAGAGGCTGAATAGGCTGGGGCTATTTTCCCTGGAGCATCGGAAGCTGAGGTGTGACCTTATGGAGGTTTATAAAATCATGAGGAGCATGGATAGGATAAATAGACAATGTCTTTTCCCCGGATGGGGGAGTCCAGAACTAGAGGGCACTGGTTTGAGGTAAGAGGGGAAAGATTTAAAGGGGACAAAAGTGTTTAGAGGAATGTTGGCTAATGCTGGCAAATGGGACTAGATTAGTTTAAGATATCTGGTCAGCATGAACGAGTTGGACCAAAGGGTCTGTTTCTGTGCTGTACGTCTCTATGACACTATTGCTGCAATTTTTTTTAAAGCACGTAAATTGACACACATTATAAGTGCTGTTTACACAACTGTTGATTCAAGCAGTGCAGAAAGCTACATTACAGACAAGCTGGGACAGAGAGGTATATATAAATGAAGATTTTGATGGCAATCTGTAGCTGCTTTGTCTGTTAGATGATGACTATTTATTGATATCAAAGACATCCTAATTGCTAACAACTGTGAAGTTGACTCCCAGTTGCAGAACAACTTGGGGGTTATGAAAGTCCAAGTTAAAAGACGTTGGACTAATGTAAGACAAGGAGGTATTTTTGATCTACAGCACAAAAAAATCTCAAGCCTATTTGTCCTCATCAGTTAATGTAAGCTGTCACTTTTACTTAATATGTCAGAGACCTTTACACATGTGAATGAGTAGCCTAGTGCTTCCTGCAAACAAGTGAAAGTGCCTGGAGAACAAAGATCCGATCAGCAACAGGATCAGCTCAGCAATCTCAGCTCAGAGACTACTGATCTGCATTCCCAGTCTTTCTCTCTACCCATAACACCTATTTTTCATGAACCAACACATTCAAGAACAGCTTCTTCCTCATTGTTATTAGAGTGTTGAATGGACCTCTCAAATTTCTTGCTTTTGATCTTGCTTTTGTACACCTTCTGTGCAGATGTAAATTTGTATGCCTCATTCAGTTCAATCACCCTATGATTTGAATGTCCTTGTATGGTATGAACTGCCTGTATTGCACACAAAACAAAACTTTTATTGTGCCTAGGTACATGTGACAACAATAAGTCAAATATCTGAGGGGAGTTTTATAAGGGAAGTTTTAACTAGTAGCTATATAATGACAGTTCACAAAATTGTTTATCTATAATTAGAATCTATTTATTGGTATTGACAAGTCATTCTTTTTAACCTGGTCCACGGTCTCTGTCAACCTAAGTCTAAAAGGCAGGGTAAATGGGGGAATTCTCTATTCCTCTGAAAATTATTAACTTTTTTGATGATTCTGGGAAAAGTTGGATTTCCATTCCATTACTCCAGTGAAGTGTAACGCTTTGCTTCATATTTTGGGAAATCTTTATGTTGAAATGATTTCAATATTTTAAAGAAATCCTGACTGGACCAGAAGGTATCTCACTGTCAATGAGGAGAGGGTGTCAGCTGGCGAAAGCTGAAATACAAGTATAACTGAGCTAACACTTCATTTGGCCACTACTCTGAACATTGCGTGTTGAAGTGCATGCATCATAGTTTTATGAGACAGCTTTTCCCTTATGATGGTGACGGATCTTAAACTCTGGCTGAAATCTACCTCAATTATAAATAGCGACTGCCCAGGAAATAATTTGTCAGTTTTACTCGGCTTAATTTTTCAATTCTCCCTTTCAAATAATCATCTAATTAGAGATTTTTCACCAGGTGCTAATTTTCTACATCTGTGTTTGGCACAAAATGCATTTGACAGTCCAAAACAATTTTTGATAAGCAAACATTTGAGACTAAACACTAATAATTTTTAAAATGTGTACGTGCTTTCAGAAATTGTTGCCTTTTTATATGTGGAAGCAAACATAAGGAGGAATTTTGATTCGTTTTGTGTCAGTTTGCACAGTTTCTGCTATTTTATACTCTGTTTGTGATAGTTTCCAGTTTAGGTAAAGTTAGTAGAGCACTGTTACCAGTAAACCTTTTTCAATGTGTCCCCGTGGGCACAAATAATAAGGAATTTAACCTTAAAACAAAGAAGATTTAATAATAGTAATACCCGTTACCCCAATCCCTGCTAGGACCACCAGTTATAAAAGGCCTCAAGTGTATCAGGGACCCTGTACAATTTTTTTCCATGGCCACCCAGGTACAAACATGACTGTGAAACAAAGGCAGGTAGCAGAATGAACAACCCCATGGGCTGAATTTGACCTCAACCTACAGAGGGACACATTTTCAGTTTGTGATTGAACTGGGCCTTGTAATGGCAGCTGTTTAAAAATACAAAATTCAACTATTCTGTAAAAAGTCCTGTAAAATCGATACCGCATGCAACATTATCCTGGGAGCTAAACAATGCAGCCTTTGGTATAAACATGACAGATCCCCAGTTCCCTCTGTAATCTACCCCAGTAAGATATTATTGGATTTACCTTGAAGCTAAACAGGACAAACTGGGACATTCAGCACTCACTCAAGTCAGTTCCCTACAGGGTTTCTGATCCATACCTCCTAGATCACAGAACAATTCCATTCTCCATGGTCTGCTTGTTAGGAGATTTCAACTCAGTCCAGCTCAGCATGTCCTGTCCATATAGTGTCCAGCCTCATCCCTTGCTGAAGGAAGCAATGCTACGGTTCAGCATGATATTTTCAAAATGATATTGTGAGCAAAGCTATTATTTCTGAATGTATTATTAATGTGAAACATGAGAAGTTGAAGCTGCAGCACCTGTTGGATAAAGTCTGATGTTCAACAGTGTGCCATTAAAAGCCTCTTCCATTTAGACTCTTGAAGGCATAATTTTCCTGGAAGAATATTGATTTATTTTATTCTTTCATGGGATGTGAGCATTGCTGGCAAGGCAATGTTGTCAATCCTTTATAGTCCTTCAACTGATTGGCTGTCTAGAGCAGTTCAGAAGGTGGTTAAGTATCAATCATATTGCTATGTATCTGGGGTCATATGGAGACCAGATCAGGTAAGGATTTCTTTCTGTAAAGCACCTCAATAAACCAAATGGGTTCCCATTACTTTTTCACCCTCTCATCCTTTTCCTGTCCCGTTTTGTTCACCCCCCAGTCCGAACACAAGCATTTTGAACATACATACAAACATACAAACTAGGAGCAGAAATGGATTATTCAGTCCCAGCCATTGAGTGAGTTTGTGGTTGATTGTTTTTGTGTTTTGAATTCCTTACTCCCACCTATATCCAATAATGTTTGATTACCCGGCCCAACAAGAATCTATCTATCGGATTCTGTAAAATCTAGAAAAGTGAGATTCTGCCTCAGTATGGTACTCCAGATTTAGTCTCACCATAACCTCCTCACATTGATGTCTAATTCCTCTCATAATAATGGATAACATCCCATGAGTCTTCTTTCTTATTTGTGATACTTGCATACCAACACTTGACTCATGCATGCCCAGATTTCTCTATAGCTCATAATTGTGCTGTCGATTTCCTTTGAAGTAATACTTAGATGTTTTATTCTTTCTGATAAAGTGAACAACTTTACATCTTCCCACATTGTACTCCATCTGCCAGTTTTTTGTCCACTCACTCAATGTATCTATATCAAGGAGGTCTGTAACTGCCTTATATCCTCTTCCGATCGTTGTGTCATTGGTAAATTTAGCTACTGGTCTTCACTCCCTTGATTTAAGTAATTGAAATAGATTGTAAAAAGCTGAATGCCCAACACAACACTTGAGGGATACTACTCATCATGTTGTACATCAGAAAAAAAGGGCCCCATTTATGCATACTCTTTGTTTTCTGCTGGCCAGCCAATCTTCCATTTAGGAATGTGTTCCTACTTTATGCAATAAGATTTCCTGTAGCACATGGGCAAAGCCTTCAGGAAATCCAAACGCAGTATCCACAGTACACTCCTTCAAATATCTTCAATAAATTGGTTAAACTCAATATTCCTTTCATAAACCATGCTGACTCTTCCTGATTACTTTGGGTTTTTCTAAAGTCATGATTTCCGTAATGATCAATTCTGATATCATCCTCATACCAGATGTCAGGCTAGCTGGCCTGTCCCTGCTTTCTGCCTTCCAGAACCGAGTGAGATTTGGAAAATTAACACTCATGTATTTACAGTAGCGCCTCGACATACGAACGACCCCTTCACGAACAAATCGGTTTACGAACAGGATTATACATAAAATTTTGCTTCAACATATGTACAAAATTCAAGGTATGAACGAAGGTATGAACGCAAAAGGCCCGTGTGTGACCACGTGGTTTTATTGTTCTGCTTTGCTACGCACTTGTTGAACACAAAAGCTCTCAGGCCCCGCGTGATCTCATTCAGTTCGTCTTTGGCGTGTGCACTGTGAACAGTGTTCGTTGCTACGTCCAAGCATTCTTACGCTATCCGAACAATGGGAAAAATTGATTCAGTTCGCAAACTTTTTGGTTCGCGAACCGGGTCCTGGAATGGATTAAGTTCGTAAGTCGAGGCGCTTCTGTACTACTTCATAAACCATAAGCCCCATGGATGAATTCAAATAGTTGTACTGCACAGAAACAGACCCTTTGGTTCAACTTGTCTATGCCAAGCAGATATCCTATTTCCCAGCATTTGGTCCATATCCCTCTAAATCTTTCCAATTCATAACCAATCCAGATGCCTTTTAAATGTTGTAATTGTATCTGCCTCCATACTTCTTCTGGCAGCTCATTCCATACACATACCACCATCTGTGTGAAAAGATTGCCCCTTAGGTCTCTGTTAAATCTTTCCCCTCTAAATTTAAACCTATGCCCTCTATGCCCCTTCCCTGGGGAAAAGACCTTGACTATTCACCTTATCCATGCCCCTCATGATTTTATAAACCCCTATAATGTTACTAGTCATCTCCAGGGAAAAGAGCCCCAGCCTATTCAGCCTCTCCTTAGAGATCAAGTTCTCCATTCCTGGCAATATCTTTGTCAGTCTTTTCTACACTGTTTCAATTTTAACAGCAGCAAGACCAGAACTGAAAGCAGTGTTCCAATAGTGGCCAAATTTAGTTTTGGTTTGATTTATTATTGTCACATGTATCTAAATACAGTGAAATATTTTGTTTTGCCTACGAGCAGATCATAGCATACAAAGATCATAGGAGTGATTGAAGAGCAAGGAATACAAAGTTAAGGGTGAAAAGAAGGTGCATAAAAACCAAGATCAACATTAGACTTGAAATTTGAGAGGACCATTCATAAGTCAAATAACATTAGGGAAGAAGCTGTTCTTTAACCTGTTGATAAGTGTGTTTAAGCTTTTGTACATTCTGCCTGATGGAAAAGGTTGGAAGAAATCTGAACTGGGGTGGGAGGGGCCTTTGATGATGTTGCCATGGCAATGAGAAATGCAGATGGATCAACTTCCATCGAGAGTTAAGGACTTGACAACTTACAATTTGATCAGTCCGCTCAGCATCACTTCCCTAGTGACTGTAACTTCACAAACATCCTCTCTGTTATCACCACCTGATCTACGCGTTATTACTTGTGTGAAAAGAGAAGCAAAATGTTTGTTCATTTCATCACCATTTCCTTATTATTTCCCATTTTCACACTCTAGAAGAACAACATTCACTTGTATTGCTTTTTTCATTTTAAACTCTTGCTGTCCATTTTTATATTTCTAGCTAGTTCTCCTGTCATACTCTTTTCTATTGCTTTTCCTAATATATATTAGTGATCTGAATGTTGCCAAATGACGACAATTTCAAAGTATGCAGATATCGCAAAACTCAGTATCTTAGGAAACTTTGATGTGGACTATGTAGAAGTTCAGAGTCATAGAGATGTACAGCACAGAAACAAATACCTCAGTCCAACTCGTCTGTGCCAACCAGATATTCTAAATTAATCTAGTTCCATTTGCCAGCATTTGGTTCATATCCCTCTAAATTCTTTCTATTCATACCTTTTACATGTTGCAATAGTACCAGCCTCCACCACTGACTCTGTCAGCTCATTCCATACATGCAGCACCTTCTGCAAGAAAAGGTTGCCCCTTGGGTCCCTTTGACGTCTTTCCCCTCTTACCGTAAACCTATGGCCTCTTGTTCTGGACTCCCCAACCCTGGGGGGAAAAAAACCTTGATGATTCACTGTATCCATGCCCCTCATGATTTTATAAAATTCAATAAGGCTACCCCTCAGTCTCTGATGCTCCAGGGAAAATAGCCCCTCAGCCTTTCCCTATAGCTCAAACTGTCCAAACATGGCAGCCTTCTTGTAAGTTTTTTCTGAACCCTTTCAAGTTCAATAATGTCAGGGAATCTTGAATTGAATGCAGTATTCTAAAAGTGGCCTCACAAATGTCTTGTACAGCTGCAACATTATGTCCCAACTCCTACACTCAATGCATTGACCAATGAAGGCAAGTGTGTCAAATGCCTTCTTCACTACCCTATCTACCTGAGACTCCACTTTTAAGTAAGTATGCACCTGTACCCTTATGTCTTTGTTCAGCAATACTCTCCAGGGCCTTACCATTAATTGTATAAATCATGCCCTGGATTGACTTGATTGAGTTTTTTGAAGAAGCAACAGAGAGGGTTGATGAGGGCAGAGTAGTAGATGTGCTCTATATGGACTTCAGTAAAGCGTTTGTCAACCAGTTATGGGTGACTGATTAGCAAGGTTAGATCTCACGGAAGACAGGGAGAACTAGCCATTTGAATACAGAACTTGCTCAAAGGTAGAAGAAAGAGGGTGGTGGTGGATGGTTGATTTTCAGACTGGAGGCCTGTGACCAGTGGAGTGCCACAAGGATCGGTGCTGGGTCCACTACTTTTTTTCATTTATACAAATGATTTGGATCTGAACATAAGAGGTAGAGTTAGTAAGTTTGCAGATGACACCAAAGTTGAAAGTGTAGTGGACAACGAAGAAGGTTATCTCAGGTTACAACAGGGGCTGATGAGATGGGCTAATGGGCTGAGAAGTGGCATATGGAGTTTAATTCAGATAACTGCAAGGTGCTGCATTTTGGGAAAGTAAATCTTAGCAGGACTTAATGGTAAGGTCCTAGGGAGTGTTGCTGAACAAACAGACCTTGGAGTGCAGGTTCATTGCTCCTTGAAAGTAGAGTCACAGGTAGATAGGATAGTGAAAAAGGCATTTGGTCTGCTTTCCTTTATCAGTCAGAGTATTGAGTACAAGAGGTGGGAGGTCATGTTGTGCCTGTAAAGGACATTGATTAGGCCACTGTTGGAATATTGTGTGCAATTCTGGTCTCCTTCCTATTGGAAAGATGTTGTGAAACTTAAAAGGTTCAGAAAAGATTTACAAGGATGTTGCAGGGTTGGAGGATTTGAGCTATAGGGAGAGGCTGAATAGACTGGGGCTGTTTTCCCTGGAGCATCGGAGGTTGAGGGGTGACCTTATAGAGGTTTACAAAATTATGAGGGGCATGGATAAGGTAAATAGACAAAGTCTTTTTCCTGGGGTGGGGGAGTCCAGAACTAGAGGGCATAGGTTTAAGGTGAGAGGGTAAAGATATAAAAGAGACCTAAGGGGCAACTTTTTCATGCAGAGGGTGGTACATGTATGGAATAAACTGCCAGAAGATGTGGTGGAGAATGGTACAATTGCAACATGTAAGAGGCATTTGGATGGGTATTTGAATAGGAAGTGTTTGGAAGGACATGGGCCGGGTGCTGGCAGGTGGGACTAGATTGGGTTGGGATATCTGGTCAGCATGGACGAGTTGGACCGATGGGTCTGTTTCCGTGCTGTACATCTCTATGGCTCTATGACTTACCGAAATGCAACACCTCACATTTATCTAAATTAATCTCCATCTGCTACTCCTCAGCCGGTTGGCCCATCTGATTGAGATCCCATTGTACTCTGACATAATCTTCTTCACTGTTTACTATACCATCAAATTTTGGTGGTTTGCTGAGTGGGTGGCAGAAGTAGTTCCATGTGTTATGCAAAGAAGTGTGAAGTGATGCATTTTAGTGGGAAACACATGCACAGACAGTACACAATAAGGGGCACTATTCTAAAGCATGCACAGGAGCAAAGATCCTTTAGTGTATATGTGCTCAGGTAATTGAAGGGGGCTGTTCAGGTGGAAAAAGCAGTTAATAAAGTAGTTAGTTTTATTAATAGAAACATAGAGAACAAGAGCAGGGAAGTATTGCTGAGTTTGCATAACACAGTATTTGGACCTTGACTGGAGGATTCTGTACAGTTTTGAGTGCCACGCATCAAAAACAATATGAATGTATTGGAGAGAGTACAGGAGAGACTCATGAGAAACTTCAGACGTGACGATGGCTTGGAGGAGATGTTTTGCATGAAAAGTAGAGGCAAGAAGAAATCTGACTGAAAATTTCAAAACCACGAGGAGCTGGATTGAGTATTCAGCAAGAAACTGTTCCCACTCATACAAGGATTGTACAAAAGAGGGGACGGTTTTAAAGAAATTTGCAAAGAAGCAAATGTGAGAAGTGAGGGTTTGGAGTGCACTACCTGAAAATGTAATGGATGGAGGTTCAATTGAAGCATAGAATAGAGCATTAGATGATTACTTGACCACAAACAATGTTCAGGGTTTTGGGAAAAGGCACAAGAATGGCACTAAGTAATGATGCTCATAACTAGATTCAGTGCAGGCACAGTAGGCTAATATATAAAATTCATTTGTGGGGTATGGGTGTCAATGGTTGGACCAGCATTTATTACCGGTCCCATTTGACCTGGAGAAGATGCTGGTGAGCTGTCTGTTTGAACGGTTGCAGACCATTTGTTATACGTTGACCCACAATGCCAGTTGGCTCTCAGTTCCCTTGGTTATGGAAGGTGTTGGTGGCGTTGAGAAATATATTCATCAAAAGAATTTTGTTCCTGAGTCACTGTCCAGCAGCTTTTACTACAAAGTAGTCAGATTTGGTGTTGGCTGTCATTATCTGATAAGAAGTATTAAAGTAGACAGGCAGGAGCTGGAAGAACACAACAAGCCAGGAAGAATCCAGGGCAGCTCAGTGGTTAGCACTATTGCCTCACAGCACCAGGATCCCAGGTTTGATTCTAGCCTCGGATGACTCTCTGTGTGGAGTTTGCAAGTTCTCCCAGTGTCTGTGTGGGTTTTCTCTGGGTGCTCTGGTTTCCTCCCACAATCCAAAGATGTGCAGGTTAGGTGAATTGGCCACAGTAAATAGTATTAGGTGCATTAGTCAGAGGGAAATGGGTCTGGGGGGTGGGTTACTCTTTGGAGGGTCTGGTTGGGCCAAAGGGCCTGTTTCCACACTGTATGGAATTTAATAATATTTAGAAGTTGACGTTTTCGGTGTAACTCTTCTTCAGGACTGGGGGTTGATGTAGGGAGAACTACAGATATAGGGGTTGGCGGGCAGGGTGGTGAAGCGGGGTTTAGGTTAAGACAGGTAAAGTGCACAACCTGGTTGGTCAATGGGAGGAATGAATCCAGTTGGTGGTAGGGAGGAGTGGAAGGGTGAGGCCCCTTCCTGCCACAAACCAGGTCATACCCCCACCTGTCTTCATCTAGCATCACCTCACCACCCTTCCCTGCCAACCCTTTTATCTGCAACTCCCCCTCCACCAACCCCCAATCCTGACAAAGGGTTACACCCAAAACATCAACTTCTCCACCTCCAGATGCTGCCTGGCTTACTGTGTTCTCTCTACTTTGGATTCTAGCATCTGCAGGGTTTTTTTGTCTCTAAAAGAAAGTATTAAAGCGCTGTTGGTGACTGTGCAATTGTATCTCAGGCTGAGGCATTGGAAAGAGAGGGAATTTGTAAGACACAAAATTAGTTAGAGTTGGCTGGGATCGGCACTGGTTAAGATGCATATGTTTGTACACGTGTCTGAGAGTGTTTGTGTGTGTGTGTGTGTGCGAGAGAGAGAGAGAGAGAGAAAACAGCTTAATGAAACAATGTAATTAGCTTGTTACAATTAAAGCGACTCAACTGGATAAATTGTAATCACCCGGAATGAATCTCGGCATCCCTGCAGGTGTCGTCCAGGCATATGAGGAGCCGTATTTGCATAATTAAAATATACAAATGATAATGGATTTTGTAGTCAATTTCCAGAGGGTGTCAATTCGGAAATATGAAATACAATAAAGTTTAGCCTGCCTTGAGGTAATGAAGATGACATTTTGATGTGAGGGGTGTTTATGCCACATATTCTGGCGGAGGGGAGAAAAAGATTAAAAAGTGATATTAGTTAATAGTTCCACAGGCAGAAAGCGATAGAGCAATTACTTTTTGTAATTGTAAGACGGCTGTTTTACATGCTCCCATAACCTCAGGGAAGCCTTTTCTTATTACATGAAATGGGAAACGAATTAAATGTGTGAGGGTGGGCCGAAGACCGGCTGAACCAAAAATAAAATGACACGAAATGGAAACAGATTCGTTCTCCTCAGCACTCTCTCTCTCTCTGAGTGGATTTGAACAGGAAGGCAGCTTGGAACATTGGGACGCGCGGGTTCAGCCAATACTTTCTGACGAATAAGTCCTCACCCAATTTGCAAAATTAGCATTTGGGCAAAATGTGAAAAAGTACAGGACGAAACGTTAACTCTGCTTTCTCTCCACAGATGCTGTCAGACCTGCTGAGTTTTTTTTCCCCCCAGCTGTTTTTCTTGCTGGTTTCTGATTGCCAGCATCTGCAGCTTGTTGAGGATTTTCTTTTGTACATGAACTTCGAGTGGAATGTCATAAAGGGCAGGGCGAGCAGCACCCACTCCCGGACATTAAAAAGGAAAGGCATCCATAAGTAAGGGATTCGATAAGAACGATTCTTCCGCACATGCCAGTGACACACTAAAGAAGCATTGACATTGTTACATGGTGTAAGTCACTGGTTTCCAGCTGAAACATCAATAAAGCTTGTGGCCTCCTACAGAAGAGCAGTTTATGTTGTACAAAAAAACCCCGAATATTTAAAAATAATGAAAACTGATATGACTACTATCTAAGAATGATACTTTTAGCAGTAGCTTTTGAAGTGAATAAAAACATTAAGAGGGAACATGTTGATGAGGGGTATAACGCATGTCATAAACAGTGTGCTGCTCCATGGTTTAAGGTGAATGCTTTGCTCTGCTCTCCACAGCTAAATGCACAGGCTCCTATGGGGCGCACTGAAACCCAGCCTCCAACTGTTCAAAGGAAAGTGCATTCTGGCGACCCGAGTAAAGTCAACAAATCGAATAGTGGTCGAACAGGACAGAGAGCACGCTCATCTCTCAGCCCTACCCTGAAGGCCTTAATGCAGGAGGAGGGACCCCTGACCATCTCCACACAAGCGCTGTGAAGGCAGTGTACCAGAAAGCAATGGGAATTGGTGAGTAAGCGCCAGCAATCTCGTTCAAAGGAGTCGGATGCAGGCTGCAAGAAATTTACTGATCACAAACATATAGTCAAGGTCAATGCATTCATCTTCATTTCGCAAATGAAGAATTGGCCTCATAGACTGCTCATACACCCATCTCTCTATGACTGACCATACCAACAACCCCTGAGTTATATTTCATGTTTCGCCTTCATAGGCTCTGTTCACCCTCTGTACAGTTGGCATTACTGCAATCCCCACAACCGATAATGTCTGCAAACTGACCGTAGTAATTAACATTTCTACCCTGGGGGTAAAAAAGGTCAGCGGGTTGCCAAAGAATCGGGAAACCTCTTAAAAACCAGTAAAGACAACCAAAAAAAAGATAAAGGGGAGACGCTGAAATATGAGAGTAAGATAGCTAGTAATATGAAGAAGATTGCAAGTGGTTTTTACATACCTAAAGGTAAGACAGATGCAAGAGTGGACATTTGACCCCTGAAAAATGAGGCTGGAGCAATAGTAACAGGGAACAAATTCAATTCCCGAAGAACTGATTTTTTAAACATTTGTGGGACTTGGGCATCATTGGCTGGCCAGCATTGACAGCCTATCCCTATTTGCCCTTGAGAAGGTGGTGGTGAGATGCCTTCTTGAATGGCTGCAGTCCACTTGCTGTGGGTTGATCCACAATACCGGTCGGGAGGGAATTCCAGGATTTTGATCCAACAACTGTGAAGGAATGGCGGTAAATTTCCAAGTCAGGGCGGTGAGTGACTTGGATGGGAACTTGCAGGTGGTGGTTGTGGGTTTGGAACATGCTGTCTAAGAACCTTTGGTGAATTTCTGCAGTGCATCTTGTAGATAGTAGCAGCACTGTGTACTGAGTGCCGGTGGCGGTGGTATTGAATATTTGTAGTTTGAATGGGTTGCTTTATTCTGGATGGTGTCAAGCTTCTTGAGTGTTGTTGGAGCTGCACCCTTCCAGGCAAGTGGGGAGTATTCCATCACACTCCTGACTTTGCCTTGTAGATGGTGGATAGAGTTTGGAGTGTCAGGAGGTGAGTTACTCATCACAGTACCCCTAGTCTCTGACCTGCTCTTGTAGCCACTGTGTTTATGTGGTGAGTCCAGTTGAGTTTCTGGTCAATGGTGACCCCAAGGATGTTGACAGTGGGGGAATTCAGTGATGGTGATACCGTTGAATGTCAAGGGGCAGTGGTTAGTGTGTCTATTATTGGTGATGGTCATTGTCTGGCATTTTGTGTGGCATACAAGGTTACGGCTACACAGGAGGTGCACAAAAGCAAGATCAACATTAGATTTGAAATTTGAGCAGTCTATTCAGAAGTCTAATAACAGCAGGGAAGAAGCTGTTCTTGAATGTGTTGGTACGTGTGTTTAAGCTTCTGTATCTTCTACCTGACAGAAGAGGTTGGAAGGAGTATTACTGGGGGGGGGGGGGGGGTGTCTTTGCTGTTGGCAGCCTTTCCGCGACAATGAGAAGTGTAGATGGAGTCCATGGATGCTATCTACAAATTCGTTGACAACACCACTCTTGTCGGCTGGATATCAAACAATGATGAGTCAGAATACAGGAATGAAATAGAATGCTTGGTGTCACGGCGCAATGATAACAATCTCTCCCTTAATGTCAGCAAAACTAAAGAACTCATCATTGACTCCAGAAAGTGGCTGGCATGATGGTCTGGGCTGTGTGCACAACTTCCTGCAGTTTTTTATGATCCTTGGCAGAACAGTTGCCATACAAAGCCATTATGCACCCAGACAGAATGCTTTCTGTGGTGCATCCATAAAAGTTGGTGAGAGTCCTTATGGATGTTCTGAATTTCCAAAACGTCCTGAGAAAGAAGATGCTTTGTTGTGCCTTCTTGACAGTCGCGTGTACTTGGGTGGTCCAGGACAGATTGTTGATTATTGTCACTCCTAGGAACCTAACGCTCCCCACCCTCTCCACCTTAGCTCCATTGATGTGGTTAGGGACATGCCCCCCTCCTTTCTTTCTGGAGTCAATGATGAGTTCTTTAGTTTTGCTGACATTAAGGGAGAGATTGTTATCATTGCGCCATGACACCAAGCATTCTATTTCATTCCTGTATTCTGACTCATCATTGTTTGATATCCAGCCGACAACAGTGGTGTTGTCAATGAATTTGTAGATAGCATTCATGCAAAATTGAGCCACACAGTTATGAGTGTAGAGGGAATACAGTAGGGGGTTGAGAGTCTTTGCAGGGTGTCAGTGTTGAGGATTATGGTGGAGGAGGTGCTGTTATCTATCTTCACTGATTGCAGTCTATGGGTCAGGAAGCTGAGGATCCAGTTGCAAAGGGCAGAGCCGAGACCTAGGTCTTGGAGTTTTGAGTTTAGTTTGGTTAATTAGTTTGGTTAGTTTTCTTTCATGATTAGAAAATGCCTTCTATTGTAACTGGTTTGAAGCCACAATGAGGAATGTCAAAATTCCACAGAATTCTCTGTCAAGTTTGTACAGTCCTGTCCTATGCTTGTGCTTTTTGTTTACTTATAGGTAATTAATGAATAAAGTATATTTTTGAAATAAAAAGAATAGTTTATACTGAGAGGTGATTCAGAACTAAATTTAGTGAATTGTTGCAGTGCTTCTTATAGATACTACACAACCAAAGCTCACTTGTGGTGCAAATTGAATAATGGACCATTGGCTGAAGCAGATGGATGTAAAAGTAATGTGGATCTCTTTGATGTTGTTGGAACAATACCATTTCAGTGAGCAGTGAGCATTCCTCACTTGAAATGAGATTGATAGATTCTTGTTGTCTCGAGGAATTAAGGGCTACGGGGAGAACGCTGGTAAGTGGAGTTGAAATGCCAATCAGCCATGATTGAATGGCGGAGTGGACTCGATGGGCCGAATGGCCTTACTTCCACTCCTATGTCTTATGGTCTTATGGAAATAAAAACAGGAAGTGCAGGAGAAACTCAGCAGATCAAGCAGCATCTGTCGAGAGAGAGAGAGGCAGCAAATGTTTTGAGTATTTTATGATTCTTTGGAAATTAAGAGAGTTGGAAGCACAATGGGTTTTATGAAAAAAGGGGGTGAGGCAAATGGAAAGAAAGTGAAGGTCAGGGAAAGATTCAAGGGTGAGAGAGATTAGAGATCAAAATGTGACATGGAAATAAAAGGTAAAGGGTTGTTTGGTTACAGTGAAGAAACAAAGCATTGATCCAGAGTGGGTATTAAGAGTAGAATAAAGGCCAGTGAAAGCAAAAAGGAAAGGAAGATACAGACTCAGTGGGAAAATAAAAACATCAAAATGCAAGATAGAATTCATTGTCTGTCCAAACACTCCTTTGACGTAAATTAGTGATTTACATCTACTTTCATCATTCTAGTCTACTGTGTTAGAAGCAAAGTAATATGGGTGCTGGATATCTGACATAAAGTGCTGGCAAAACTCAGCAAGCCTGGCATCAGCTATATGTAGAGAAAGAGAGAGATAGACACTGAGTCAACGTTTCTAATCCAGTATTTGGAATCACTAAGTCTACTGTATTCATTGCTCACAATAGTCTCCCACACATCAGCAGAAATAAATGCACACTGAGTGACCACTTTGTAAAGCAACTCCACCCAGTCAGCAAGCATGACCCGATTTTCCAGTCGCTTCCAATTGCAATAAATCCTCCTGCTCTCATGCTCTAGATTTGCTGCAGTCTTCCTGTCCAATGCAAGCTGTAAGAACAGCACCTCATTTTCTGGTCATACACTATTGAGTTCAACAATTTTAGGTTGTAAACTCTGTCCTCCACTTTAATATTCACATTTCCACCCTTCTTCCATTCTGAAGAAGTCATATTGAACTCAAATGTTAACTTGTCCACAGATGCTGCCTGACCTGCTGAGCATTTCCAGCAATTTTTTTTTCAAATATTCTAGCATTTGGAGTATTTTTAAAATTCATTTACAGGACATGGGCCAGTAGTTTCATATTCTTCGTCAATTGAACCTTGGGAGCTGTTTGATAAGCTTTAAAGGATTATAAGGTGAGCACTCATTGCAAAGTGCAAACAATTGCTCAGTCCTTTAGTTACATGGTGCTCCGGCTAAGCTTCTGGTCAGTGGATGGAAAGAGATTCAGATTTGGGGTTATGATGAGAGATCGGATTTGACTTTCTCTTGCTTGAAATGATCATTATCATGACACTGATATATGTCAAGCTGTAGGTTGGCAGGAGCTGTTTCTGTGTCAGGGGTGTATTTTTAAATGTGGATGCCATGGGCTAGGCTGGTATTTGTCCTCCATCCTAAATGGACCAGGGTAGTTAAGAATCACACATAGGGCAGAATGGGCAAGAATAACAGGTTTCCCTCCCTAAAGAATATTTGTGAGCCAGGGCCTTTTGCAACAATCAATGGTCATTATTAGATTGGATTTTTTATTTCAGATTTTTATTAAATTTCTATTTCACCAACTGGCATAATGGGATTTAAACCCATGTCCTCGGAGCATTTAGCCTGTGCTCTCCCTTACAGTGCTAGCACCACTACGCTACCAGCTCCCCATTAGAAACATCCATGTGTACCACATCCTCTTGGTCTTTCACAGTACTTCACATCCAGGTTTACAGCCAGGTTCTGACTATTAGAGTCTTGTGCAGTATGTAATAAAGTAGGGCATATTGCCAGATCTGGAATTCCATTGAAATGTGAATATACACAAGTATGCAAAAATATTCTATAAAATGAATACTGCAGAGTAGTACCGCTATTTGGTCTGTTGTGAAATCGGAGCCTGTCTCATTGGCTGAGGTCTCCAGTAAGGGCTGAAAGGGAGGGGAGGGCTGGGATGACATTGTGAGGTGGCATTGTTGAGAGGCTTCCTGGTTCCATAAAACAATTTATATAATATGTTGGTGCGTGGTGGTTATGACACCTGTATAAGCAAGATGATCATTTTAAAATAGAGGATCAGCTTAGTTATAAACATCTGAAAGTGGTAATTTGTGATAACATCTCCCCCATAAAAAATGAAGCCCTTGGGTGAGCTTTTTATAGGTATAGAAATATTCGAGGGTTCTAAGTGATGCTATTACAGAAATTAAAGTGGATAAGATGATTAAATGTTATTTACAGGAAGGACAGGAAGAAATTAAGTCATTAATACGACCTTTATGTTGTGGAAACACGCATTATTTGGCTTTGCGAGTCACTTCATTGCTGTAATTACAGTCCAAAGTAACTTGGACAGTCTGTCAGCTCCAATATGCTGTATCTAAGTGCTGTTAAATTCAGATAAAATCATCTTAATTGGAAGAACATAAAATTGCTGTCAGCTTCTCGAGGTTGACCCAGCACAACACACAGGAGACTTCTTATAAATACATGGTAATTAAATCCAGAAAATGCAGTCTTAAACAACAAATAAAAGAACAGTCAAATGTTAAAATTACAGCATGTCATAAATTTATGTCCATCGCAGATTGTCATAAGGTCCAATTTATATTCAAAGATACATTCACAAAGCTTTTATTACCTCCCATTTTGTCAAACACAACTATTTATTTATTTGAAACATTTATTTATTTATTCAGTATTCATTTACCTACTGAGGCACGTTGGTTATCAAATACAAAAGTAAGGACTGTAACAAGGCTTTTGTGTTGGAAATAAAGATGTAACATCATTATGCGCTCTGAAAATATAGTAAATGAGTGGCCCCCATAAATTGGCTCTAAGTCCATTTGGAGCCAAGGCCTCCTTTACCCCTTCACTATGACCATGTGTAGACCTGCAGTGTAAAGTCTCTGAACCTCAGTTCACGTGTTGCTCCACTGTTGTATATTGACTGAGTTTTGACTTTTCTCATTCTCTCCAACAAGTAAGGAAATTGTACTTGAATTCAAGATTGTTTCAGCTTCATACATTAAATGATAGAGCTCCCATTAAAACAATCGTAATTGCTTAGGACAATCAGCAATACATTCTACCATGATTCCTGATGAAGGGCTTTTGCCCAAAACATCGATTTTTCCTGCTCCTTGGTGCTGCCTGACCTACTCTCCTTTTCCAGCACCGCTGTAATCTTGACAATACCCTCCATCACGTTGTGTGGCACTGTCACTGCGCTGAATGAGACAGAATTTGAAAAGATTCCATAACTCGAGACTGGACGTCCATGAAGTGCTGTGGGGCATCTATAGGAGCAGAATTGTTCTCGACTACAATCTTCAACCTCATGGCCCCATATATCTCCCACTCTACCAATACCATCGAGCAAGGGGTTCAATACTAGTTCGATGAAGAGTGTAGGATGACATGCCTGGTTCATTACCAGATACAGCTAAACATTAGATGTCAATCTGGTGAAGCTACAACAATCCTGTGCCAAACAGCAGAAGCAGCTCACAACAGACTGGTTAATAGCTGGTTACACAACCAATGGGTTAGGCCACTTCAATCCTGCCATCTGCAGTGGTGAATGGTGGAGGACAATCAAAGAAGCAGCATCACAAGTAGCTCCACCCTGACTGATGAGGGAGACCAGAACATGAGTGGAAACAATAAGTTTGAAGTATTTGCATCAATCTTCAGCCAGAAGTGCCGAATGGATGATCGATCTCAGCCTCCTCCTGTGGAATTCCTTACTGCAGAGGATGGATCAGTAAGTGTGTTCAAAGCTGGGATAGACAGATTATTAATCAGTGAGGGAGTCACGGGTTATGGGGAAAGGCAGGAAAGTGGAACAGAGAATTCAAGTCTGGCAGCACTGATGGAGAGAAAAAACATAGTTAACATTTCAAGACCTGTACAACTTCTTCAGAAGGATTATAAGAAGAGCCATGACCTCATTGATCAGTGGAGCAGACTTGATGGGCTGAGTGACCTACTTCTGTTCCCATAGTTCAAACTGTTACAACACTGGCATCTATCTAACAATGTGGAAAATTGTACAAATATTGTCCACATAATGAAGGATAGATCCACCCTCGTGAATTATTGCCCCATTGTAGGGTCAAAACCCTGCGTCTCCCTCCTAACGGCACTGTACCTACCCACCATGGACAGCAGCTGTTTAGGAAAGTGGCTCATCATCATCTTCTCACAGGTAAATACTAACATACAAATTAGAACCAGAGTGCATTATTCTGCCCTTCAAATCTGCTGACCCTCTCAATAAGATCCGAGCTAATCTGTTTCTATTCTGAAATCCACATTCCCACATATCCCTGAAGTCTTTGAAAACTGCACCTAACAAAAATCAATCTACCTCCATCTTAAAAATATTAAATGACTCTGCCTCTATTGTCTTCTGATGCAGAAAATTTCAAAGTTACACAACTTTTTGAGAGAACAAAAATTATCCTCATCTGTGTCCTGAGAAGGTGAGTTCTAATTTAAAATAGAACTGTCCCTTGTTTTGGATTCAGCCACATGAAGGCACATCCTGTCCACATCCATCTTGTCAAGACCATTCAGGATCTTATATACTTCAATCATATTATTCCATTAAAGGACGTTAGGGATGGTCAATAAATTTTGGCCTGGTCAGTGATGTCCACATCCTAAGAAGGAAAAAGACTTGCTACTGATGGGGCCCCTTAGTTGTGTGTGTCTTTCCAGCAATCTGGTCTCCTACATCATGAGAAGATAGCACTCTGCATCTTGCTGCCAGGTTATAGTGCCAGAGAATGGAGAACTGGCCATTGAATCTTAAGTGTTTGTGGACAGTCAGAATATGGAGGCTGCTGACTACTTTTATGCCATTGGAAAACTGGTACTTGTGTTTGAGGAGTTGAGAATTGGAGTCTCCAAATAAGTTGCAGCTCTGTCACATCCTCCAGGTAAATGTAGGCATGACGGTACCTGTGCGTAGGCAGAGAACACCACTGCTGCTGTCTGACCTGCCCAACTTTGTTATAGTCAAGGGGAAAGACCAAACAGGCCCAGGCTCTTCCTCCAGGACAGAGAAGGCAGAGAAGTGACCCAGTGCAGGTCTTTGACATTCTGAAAAGACCTGACAGGACAGATAGAGTGGAGATGCTTCCTGTTAACAGGAATCCAACAGTAAGATCCAAAAATATTTGATAGTCACAATGAATCCGTTAGGAATTTGAGAGAAACCTCCTTTTCTCAGAATCAAATAGAGTGATTGAGACAAGTAACCTAGAAGCTTTTCAGAGGAAGTGTCACACATGAGGGAGAAACAGATTTGCAGGTTTGGGTGAAGTAAAATGTGAAGAGAGTGGTGTGGGGCGTAAACGCTTGCATAGATTTGTTTGTTCATATATTGCAAAAGCTATATGATTCTATATAATTCTCCCTCCTATAAACTTAGATCTGAAGAGGTTTGTTGGTATCTTTAAAGTGGTTCAGGTAAGAGTTTCATGTCCAGCTTATTTTGACTCTGAAATGTTTGTTACATGTAGAAGTGGTTGGTAATCGGTTATAGTGGATCGCCGTTTTACCATTCAGTCAGGTTTGAGGAGGGGAAAGTGAGGACTGCAGATGCTGGAGATATTCAGAGTCAAGAGTGTGGTGCTGGAAAAGCACAGCAGGTCAGGCAGTATCCGAGGAGCATCTGATAAAGGACTTATGCCCGAAAAGTCGATTTTCCTGCTCCTCGGATGCTGCCTGACCTGTGCTTTTCCAGCACCACATTCAGTCAGGTTTGCTCAGTTACCCGCTTGCAATCAGAGAAGCCTAAGCAGAAAGTCTGGGAAGGCTAAATCATCACAAGGAACTGAGTAACCTGAGCTAAATAATGAACTAAGATTTATCTTAGCTTTAGACAGCTTCTGGTTATGGAACTGTCAATGAAGATAGATTTCAAGGCTATATATGGTGATTCCTCAGGTTAAGCGGTTCAGGCAACCTGAGGGTAATGTAAAATTGCAAGAAACTAGCTCATGGTGGGAAAGCCATTCCAGGTAATGGTTTGGTCATTACAGCAACCAATGTCAGGCTGTAGGTACATTTATGTAGTTAACAAAAGAAGCCCAGATGGTAGGTGTTGTATCACTGCTTTAAGAGTTGAGTATGCCAATAAACCAAGAACCAGGATCACAACGTATCACCAGCAGCCATGAGGACTTTGAGTAGACAGCATGCTAGACATAGGATGTATACAGCTCTAACTGCAAGATATCAGTCTGTCTGTTCAGTAAACCTGTTTGAAACCTTCAAATAAGTTGAACCTATGCTACTTACCAATCCAGTATGACAGTGCTTATTCTGTGTTAGGGAACATGGCAGAAGAATTGAATAGGAGGAGAGTTCTACTCTCTCTATCTCTCGGCCTGAGGTCCCAGTTCAAATCTCACCTGGTTGTATGTTATATTGTGTCTGAACAGACTCTCCTGCTCCTCGGATGCTGCCTGACCTTCTGTGCTTTTCCAGCACTCCACTCTCGACCCTGAGCTCCAGCATCTGCAGTCCTCATTTTCTCCTCATTACAAAATACCAATAACAGGGGGAACCATATAACAGAGTCTGTCAGTAGTAGAACCACTCACCATTATAGGTGGAGGCACACAATGAGTTCATATTTCCAGCCTTTACCTTATTAGCAAAATGGATTTTGAAGAAGAATTTATACTCATCATTTAATGATTTGCTTTTAGTGTCATGTGTATTTTATGGAGAAAAATACAGTAATACAAAAATACAATGAAAAGCTTCCACTGTCTCGATGATTCTGGCTCTGTTTTGAATAGAGTCATAGAGAGGTGTGGCATGGAACCAGACCCTGCTGTCCAACTTGCCCATGCTGACCAGATATCCTGAATTAAACTAGTCCCACTCGCCAGCATTTTGCTCATATCCCTCTAAACCCTTCCTATTCATGGACCCATCCACATGTCTCTTAAATGTTGTTATTATAACAGCCTCTACCACCTCATCTTGCATCTCATTCTATCCATGTGCCACCATTTGCATGAAAACATTGCCCTTTAGGCGCCTTTTCAATCTTTCCCCTCTTACCTCAAGCCTATGCACTCTAGTTTTGAACTCCTCTACCCTGGGGAAAAGACCTAGGCTGTTCAGTCTATCCATGCCCTTCACAATTTTATAAAGCTCTATAAGGTCACCTCTCAGCATCTGACACTCCAGGGAAAACAGCCCCAGCTTATTCAGCCTCTCCCTTTAGCTCCAACCCTCCAACCCTGGCCACAGCCTTGTAAATCATTTCTGACCCCTTTCAAATTTCACAACATGCTTCTGATAGGAGGGAGACCAGAATTGAATGCAGTATGCTAAAAGTAGTCTAACTATTCTCCTGTACAACAACAACATGACCTTCCAACTCCTATAAACAATGCACTAACCAATAAAGGCCAGTGTACCAAATGTCTTCTTCACTACCCTTTCTACCTGCGACTCAATTTTCAAGAAACTACGAACCTGCTCTCCAAGGTCTCCTTGTTTAGCAACACTCCCCAGGACCTTACCACTATGTCTGTAAATCCTGCTCTGATTTGCCTTTCCAAAATGCAGCACCTCACACTTATCTAAATTAAACTCCATCTGCCATTCCTTGGCCCATCTGACTGAGATCCTGTTGTACTCCAAGGTACCCTTCTTCGTTGTTCACTTCACCATCAATTTTGGGTCATCTGTGAACATACTAACCATATCTTCTAGATTCATATCCAAATAATTTATGTAAATGACGAAAAGCAGTGGACCCAGCACAGTTCTTGTGGGACACTGCTGGTCACAGACCTCTAGTCTGAAAAGCCAACCTACACGAACACCACCCTTTGACTCCTATCTGCAAGCCAATTTTGTATCCAAAAGGCTAGCTAGTTCTCCCTGTATTCCATGTGATCTAACCTTGCTAACCAGTCTACCATACAGAACCTTGTTGAATGCCTTGCTGAAGTCCAAATAGACAACATCCATTGCTCTTCCTTCATCAATCTTCTTCGTCACTTCTTCAGAAAACTCAATCAAGTTAGTACTATATGATTTCCCACACACAAAGCTGTGTTGACTATCCCAATCAGTCCTAGTCTTTCCAAACACATATAAATCCTGTCCTGTGGAGTTTAAATAGAAGTTTTAAAGAGAAATCATAACCCTTGCGCCAGTGTTTCTCTGATGCTAGTGCTGGCACCAACCAACATCCAAGTCGCTGATCCTTAGGCACCGTCTTTCGCTGCTGCACCTACCTTGCTGATCTGCCTCTGCTGATGTAGCAGCCAATACTGGGTCCCATGTTCAACCCTCCGCTACCTCCTCTGTGCCGATTCTAGGGTCCTACTCTGGGCTCATCAGCCACTTTGTTTCCTTCCACAAGGTCCCGCTCTGGGCTCCCCAGCTGCCATCCACCTGGGAGAAAAAAAACAAGAGAATAAAAGGAAAGTGGACAGAGTGGATGAGCCCCAGCCACAGGAGCCTGATGCTGCCTACTCCGCCATTGCCATCTTGAGGGACAAGAGTGAAAGGATCACAGATCCGCTGTGCTGGGGACGCGCAGCAGATTGGGCAGTTTCTTCTTTCCTTGGAACTGACTGACCAGTGAAATATTTTATGCATGTTATATAAACTGAGCTTTAGCTTTCAGAACAATTACAAAAATGATAGATCATTCAGTTAAAACACCAAAATTACAGTATTGTGTGCAGGTCTGGAATCCACATTGTAGGATGGATGTAATTGCAGAGGTGATTTACCAGGCAACTGTCTGGGCTGGAGAGTTTTAAGTTATGAAGAGAGATTGTTTTCCTTGAAGCAGAAGACATTGAGGGGTGGGAGCATGATTGAGATGTATAAAATTATAAGGGGCATAGACCGGGTAGACAGAAAGAAACATTTCCCCTTCATGGTGAGATCAATGACCAGGAGGCATAGATTTAAGGTAAGGTACTAAAGGTTTAGAGGAGATGTGAGGACAACATTTTTCACCCAGAGTGGAGCTGGGAATCCAGAACTCGTTATCCGTAAGGGTGATAGAGATAGAAACCCTTATAACATGAAGAAGTGTCAGGGTTGGAGGATTTGAGCTATAGGGAGAAGTTGAATAGGCTAGGGCTGTTATCCCTGGAGCGTCGGAGGCTGATGGGTGACCTTATAGAGGTTTATAAAATCATGAGGGGCATTGATAGGATAAATGGACAAAGTCTTTACCCTGGGACGGGGGAGTCCAGAACTGGAGGGCATAGGTTTAGGGTGAGAGGGGAAAGACATAAAAGACACCTAAGGGGCAATGTTTTCATGCAGAGGATGGTACGTGTATGGAATGAGCTGCCAGAGGAAGTGGTGGAGGCTGGTACGATTGCAACATTTAAAAGGCATCTGGATGGGTATATGAATAGGAAAGGTTTGGAGGGATATGGGACTGGTACTGGGAGGTGGGACTAGATTGGGTTGGGATATCTGGTCGGCATGGACGGGTTGGACTGAAGGGTTTGTTTCCATGCTGTACATCTCTATGACAACTCAGTAGACCATATGTGTAATTTTTCATTTGGGTTTTCCGTCTTCTACCATTTGTAAGGCCCTGGAAAAAATGTCTTAAGCACATTTGGTAAAAAGTTACAAATTAAGCCAACCAATGATCCACAAAGTATTCCTAACAATTACTGGATCAGAAGGTTTCAGAGTCCAGAGAATCACTGGTGCATACATTTGTCCCACTGTCCAGAGATGCAGTTAATTATTATATTCTTGAGTGCAGCCTGTGAGTAAAACATGAGTTGAGATTGTATCCTATACAGCATTTAGCAAGTAACTTTTAAAGGGAGATCAGGTCCTGTCTAAGGAATGTTTTTGCCAAAAGCATAGCAAGTACCGTGATAGAATTCTATCACTTATAAAGAGAGGTAATAGGATTTGATTCATATTTGAAGAGGATATACTGGCATTGGAGACAGTTCAACAGAGATTCACGAGGCTGATTCCTGGGATGAAGAAGTTAACTTACTAAGGATGGCTAAACAAGTTAGGCCTTAAAAATTTGACAAGGTTCTGAAAGGACTTGACCGGGTAGTTGGTGAGAGGATGTTTCCAATGGTAGGGGGATCTTGATTTGGGGCACATTGTTACAGAATAAGTGGACACTCATTTAAAACAGGGACGTGAAGGCATTTATTCTCCTAGTGAATGTCTGGAATTCTCTACACCTGCCCCACCCCCCAGAGCACTCAGAAAATTTAAAGAAATACATAGGTTTTATTAAACTATCGACTTAATAGCTAAGCTGAGCTGACACAAAAAAGGAGGCAGGCCTGGGGCAGATCAGCCATTATCTTAGTGAATGGTAGAGCAGGCTTGAGGGACTGAATGGCCTACTTATGCTCCCATTCCTTATGTGCCCAAAAGGATGGTTCATTTTATATCCAAACCATTGAATTTCTTTGTATCTGCTATTTATACCAAATGTTGAACAGTGTCACCAATTTGGTGAGGGGTATGCTTGAAAACCCCTTTATTCAGCAAACATTTGATGTGATGATGTAGTTGGTTGTCTGAATGTTCCAGGACCCTAAAGCTAACTGTCATGTCTCCAACGTTACTCTTGTGTGTTAGAGAACAAACTCAACACTTTGGGCATAACAGTCACCTGGGTGCCAGCCAGAAACCTATCAAACATACCTTGTGATAAACATGGTCATTTTTTTCACCAAAGTATGAACAGAAGGAAGACTGGAAGATTACTGTATATGCGTGGTTTCTTTATAGATTACAGGCACTACTTTTATAACCTAATACCTACAAACATTTATGACTAAATCTGTGCTGACATTTTCTTTTATCATTATTTAAATGGTTAGTGTCAATTACTGTACTGGGGACCTGAGAAAATATTGTGTCTGGTTGAATTACTGTGAAACAGCTCAATAATATCTAATAGTATAATTATTAACATTAGGTAATTAGTGATTTCTGCTGTAAAACTGTACCTGTGTCCATATGTGGCTCAGCAATTAGTCTCTAAAAGCATCTGGATCCTCTTTTTAGTATGTTAAAAATCAATCCAAAGTTATAAGAAACTAAAAATTCTGTTTAAATTCGTCGTCATTGTTTTCCTTGTTCTTTCCAGTGTGTGAATGATGAATAAAGAAACCTGGTCACTACAGTTGGTGATGTTTGTAGACATATAAATCACGCATTCAGAAAGAAAGAATGTGTCTTTATAAAGCACCTTCCATGGTCTCAGGATATACTTCACTGTTAGGACTGTGGGAATAGGAGTAGACTATTCAGCCCATTGAGTCTAGCCCATCATAAAACATGATCATGACTGATCAAACACCCCATCTCCATAACCCTGTATACCATTGGTAATCAGAAATCTATAAATTTCTACCTTAAACATACTCATGGACTGAGATACTATAGCCCTCTGTCGTAGATAATCCCAAACATTCACAACTCACTAAACAAAATACTTATTTTTCATCTTGGACCTAAATAGCATTCTTCTTTTAAATTGTGCCATGGTCTTCGACTTCCCAACTAGGGAAAACCGTTGTTTAAGCACTTCTGAAGTATAATCTTTGTTGCAATATAAACAAACATGGATTAGTCCATTGTTTATTGCAAGTGGGAGCCCATTTTAAAATGCAAAATAAAGTTATGGCAAAAACAAAATCCTTATAGTGTGCAGTTAGAGCTTTCAACTAACCAGCTCCTGTGTTTCATACTGTGCCCTGTCTATTAAGATCTGCAGCAAGCCACTAGAGATTGTGGATAAATTCTTATAACGTTCAATGAGAAATCTCAAGTGTTTCCACTGAGCCAACATAGCCACTGGACTTCTGAGTAATAGAGTGTTTGATGACACAGCCCTCAAACTCTGCCCCAAGCTCAATGTAAATAAGGCAGCAGTGTTACCTGTCCTTCACATGTGTCGGACACATGGACAATGTACAGCAGATGTCTCAAATCCGTGGAGAAATTTCACCATATAGTCAGAGTTATAGAACACAGAACCCTCAGTCCAACTCATCATGCCCATCAAGATTCCCAAACTAAACTAGTCCCACTTGCCTATGTTTGGCCCATATCCTTCTTAACCTTTCCTATTTATATTTCTATCCAAACATCTTTTTAATATTGAAACTGTTTCTGCATCTGCCAGTTCCTCTGGCAGTTCATTCCACATGTGGACCACCCTCTGTGTAAAAAAGCTGTCCCTCAGTTCCCTTTAAAATCTTTCTCCTCTCACCTTAAAAATATGCCTCCTAGATTTGAACTCCTCCACTCTAGGGAAAAGGCACTTGCTGTTCACCCAATCTATGCCTCTCATGATTCATAAACTTCTGTAAGTTTATCTCTCAACCTTCTAAGCTCTAGTGTAAAAAATTCCCCACCTATCCAGGCCCTCCCTGTAACTCAAACCTTCCATTCCCAGCAACATTCCTTCAATTTTTTTCAGAATCCTGTCCTTCTTTTAGCAGGGCACCCGGAACTGTGCACAATACTCCAAAAATGACCTCACCAATGTTTTGTACAACCTCAACAGGACGTCTGAACTCCTATACTTAATTTTTGAGCAATGAAGGCAAGCATGCTAAATGCCCTTTTCTGATCACCCTGTCTACCTGTGATGCAACTTTCAAAGAACTGTGTTCCTGAACCCCTGTTCGACAACACTACCCATCCCAGCAAAGCATCCACAATGTCCTGCAAGTCCATTGATGTGATCAGCGCACCAACATCTTGGGATGGAGGCATTGGTTATGGTCAGTCAACTACATTGGGCAGGTCAGATCATCTGCGAGCTTGACAGAAGACCTCCAAAACAAGCTGTTTGCTCTGAGCTGCAACATGGCAAGTGATTACTAGGAGGGCAGAGAAAACACTTTAAGGATTGCCTCGAGAAATGTGATATACCCATTGACTTGTTGGAATGTCTTGCTCTCAGACAACCAAACTAGAGGAGAGGCATCCACCAAGATACTGATCATCTCGAGTATCTCTGCCAGGTGGAGCACAAACAGTGGAAGGAGCGTGAAACATTTTGAGTATCCCACCCACCTCTTCAAACACTGCCTTGTCCCTAGCTGGGGTAACCTATAAATATCTAGCTCTGGGAATGTTTGGCACATCAGATTCCACAGCTCGAATGGAGGAAATTCATCCAACCAGTAATGCCCACTTCTGCAGAATAAATTTAACAACGCATCCTTAGTCTTAAAGGACTGCTGAAGAATGAGAACGAAGTATTTTTCAGGGACCTCAGAAACCATTGAGTTGGAATGGCAGCAAACCATTCCCTTACAATCCTTTATTGACTAAAAGGAAGTGAGCAGCCTCAACCAGTTCCTCCATCATGTTGCTCCTAATCTGTGACTGAATTATCATCCTTATTTAAAACAAGGATTGCTGATGGTGAATTGGACAAAAGGTTACTTGCTGAGGTTGCAGTTTACAGTAAATCATTAGGAAAGAGGGGAGGGATAGCTGGGTGTGATACATCTGAGTTAGGAGTACTAAATATTGATGCTGGGAGAGAAACGCATTCTTCTCCCTCCAGCTGATATGAGTCATTTTGGAAGTATGAAATTCAGCCCTTCTGATAAAAAAATGAAGTTCAGCCCTTAGGGTGCTTGTGGTGCATTGGTGCCTACCAATGTCCCTATCTCAGAGCCAGGGGGCCTGTGTTCAAATCCCATCTGCTCTAATAATAACGCTCAGCAGGTTGATTGAAAAATACCTAAAATTCAGCCCATACCCACAGCTATCCATAGAATGCCTTCTCCATCCTGTGGTTAAAGCACCAAGAATGTGATTTGTGATCAATATATATTGTGACTCAGCCTTTATTCAATTCCAGACTTTCAGCATAAGCTGACCTGCTACTTTGAAAACATGGTATAATATTGACATCTCTTCAGTGTAATTTTTCTCGCTGGACTTTTCCTCCTCTGCTCTATAGGAAAACTGTTTATTCAGAATATCTGTGGCAAGTAAATTGAAAATCCATTTGTTGAAAAAATACCTTTCAGTTAAAAAAATTGAGGCACAATAATATGACACAGACGCTAATGATGTATTTTGCCAAGTGTCATCCATCTTCAAAGAGGTCAGTGAAAAATGCCACCAATACCACCTCAGGTGATGGGGAAGGAAAGGAAAAAAATGGCCTCTCTCTCTGAATGACATGGAACGCCTGTGACATCATATGAATGCCATAATTGGGAAGCGCTAAATCGAGCGACTCCTTTGATGTGTCAATAAACAAGTTCAAGGTGACATGTCGGATCAATACAGCACGACAAGAATCACCCGACAAATTTACTGCAAAGTAATTGGGTGCAAAATGACTCAACTCAACCTTCACGCTGCAGAAAATCAAGCAAACAGTGTCCTGGAGGCACTAGTTTGTACATGTCGTGCATTCCTTAAGGTAGCTGCCACGCTTCTAATAGCAGTCTAGGTTTTCTCTCTCTCCTATTTTTAGAGTAATATATAGTACAATCTCCTCCAGTTCAAAGAAATTGACAATAGCATTTTTATTTTTGCTGACAACCTCACATGGCTAAGTTGTTCAGCACTGAAATGCTCACATTGGAGAATAATGAATGGGAACAATTATAAAATAAAATCTCATTGAGGGTCTTTTCATGACTGCATTCATTATGCCAGAGTACCTTATGTTATTTATTGTCATCTGAACCCCGAGATGAGATTATTTACAATGCAATAAATCTATTACTGGAGTTTCATCTCCAGCGGATTACTGGGAAATTACACTATTCTAAACAGACATAGTTTTCATCTAAGTTTCTCCCAGGTCACATACCATCCTTGAGTTTGAAGCATATCACTGTTCCTTCACTGTCATGTGGTCAAACTCCTGGAGCTTCCTAACAGCTTTGTGAGAGCCATTCATCACATGAATCTTCAAAAAGAAGGCTCACCATCACTTTCACAGGGGCAATTAAGGATATGGAATAAATCATTATCTTGCCCAATTCTGGAGAATGCACAAAGTAAAAAGCTACTGAGCCAGACCTGTGAGATTAGAATATCTTTTAGTCTCTCTTTCTAAAATGTGCACCATTTTCTGATGGACACTGGTATTCGCTGCTAAACTTTCATTAGGGGTCCATGCTATGTATTAATGAAGATCACTTCAATCTTTGACCTATCATCAACATATACAGTAGTCTGGGACTGTGGTGATTTTCTAAGATTCTTGTACGTCACAAATCCTTTGACTCCATTCTGCTGCTAGAATTGGCACACCCTCCTCCTGGATTGCTCCTTTGATTATTATGAGCAAGGGACTCTGAGGCCAAGATTGCCAGGTCCTGCAAGGTCAAGAATGGAGGCAAGTGTGGTCTGAGTGTTCGGGAGCTGGCTGGAGTCCTGGTTTCTGAGCCTGTTTATGGTGTCAACATTATGTCCAAGATAGGTTCAGTGTGAGAACAGTCACCTTCTATAATGAGAAAGGCAGCTATTAGATTCATAAAAGTCTTTGATAAATGCAAGTTAAGGAAGGACTCACTGTGATTTTCAAGTGGTCCCCAAGTTGGCTAGCATAATCTGGATGGTATTATGGATCTGCAGCTAAACTGTCTGGAGATAAGGATCTAGTGGCAAGCAGGGTGCTGTAAAATCCCACATTGTGGAAACAGGCCATTCAATCCAACAGGTCCGCAGTAACTCTCCAAAATGCATCTCACCTACATCACTGTAATTAACATGGCTAACCCACCTAGCCTGCACATCCCTGAATACAGCTGGGCAATTTAGCAAGGCCAACACACCCAACCTGCACATGACTGTGGGAGGAAACTAGATCACCTGGAGGAAACTGACACAGACATAGAGAGAAGATGCAAACTCCACACAGAAGTCACCCAAGGCTTGGATTGAAAGCGGGTCCCTGGCACTGTGAGGTAGCAATGCCAGCCTTGGGTGCCACTGAGCCAGCCCTGCCTTACCCAGATAGGAATGTAACCAAAAAATGCCCAAGAGAAAGATTCCATTTCAGTTCCTTCCACTGTTTTGGGGTATTGCCACTTCCTTTATTTTTAATGGAATTTATGAAGAAATAGCTGAGAGGGCACCTCCTGAAGTGCGGTCGCCACGGACTTGTCCTACCTGCCTATCTTCTTTTCCACCTATCCACTCCACCCTCTCCTCCCTGACCTATCACTTTCATCCCCTCCCTCACTCACCCATTGTACTCTATGCTACATTCTCCCCATCCCCACCCTCCTCTAGCTTATCTCTCCACGCTTCAGGCTCACTGCCTTTATTCCTGATGAAGGGATTTTGCCCGAAACGTCGATTTCGCTGCACTTTGGATGCTGCCTGAAATGCTGTGCTCTTCCAGCACCACTAATCCAGAACCTGGTACTGCATCCAGGTACACATACACCAGGTACACATACACCAGGTACACATACTCCAGGTACACATACACCAGGTACACATACTCCAGGTACACATACACCAGGTACACACACTCAAGGTACTCATACTCCAGGCATACATATTCCAGGTACTCATACACCAGGTACTGCATCCAGGTACTCATACTTCAGGAGAAAGTGAGGACTGCAGATTCTGGAGATCAGAGATGAGAGTATGGTGCTGGAAAAGCGCATCTGAGGAGCAGGAGAATCAATGTTTCAGGCATAAGCCCTTCATCATGAATCCTGCTCCTCGGATACTGCCTGAACCATTTGGATACAGAACTGGCTCAAAGGTAGAAGACAGGGGGTGGTGGTGGAGGGTCATTTTTCAGACTGGAGGCCCGTGACCAGTGGAGTGCCACAAGGATCGGTGCTGGCTCCTCTACTTTTTGTCATTTACAAAAATGATTTGGATGCGCGCATAAGAGGTACAGTTAGTAAGTTTCCAGATGACACCAAAATTGGAGGTGTAGTGGATAGTGAAGAAGGTTATCTCAGATTACAATAGGATCTGGACCAGATGGGCCAATAGGCTGAGAAGTGGCAGATGGAGTTTAATTCAAATAAATGCGAGGCGTTGCATTTTGGGAAAGCAAATCTTAGCAGGACTTATACACTTAATGGTAAGGTCCTAGGGATTGTTGCTGAACAAAGAGACCTTGGAGTGCAGGTTCATAGCTCCTTGAAAGTGGAGTCGCAGGTAGATAGGACAGTGAAGAAGGCGTTTGGTATGCTTTCCTTTATTGGTCAGAGTATTGAGTACAGGAGTTGGGAGGTCATATTGTGGCTGTACAGGACATTGGTTAGGCCACTGTTGAAATATTACGTATAATTCTGGTCTCCTTCCTATCGGAAAGATGTTGTGAAACTTGAAAGGGTTCAGAAAATAATTACAAGGATGTTGCCAGGTTGGAAGGGTTTGGAGGGATATGGGCCGGGTGCTGGCAGGTGGGACTAGATTGGGTTGGGTTATCTGGTTGGCATGGATAGGTTGGACCAAAGGGTCTCTTTCCATGCTGTACATCTCTATGACTCTATGGCCTGCTGTGCTTTTCCAGCACCACGCTCTCAACTCATACTCCAGGCACTGCATCTAGATATTCATACTCCAGGTACCCATACTCCAGGCACTGCACTCATGTACACATACTCTGGAATCTCATACTCCAGGTACCAATACTCCAGGCACTGCATCCAGGTACTCATACTCTGGGTAGCAATACTCCAGGCACTGCGTCCAAGTACTCATACTCTGGGTACCAATACCCCAGGCACTGCATCCAGGTACTCATACTCTGGGTACTAATACTCCAGGCACTGCATCCAGGTACTCATATTCTGGGTACCAATACCCCAAGCACTGCATCCAGGTACTCATACTCTGGGTACTAATACTCCAGGCACTGCATCCAGGTACTCATACTCTGGGTAGCAATACTCCAGGCACTGCGTCCAAGTACTCATACTCTGGGTACCAATACCCCAGACACTGCATCCAGGTACTCATACTCTGGGTACTAATACTCCAGGCACTGCATCCAGGTACTCATATTCTGGGTACCAATACCCCAAGCACTGCATCCAGGTACTCATACTCTGGGTACTAATACTCCAGGCACTGCATCCAGGTACTCATACTCTGGGTAGCAATACTCCAGGCACTGCGTCCAAGTACTCACACTCTGGGTACCAATACCCCAGACACTGCATCCAGGTACTCATACTCTGGGTACTAATACTCCAGGCACTGCATCCAGGTACTCATATTCTGGGTACCAATACCCCAAGCACTGCATCCAGGTACTCATACTCTGGGTACTAATACTCCAGGCACTGCATCCAGGTACTCATACTCTGGGTACCAATACTCCAGGCACTGCATCCAGGTACTCATACTCTGGGTACTAATACTCCAGGCACTGCATCCAGGTACTCATACTCTGGGTACTAATACTCCAGGCACTGCATCCAGGTACTCATATTCTGGGTACCAATACCCCAAGCACTGCATCCAGGTACTCATACTCTGGGTACCAATACTCCAGGCACTGCATCCAGGTACTCATACTCTGGGTACTAATACTCCAGGCACTGCATCCAGGTACTCATACTCTGGGTACCAATACCCCAGGCACTGCATCCAGGTACTCATACTCTGGGTACTAATACTCCAGGCACTGCATCCAGGTACTCATACTCTGGGTACCAATATCCCAGGCACTGCATCCAGGTACTCATACTCTGGGTAGCAATACTCCAGGCACTGCGTCCAGGTACTCATACTCTGGGTACCAATACCCCAAGCACTGCATCCAGGCACTCATACTCTGGGTACTAATACTCCAGGCACTGCATCCAGGTACTCATACTCTGGGTACCAATACCCCAAGCACTGCATCCAGGTACTCATACTCTGGGTACTAATACTCCAGGCACTGCATCCAGGTACTCATACTCTGGGTACCAATACCCCAGGCACTACATCCAGGTACTCATACTCCAGGTACTCTTCTGAAGCTGGAAGCCTCTGATTCACTCTTCAGCTTTGAGAGGTTAATTGGATAGGGAACCTGGCTCCAGACTCCATGTCAAGTTTTTATTATTCATTCACAAGATGAGGGCATCACTGGTGAGGCAGCATTCAATGCCCATCCCTAATTGCCCAGGGGGCAGTTAAGAGTCAACCAAATTGCTATGGGTCAGAATTCACGTATAGGCCAGACCAGGTTAAGATGGCAGTTTCCTTCCCTAAAAGACATTGGTGAACCAGATGGGGTTTCCTTGCAATCGACAATGGTCATTGTTAGATTCTTAATTCCAGATAATGATTGAATTCAAATTCCACCATCTGCCGTGGCAGGATTCGGACCTGGGCCCTCAGACATTGTCTGGGTCTCTGGATTAATAGCCCAGCGATAATACCACAAGGGCATCGCCGCCTCTAATTAAGAGGGCACCTTGGTCAAAATTCTAACACATGTCTGTTTGTTGCCCTTTCCCCACCTTGGCACTTGGGTTTGAGTCATGGCAATATAGTCCCAGTCCCAAAAGTAGTAATTCAGCAGTTACCCTTACCCAGAGTGGACTGGGCATGACCTTTTACAATCAGCCCCCTTACCTGTGCACCACCTGCTCTTCTAAGTGATCATTCATCGATGAGCTCCCACGCTAATGAAGAAAAATCTGACTGAGGATGACAGATTGAAAGTCAATGGGAAAGAAGCAATCTGGAAGTTGGAAACTACTTGGTGACCCAGGTGGAAAAGAGCTTCCATAATCCATTAGTTCCAGTTCACTGCTTCTTTAAATACAACTTATTGGGAATGTCGCCAAAAGCTGCCTCTGAGAGGTCTATTGCTCTAGTTTTACTCACGGTCATGGCATTAGACTGAAATGATTTTGAGATAAATTATCTTGAGTTTCTAACTATATCATTGGACCCAAATTTGAAAACATTCACGAGGCACTGCCTCCCTCTGTCTGGCACACTGACATCCTTAATGTAAACTTTCTGATATTTGAGTGGAGATGGGAGGGATAATTCAACATTGGGGGTTGGCAAGTTCCTGAATATTGACTTGAATTCTCCTCCTTCACATTTACTACAGAACGGGGTTAAAATCTCACCTAAGTGCAGTGTTCTTGGTTTGATTCTGAATAGTAATTCCAATAAGTAACTTATTCAAGGTGAGGTTCAATAAACCTTAAAACCCCAAATGTCATCCCCAAAGACACTGCCATTGGCAATGTTATAAATGGTTTCATTACTATTAACTCTGAATCATTCATGAAAAGGGGATATGTAGCAAAACAAAGCTTACTGGAGCTTCACTTGTTATCAGCCATGATTCAGATGCACTCACATTAACAGTAACTGTCTGTACAGGATTTGCAGGCATTTACCTATGTAGCTCAGTATCTGTCATATAATCTTAAATGATCCAATCTTATCAACAGCCTCCCATATACAACATTATTAAAAGCTTTTTTTTGGGAAATCTAAATATAAATATCAACAGGAGTGCCATCATTCACTATTCTGGTCATTTCCTCAAAGAATTCAATCAGGTTAATGAGACAGGACCACTGTTTATTGGAGTCATGCTGGGAATCCCTGATAATTGCTGAACTCGCTTAAGTGATTATAAATAATATCTAGCAAATTCCTTACTCTTGCTATTAAACTCATGGGCCTATAATTCCTCAGTTCCAAATTTGTCCCTTTCTTAATTAATATAACAATATGTACATTCTTCCAGGGCAACTAACTCATATCTCAATGAACTATTGAACTATTGAACCAAAGCCTAATCTTGCCCTTTTCCTTGAGCACTCTAGAATAAATACTGGTCCAGCAGGATGATCAGTTTTATATGCCTTAATCCTATCTAAGACCATCTGCCTTATCCTTAAACCTAACCTTGTCCGGTAAATTGCTCAGTTGACATGGATGATGATGCATATATATTCACTGTTAATTTTATTTGGAATGCTAAAATAATTAAAAGGATCCTTTGTCTTTGCTGCTTCTCTTTTGAAAAACCATATTAGCTTCTGCTATCCTGACCAATGTTCTTTTGGTATTAGTCATCTGTTGATTACTAAGGGAGGGCAAGCAGATTGCTGACAATATTCTGTCTACTGAATTTTCATGCATCTACCAGTGAAGCCGAATCTCTTTCATTTAATCTCATATGATCTGATCTCTAATGAGAGATATTTTCCGGGGTCACTTAAACTCCTGGAGCTTTGCTCTGTTTCTGGATGAATGCAACTGAGAAACTGTGCTGAAATCCATTGGATACTTAGTGTGAATGTTGTCCTACTGAAGGGGACATATCAGCCCCAAGTCAGATGAAAAACAATGTGATGAAAATTTTTGAACCCTCTAGCCCGGAAGCAAGAGAATAATTGAGGAGAAACAATCAATCATTTTGGATGTTACTCTGGTATGTCTTCTTGCCTTTTAACTCATTTGGGTATTGCTGGGGCTATCTCAGTGTTTCCCAAACATGGTAAGGCCAAGTGGTATTATTGCTAGACTATTAATCCAGAAACCCAGATAATGTTCTAGATCCTGGGTTCAAATCTCACCACAGCACATTGGAATTGAATTCAATAAAAGTCTGGAAATAAGAATCTAATGTTGCCAATGAAACCATTGCTGAGTATCAGGAAAACTCCTTGTTCACTGAAGGAAATCTGCCATCTATACCTGGTCTGGCCTATGTCTGATTCCAGACCCACAGTAATGTGGATTACTCTTAACTAGTCTGTAGGCAATTAGGGATAGCAAGTCAAATTCTTGGGATTATCTGCAAACACTACCCAATGATGTGAAATTGCTGCAGGAATACCGGAGTAGCAGCAGGAGATGTGCTACCCACAACACCTCCTGTCCGAATGCTACCAGCAACACAATTTGTTGCACTTTGGCCCATTTCTTCTCTGCGCTTACCTGTCGTGGTCTCCATTTCTGCCTTAGGATTGTATCTTTCAGGTAATAATGCTTCTAAATATTCCCTGCCTCCTTTTTGGAGTACGCATCCACATATCTATCTTTCATCGTCTTGTCTTTCTGTTGCGAGTCTATTAGCCTTTCAGGACTAAACACTTCTGTCCGACCCTCTGCCTGTTCAGGTTTTTCCTGCACCATTACGTCAAACAGGGTGTCTGCTAACTGAACCTCAACTCCTTCATCTTTCCCTTTACTTTTCACTTCGTGCTGTGACTTATGATCGTGGGATCTGGTTACTACACAGTCCGGGAAAATACCAGGATATTTCTGTTTTACCTCCTTAGTTTCTTGGTCTTCCTTGGGCTTCTCCACAACAAAGGGTGTCACTTCCACCTTGGATCCTGCCAAATCATTCCCAAGAACAAACTGAATTCTTGGAACTGACTCTCTGTCAATCACTCCGACTGTAAATTCTCCAGTCTTGAGTTGGCACTCCAACTCTGATCGTACATAGGGAAACACTAAATTTCTGTCCATCTATCCCACAAACTACCATGCACTTGGGTAACAGATCAGAAAGAGGTGCATATTCACTCGTCCCTTACTATCTCTCAAAATGATAACTTCTTCTCCTTCTCCCCCTGTTCTTACTGAGTAAAGTTAGCCACAGAGGTGAATTCTTTGTAAGAGATTAGGTACTAACACCATACCCAGACCCTGCCTAGGTTGTTCACGCTCCTGCAGCTCCTTGGCTCTTCTTGGGGTCTCCTTTACTACCTTCACTTATGGCACTGGCTTAGCTTCTATGACCACATCTTTTCCCACAGTGCCTTTCTTAAACGACCAGCACTATGACTTTACATGTACCACTTTACTACAGCGGAAACACCTGAGGCCTTTCACCTCCTTCCTACCCTCTTGGGCATTTTTAAAATTCTTACCAGTGCTCTCTACTCTTGACTTTGTAGTGTAGGATCTCATGTTCTCCCAATGTCTATTTCTCACAGGATGAAATTCTGGCTGGAAACTTGTCTTATGCACCAAAATGTATTAATCTGCTAATTCTGCTGCCACCTCACTTCCTGAACTTTTTGCTCCTCCATGTGAGGCTCCTAGAGCCTCAAAGTCTTATCTATTTTTAAAGCACGCACCCATCTATCAAAATGACTATGTTTAATTCTTTTGAACTCAACATAAGTTTGACCTGATTCTTTCTTTGTGTTTCTGAACCGCTGTCTATATGCTGCTGGTGCCAATTCGAAAGCACATAAAATAGCCTGTGTAATCTCTTCATATGGTCCTGACCCCTCATTTGACAGTTTGGCAAATACCTCACTAGCTCTGCTAACCAGTTTAGTCTGAACTAGCATTACCCATAAATCCTTGGACCACTCTATCTGCCTAGCCAATTTTTCAAATGAAGTAAAGAAGGCTTCAAGATCTTTCTCATCAAAATGTGCCAGCGTTTTGACATATTCGTATATATCACTACCTTCTGTTTTAATCTCCATCCTGTTATCTTGACTTTGCTGACTAAGTTGCAACTTCTCATGTTCAAATTCTCTCTCTTATTGCTCAGCACTCTCTTTCTTTTTCATCTCTATCTCTCTCTCCCTCTTCTCTTTCTCTTTCTCTTTCTCTCTCTCTTTCTGCTTTCTCTTTGCTTAGCCAAGAACCTTCTCTCTCTCCTTTTCCTCTCTCTCTTTTATCTTCTAACTCCATTTTCCTCAATTGTAATTTATGTTTTTTCCATTTCTACTGCGCGTGTCTGTTTCTGTGACACACCTAAGTGTTTGAGTAACTCCCTTGCAATTTCAGTTTTATTTTTGTCTTTGTTTAAACCCAAATCCAACTTATTTGCTAATTCTAAACGTTTGGCCTTTTTCTTTCCTTCTAAACCTTCTTGGCAAATTTGAGAATCATTTTCAAATCTCAGAACTTCTTTATCAATTTTAAGAGCCATTTTTCTCACTTTTAATTTCATGAACTTTTTAAGTAAATTTTAATTTAATTTGATTTATTTAAATCAACCACAAGTCACAAGATGATTAGGGGTTTAGATAGGGTTGACAGTGAGAACCTTTTTCCGCTAATGGAGTCAGCTGCTACTAGGGGACACAGCTTTAAATTAAGGGGTGGTAGGTATAGGACAGATGTTAGGGGTAGATTCTTTACTCAGCGGGTTGTGAGTTCATGGAATGCCCTGCCAGTAGCAGTGGTGGACTCTCCCTCTTTATGGTCATTTAAGCGGGCATTGGATAAGCATATGGAGGTTATTGGGCTAGTGTAGGTTAGGTAGGCTTCGGTCGGCGCAACATCGAGGACTGAAGGGCCTATACTGCGCTGTATTTTTCTATGTTCTAAGTTCTATGAAATTAGACAAACTGTCTCACCTATGTTTTATTTAAAGATCTAGGACACTAACCTGCAAGTCTTTCAATCTACTGGGATTTTTCCTATCCCCAAATCTATTCAAATCTGTCTAAACCAATTCAAATCATGAATCCAAGACCCATACTGTTCAAATCCTAATGGCGAGCCCCCAAGCCGTTATGACGTGGGGTAAACACCCCTAATTAGATTAGATTCCTTACAGTGTGGAAACAGGCCCTTCGGCCCAACAAGTCCATACTGACTCTCCAAAGAGTAACCCCACCCAGACCCATTTCCCTCTGACTAATGCACCTAACACTATGGGCAATTTAGCATGGCCAATTCACCTGGTCTGCACATCTTTGGGCTGTGGGAGGAAACCAGAGCACCCAGAGGAAACCCTCGCAGACACAGGGAGAATGTGCAAACTTCACACAGACAGTTGCCCGAGGCTGGAATCAAACCTGGGACCCTGGTGCTAACCACTGAGCCATTGTGCTGCCATTAAATTCAAAGGCAATTTCCCACCATCCCCAGTTTGGAACATAAGTCACCATTCATTGAATCATAGTGAATGACATCAACATGGATTCTTACCAGATTTCTCCTTACGAGTCATTAACCATCTCTGTTTATCTTGTCATCCGGTCATATTCAAACCTCTAACTACCTCATCCCATTTAATCCCATTCTGTGTGTGTGATTTGTGTCAGTGTAAGTGTGCGCTGAATTCTCAAAATCAGCAAATAAAATTCTACCAAGGTACCAAGGAAAAGAAGGGGATGGAGTTAGGTAGAAGAATAAATAACTAATGGTGTATGAGTAGTGGAGCATTGGTTGGTGCAAAGGAGGCTTTGCTTGAGTAACACAGAGTCCAAGGGAGTTTATCTGGGAATTTGGTTCAAGGTGGAAATGTGTTGCATTGAAGGAAAGAGGTTCTTTAAGAATTCCCCAAATCCCAGTTTGCTTCCAGACAGATATTGCCAATCATTAAACTCCAAGATGAGGAAGGATGGAGTGACAGGATAGTAAAGAAGGCATTTGGTACGCTTGCCTTCATTGGTCAGTGCATGAGTTGGGATATCATGTTGCAGCTGTATAGGACATTGGTTGCACAGCTTTTAGAATATTGCATTCAATTCTGGTCTCCCTGAAAGGTGTTGTTAGACTTGAAAGAGTTCAGAAATTATTTACAAGGATGTTGCTAAGATTCGAGGGTTTGACCTATGGGGAGAGGCTGATTAGACTGGGGTGTTTTTTTCCCTGGAGTACCAGAGGCTGAGGGGTGACCTTATAGAGATTTATAAAATCATGAGAGGCATGGATAGGGTGAATAGTCAAGGTCTGTTTCCCTGTATAGGGGAGTCCAAACTTAGAGGGCATGAGTTTAAAGTGAGAGCGGAAAGATTTAAAAAAGACCTGAGGGGTAACTTTTCATTGCCGAGAGTGGTGTGTGTATAGAATGAGCTGCCAGAGGAAGTGGTGGAGGTGGGTAAAATCACGACATTTAAAAGGCATCTGGATGGTACATGAATAGGAAGGGTTTAGAGGGATATGGGTGAAATGCTGGCAAATGGGATGAGAGCAGTTTAAGATATCTGGTCAGCATGAACAGATTAGACCAAAGGATCTGTTTCCATGCTATATAAATCTATGACTCTATCACTCTCTTTATTCTTTACTTCCTTAATTGGTCACAAAAACGTTAATTTAAAAAGAATCCCTCCCTTGTGCATGTCTTTCTCTCAGACTGAATGAACTTATATTTTAAACTGAGTCCAATTTAACCAGGTTTACTTGAGTTCAAGGAAGAATGAGGTTATGAATTATTAAAAATGAGAAGAATTAATGCCATAAGACACTTATTCACAGATCAAGAATAAGAATTGAGATCAATGAAAGGTAAAAGTTAAAAGGTATCCAGATGAGACTTTCTTGGTGATTCATGAAGAATAAATATTGAAAAATTGATAGTTGAACAGTGAATTTCAAGATACTTGGCATTATGGTCAATTGAAATCCTTTTGTTTTTTTTGATGGAGGTTGGCTGTCAGCATTCAAAGTGAAACAATTCTTCTCGTCCTGTTTCCTTCTGACTAGTTTCCTAGCCAATTAACATCTAGCACTCAGAGTGATTATGTCCCTTTAACTGCAATGCAGAGGTGATTAGTGGCTTGTTTTGAAATGCGATCTTCACAGCTTTCTAGTGCTTCAACTTAGGCTAGTAAATCTTCTCCCACTAACGCACACAGACCAGGATTGTAATTGGTCATTGATCATTTTTTTGTCTGTTTCTGGAAAGGCAAACCACAAACGTCTGAATGAGGTGCTTTCTGCTAAGTGGAGGAAGAACATAGAACATAAAACACAGAAAGAATACAGCACAGTACAGGCCCTTTGGCCCTCAATGTTGCGCCGACCCAAGCCCACCTAACCTACACTAGCCCACTATCCTCCATATGCCTATCCAATGCCCGTTTAAATGCCCATAAAGAGGGAGAGTCCACCACTGCTACTGGCAGGGCATTCCACGAACTGATGACTCGCTGAGTAAAGAATCTACCCCTAACATCTGTCCTATACCTACCTCCCCTTAATTTAAAGCTATGCTCCCTCGTAATAGCTGACTCCATACGTGGAAAAAGGTTCTCATTGTCAACCCTATCTAAACCCCTAATCATCTTGTACACCTCTATCAAATCACCCCTCAACCTTCTTTTCTCCAATGAAAACAGCCCGAAGTGCCTCAGCCTTTCCTCATACGATCTTCCTACCATACCAGGCAACATCCTGGTAAACCTCCTCTGCACCCGTTCCAGTGCCTCCACATCCTTCCTATAGTATGGCGAACCAAAACTGCACACAATACTCCAGATGCGGCCGCACCAGAGTCTTATACAACTGCAACATGACCTCAGGACTCCGGAACTCAATTCCTCTACCAATAAAAGCCAGTATGTCATATGCCTTCTTCACAGCACTATTTACCTGGGTGGCAACTTTCAGAGATCTGTGTACATGGACACCAAGATCCCTCTCCTCATCCACACTACCAAGTATCCGATCATTAGCCCAGTACTCCATCTTCTTGTTACTCTTACCAAAGTGAATCACTTCACACTTACCTACATTGAACTCCATTTGCCACCTTTCTGCCCAGCTCTGCAGCTTATCTATATCCCACTGTAACCTGCCACATCCTTCCTCACTGTCAACAACTCCACCGACTTTCGTATCATCCACAAACTTGCTCTCCCAACCTTCTAGCTCCTCCTCCAGGTCATTTATAAAAATGACAAACAGCAATGGATCCAAAACAGATCCTTGCAGAACACTGCTAGTAAATGCACTCCAAGATGAACTTTTACCATCAACTACTACCCTCTGTCTTCTTCCAGCCAGCCAATTCCTAATCCAAACCTCTAACGCACCCTCTATGCCATACCTCCATATTTTTTGCAGTAGCCTACCATGGGGAACCTTATCGAACGCCTTGCTAAAATCCATATACACCACATCTACTGCTTTACCCTCGTCCACCTCCTTAGTCACCTTCTAAAGAATTCAATAAGGTTTGTGAGGCACGACCTGCCCATCACAAAACCATGCTGACTATCCTTGATCACATTATTCCTATCCAGATATTCTATCCTATCCCTTACAATTCTCTCTAAGACTTTGCCCACAATAGAAGTGAGACTCACCGGCCTATTGTTACTAGGGTTATCCCTACTCCTCTTCTTGAACAAGAGAACCACATTTGCTATCCTCCAGTCATCTGGCACTATTCATGTAGCCAACGAGGACATAAAAATCAAGGCCAATGGCTCTGCAATCTCCTCCCTTGCTTCCCAAAGAATTCTAGGATAAATGCCATCCAGCCCAGGGGACTTACCTAGTTTCACCCTTTCCAGAGTTTCCAACACCTATTCCCTACATACCTCAAAGCAATCCATTCTAATTAATTGTGACTCAATATTCACATCGGCAACAATGTCCTGTTCCTGAGTGAATACTGACGAAAAGTATTCATTCAATGTCTCACCAATCTCTTCAGCCTCCACGCACAACTTCCCACAACTATTCTTGACTGGAACTATTCCTACCCTAGTCATTCTTTTATTCCTGAAGGTAGTCAGCTTCGTTGTGACCTCTTCCTCCTACATCGTCATCTCTCTGTCTGAAGTTTCTCTGGCACCTTACAGGTTAGCATTCCATGGCTACCATTTGGAGACAGCACTGAAGTTGTACACACCATCATTGAGTCATAGAGTCATAGGGTCATACAGCACAGAAACAGACCCTTTTGTCCAACCAGTTCATACTAAACATAATCTCAAACTAAACTAGTCCCACCTACATGCTCTTGGCCTATTTCCCTCCAAAATTTGCCTATGTGTGTACTTATCTAATGCTTCTAAATGTTGTAACTGTGCCCACATTCACTACTTCCTCAGCAAGATCATTCCTCGTGTAAAAGAATTGCCTCTTATGCCCTTTTCGTCTGTTTTATAATCAAAAAGACATGTTTTATAATCAAACATTAAAATGTCCATAAAAGCAAATTACTGCGGATGCTGGAATCTGAAACCAAAAGAGACAATGCTGGAAAATCTCAGCAAGTCTGGCAGCATCTGTAAGGAGAGAAAAGAGCTGACGTTTCGAGTCTAACTGACGCAGCTGTGACAAAGGGTCAGTTAGACTTGAAACGTCAGCTCTTTTCTCTCCTTACAGATGCTGCCAGACTTGCTGAGACTTTCCAGCATTTTCTCTTTTGGGATTAAAATGTCCATGTTATTTTCAAGTTCTGATCATCTCTGTTGTGACAACTGGTAGAAATAAGATGTGATGAGTTAGGAGTTCAATGAAACTCGGGAGGAGTTGTTATTTTCTACTCTTCGCTTTTCCAGCATTTGATTTCCCCTTTTATGCAGCAGAGAGAGCAGTTAAATCAGTTACTGATATTACCAGAGATTAAAGGTTTAATCGGTATATTAACGTTTACTTAAGCATTTTGGGTGGTGGCAGCTGTATTAATAATTAATTGGTTATTACTAATTAATTAACAAATGGTAAAGATGGTGGAGCACTGATTTGATTAGATTACCTACAGTGTGGAAACAGGCCCTTTGGCCCAACCAGTCCACACTGACCCTTCGAAAAGTAACCCACCCAGACCCATTTCCCTGTAACTAATGTACCTAACATCATGGGCAAGTTAACATGGCCAATTCACCTGACCTGCACATCTTTGGACCTGTGAGTGGAAACTGGAGCACCTGGAGGAAATCCACACAGACACTGGGAGAATGTGCGAACTCCACACATTGAACCTGGGATCCTGGCACTGTGAGGCAGCAGTGCTAACCACTGAGTCACCATGCCACTCTAATTGTGTTGTGATTGCAGTATGTGTGATGTTTCGATGCCAGTGTGATCCAGGTCGAACATGGGCTGCAGTAAGTGCTTGTGGTTGCAGAAACTTTAGCTCGGAGTTAGCTAGCTGCATACCGACTTTTCAGATTCTGTGGCACATCAGAGAAAGGGAGAGTGAGCTGGACACTTTGTTGCAGGAGCAGTCATTTCCCTTAGGATAGGCTGGTGGTCAGAGGGTGTGGAAGTGCAATGGAAGGAGACTCAGACAGCAGAGTGCAGGAACCTCAGCCATTTAGCTATCCAACAGGTTTTAGATTTTTTCAGCTTGTCTGGATGGGAATGAGGGCTTCAAGGTGGTTGAGCTAACTGGTCACGGTATGGTAGTGCAGTAATCCATTCAAAAGTGGAGAGGAAGAAAGGATGTGATGGTTGTGGGGACAGTATAGGTAGGGAGATTGATGCTGTCTGCAATGTCATATAGTGCACGTCCAGGTGGCTGTGCTGTCTGCCCAGGTACATGGTTTTGGAATATCTGCTCTGGGCTGGAGAAGAACCTACAATGAGAAGTGGAGGATTCAGTGATCATGGTCTACACTGGTCCAATAACATAGGTAGAACTGGAAAAACCATTCTGCTGAGGATTATGAGAAAATAGATGAACTTGGTTCAGAAAATCAGGATGGTTTGAGTGGAACTAAGGAAACGTAGGTGAAAGAAGTAATGAGTGGGAATGGTCTGCAGGCCCCTGAATAGTAATCTTGATGTAGGAAGACATACAAAACAATAAATATTTGGTACCTGTGTTAAAGAGATGTCAATAATTATAGGTAATTTTAATTTACCTATATACTGGAAACTCAAATTGGTAATAATAGCATTGATAAGGAGTTAATAGAATGCTTTTGAGATAGGTTCTCAGAGGATCAAGATCTAGAACTGACCAAATTGCAGTTTATGCTAGACGTGGTACTGTGCACTGTGACAGGATTAACAAATGACTTCAGACTGAAGAAACCTCCAGGTTGCAGTGATAATAATATGATTATAATATGACTGATCTTTGCATCTGTTTGAAAGGAAGAAGAGTGGGTCTAAAGCTAATATTTTAGACTTTGAAAAGGCCAACAAAGTGAATATGGAGCTAGCTGAAGTGAACTCGATATTAAGGTAAGAGTTGAAACAATGGCGAAGTAGTGACAAGCATTTAAAGAGATGTTTCAGAATCCTCACAATGCTTTCAATATTATAAAGAAAATACTTACTATAAAAAAAACAGTCAAGGGGAGAACTCCCCATCTGTGTTTAACTGAAGAAGTTAAGAAAAGTATTAATCTTAGGGAAGAAACATTTCATTGGAAAACTCATCAGAATATAATGAACAACAAAGAATGGTTAGAAACTTAATCAGGAGAACGAAATAAAATTATGGGAGGAAGCTAGCTCAAAATGTAAAAACAAATAGCAAGAGTTGCTATAGGTATCTAAAAAAGCAAAGAGTAGTGTTGATACTCTAGAGGTGAGAATAGGAAGTTAATAGTTGATAATAAAGAAGTGGCTGATGAATAAATATTTTGATCAAAGATCAAAGAGAATAGAAAGAAAAAACATCCCAAGTAATAATTGGAAATCAGAATGCTGAAGGAAGGGAGGGTCTTAATCAGATTATAATGGCTGGGGAAATGATACTGAGCTAGTTGATGGAGCTGCAATTTGATAAATCTTCAGGTCTTGATGGACTTCACTCTAGGTTATTAAAATAAATGGCCAATGAGGTTGGATTTTGGAAAAGTGTCATTATATTGGAAAGAAGCAAACTTAATCTAAAAGGGAGAGAGGCAGAAAGCAGGAAAATATAGGCCCATTATCTTGAAATATATCTGGGAGAACATGACAGAATCAATCATTAAGGAGGTGATAACTAGATACTTGAAATGCTTAAGATAATCAAGAAGTGTTAGTGTGATTTAGTGAAATGAAAATCCTGTTTAATGAATTTATTAGAATTCTTTGAAGGAGTAACTCTTGCTGTAGCTAAAAGGGAGCCAGTTGAAGTTCTGTGCTTGGATTTCCAGAAGGTATTTGACAAGGTTTCACATAAGAGGTTATTGTGCAAAGTAACATCCCAGTAGGAGGTTAAAAAAAACTAACATAGAAAGGAGATTCACTGGTTGCAGTAAACACCGGATATGTACAGATAGATTTTTTTAAGATCGACAGGATAGGCTCCGTAGTGCTCATACCTCAGCGGTTTACAATTTATATCAATGACTTAGATAAAGTGATTTGAGGCATGTTGACTAAATTTGTAGATGACATAAGGATATAATTGTGTTGAGGATGACATGAAAAGGATACAAACTGATATACACAGGTTACATGAGCAGCATAAATCTGGCTGATGAACTAGGAACTGGGAAAATGTAAAGTTGTTCACTTTGACAGGACAAATAAGAAAAGTATAATTTAAACCACGAATGACTGCATAATTCCGAGGTGAGGAAGAATCTAGGTGTTCTCGTACATTAGTTATAAACTATTAATATGAAGATGCAGTAAATGATAGAGGAGACTAATGAAATGCTATCGTTTATTGCAAGAGGAATTGAACATAAAAAGTAAGAATTCTATGCCTGAGTTATTCAGGCGATTGGTGAGACCACCTCTTGACTACTATGTGCAGTTTTGGTCTCTTTTTAAAGGAAATCTTTTAATGGAGGTGAATTGGAGCCAGTTCGAAAGAGGTTTACTAGAAGATATTTATTCAATCAAGCCTGTAATGAGCAAATTGTCCAATGAGGAAAGAATGCACAGCCTGGATCTGTTTTCACTGGACGTTATAACAGTGAGGGCTGACTTGATTCATATTCATAAGATCCTGAATAGTCTTCACAAAGTGAATGCAGAAATGATGAGGGGACCATTATTTCAAAAGTACGAGTGGCTAACTTTAGGACAGAGATGAGGGGTCATACTGTCTGGTCGAGGATTGTGAGACTTGGTTGGTCATTGAATACCTTTGTGTTAGGCAGGAGAATCAATGGCTATCGGAGATAGATGGGAATTTAGAATTTAAAACACAGGTCACTCATGATCCAATGATTGGTGGAGCAGGCTTGGAGGGCCGCGTAGCCTATTCTTGTTCCTCGTTTGTATATATCAACAATGTTACAAAGAGGAGTTTAAATAAGAAAATGTTGGTGGATTGGATTCAATCAGAGGTTAAAGTTTTAAATGTCTGAATCCTAGAGATGGGACGAAGGGTAGGTGAAAACACACTCTCAGGTTTGCATTTTAAATATCATGGTGATGTTGATTTTGAAGGAGCCACATAGTAAATCATTTTGAATTGAACTATGGACAGAAAGGTTCTCTGAGCTCAAGCAACATGGCAGCTAAAGCCAGACAAGAGCTATCAAATCCTGAGTTAAGGTGCGTGCATGAATATCAATCCTCAGTATGCCACTTCCAGGTCTTCGAAGTTCCTCCATCATGGCATTGGATCATGGATCGAGGAAGAATTCCTCCTGTTGTCTTACATCCCCCAAAGTGATCACCTGGATCAACCCCTGAACCCCTGAAAGTTGTGAACATTCTTGGTCCTGTGACCTGCTCTGGACTGCATGTTCTCCCTGTGTTTGCAAGGGGTTTCCTTCTGGTTCTCTGGTTTCCTCTGACAGTCCAGGTTAGTCAGATTGGCCATGCTAAATTTTCCACAGTGTGCAGGCTAGGCGATTTACTCATGGTAAATGCAGGATCGTGGAGATAAGGCAGGGATTGGATGGGATACTTTTCGGAGGTTTGGTGCAGACTTGATAGGCTAATAGCTTCTCTCTGCACTATAGGGATTCTACAATTCTATTTCATGATTCTAATCTGACTAAAAACCAAGTCTGACATCCAGGCAGGCAGGGAACGGATGGTGTTAAAACTGCCCAACATGCAGCAGGGGTGGATGTGATAACCTCAATCAACAACTTTTCCAAATTTGACTGAGTACCCAAAGGTCCCCTCAGCCTGCTTGGTTGGTCAAGTAGGTTAAAATTTAGTCCTTAGAAACAGAACTTCACAATAATTGGTGCATCAAGTCTGTGTTGTCATTTTCCCAACGTGAGACAACTAATTCAATTCCTACCTCCTGTTTAGTTCTCTTCGCAAAACCACTATCTTGTTTTCTTTTAGCACTGTGGTTTTTAGCTGAGAATTCCACACTCTAACCTTGATGACCAAATACATCTTTAGACTTTTCCAACCTCATCTCAAACACCACATCATTAACTTCTTTTTATTTAAAATCAGGCTGTCTGTGCAACTCAATTCTCCCTACTTTTGTCATGTTCCCATTACTGACTGTCATCTACCAGATACAATTGTCAATTATTAGACATCAACAAAGTGCAGTCTTTATGAGAATACATTTGAGGATGAAAATCACTCAGAATACAACTAAAACTATCTCAGGATATGATGTTAACACAGTGTGTCAATAGGGGAAGAGAACTAGGTTGAAGTTGCCCCTATCTATTTCCATCTATGTATTAATGTGAGTTTGATGACCCCATGGTCAGGAAAGGTAGAACATTGGAGGCTGTCCAAGACTGCAAAGGAAGTTTGAGTCTAGATGGAGAAAAAGGCATGGCTGAGGATTTCAGCAGCAGATGAAGCAGCAGGGATAGTATTAGACAATGTTATGGAGATGGAAACGGCTGTCTAATGATGGTGAATGTATGCGATTAGAAGCCCATTTTGGGGTCAAACTTAATCCAAGGTTGTGAATGTTTTGGTTCTGACTCAGGTAGCTGTTGGGAGATGGGGTTATGGAATCAATGACATTGCAAAAGTGTTTGTGGCAGAGACTGAGGAAGATGATTTTAGTTTCTTCACTATTGTCACTGTGCAGCTAAAATCAGCAAAGCAAATACATTGCTGATCTATCCTTCCAAATAAGAACGTAGGAGCAGGAATGGACAATTCAGCCCATTGAGCTTATTCTGCCTTTCAATTCAATCATGCTCATTCTGTAACATTAACGTCAGATCATTTTGGTTTGGAAATATGCAGTATGCTGGTCAGACCCCAAAATCAAGCGCACATAGTTTTGGTTGCCATGGTATAAGGGAGATGTTAAAGCTCTGGGGCAGAGCAAGAATGAATCACAGGGTTTAATCCCGAGTGTGATGTGAGGAAACAATGGAGAGACGTAAATTGTTTAGCCTTGAAAGGGAGTGGGTAAAAGGGGGCTCTATACCAGTATATACAATAGCAAATAACCTAGGGAAAATAAACTCTGATAACTGATAGCAGTTTGCAATTGTTGAAAGGCATTTTTTTAAAGTTCTGCTTCAAACAATACATTCTAGATAAGATAATACCCACAAAAACCCTGGATTATCAAACAGCTCGTCAGATTGACTTGGTACAAATGTACTTTTTTTTGTATATTCTTACCTCGTGCTCCCGCAAATACAAAGGGACAGGAAGCAGGGCTGGTGAGAAACCATTTGGGGCTCCCGTTCTCTTTGCCCTCCAGTTAGCCTTGGCTGAACCTGAAATTGTGTAATCCTTCAGTGAGACCACATTGTGGAAAAGGTTCCAGACCCACAAGAAGAATGCTCTCTTTGTAAACAGCACGGTGGAACAGTAGCTTGGTGCAGGCGAACACTTTTGGAAAGGAAGGGGAAAAGTTTTTTTAAAATGTAGCTTGGTAGAAAAAGGAAGTTTAGTCAATTGTAACAAGTGTTTAACAAAATGATCTGCCTGTGTAAATTTGTTTCCAGTGAAAGATTAGCCTAGTGATATAGAATCCAGCGATTCCTGTCTTTATTAAAAAAAATCCACCTTAAAAAAACTGCTAGGATTTCATAAGGCACCTTTCTTTCCTGAAGACTATCATCACAGCGATGCAGTTGGGTGTGAAATTTGACAGAGCGGTGTGCTGTTCAATTTGTTGGATGTACCTTACAGGTGTACTGCAGGTAAACATCCCCTCAGCCTGTGATGAATGAGCTCCTCTGAAGCTGATGACTTTGATGAACCTCAGCATCTAGACCCAATCATTCTTTTCCAAATGGCTTACCCAGCTAAGTACAACTCCTCTGATATAAATTTGTCTTATTGAAAGGAGATGGGGTTCAGTAATACGTTTCATTCTCAACAGCCCTGCTAATAATTTTACTTTATTCTTTGTACCATGACGCTATAACTAATGGATTTTTTTTTACTGAACAAATCGCTTTGGGTTTTGATGCATTTATTTTGTCAAATTGAACTTCCAGATCATTGTCTTTGCTTCCCTCTAAATTGTTAATTCTATCTTATTCTGAATTAAAACTTAGGCCAGAATGCTCCATTCAAACTGGCTTCAAATCAAAATCATACTTTATTCTTGTCTCAGTACTAACAACTGGTAATATTTTGCTTTATGGTTTGTTCTTTATATTGATTACTGAATCAATAAATCTGTTCATCTGTTGGCGTCTACAACTGGAAAAGGCATAGCCCAGTGTGCTGATGAGCCCTACGTATCCAAAGATAAGCATGTTAGGTAAGTTGGCCATGCTGAATTGCTCACAGTGTTCACGGATGTGTAAGTTAGATGCATTAGTTAGGGGTAAATGTAGAGTTGAAAATGTGTTGCTGGTTAAAGCACAGCAGGTCAGGCAGCATCCAAGGAATAGGAAATTCGACGTTTCGGGCATAAGCCCTTCATCAGGAGGAATGGGTCTGGGTGGGTTACTTTTCAGAGAGTCAGTGTGGACTTGTTGGGCTGTTTCCACACTGTAGGGATTCTATGATTCTATGATATCAGGACGGCTATAGCTTTGACTAAAAACAAAATATATATGTTGGAAATATTCAGCAGGTCTGACAGCAGCCATGGAGAGTGAAACAGAATTAAAATTTCAGGTCAATGACTCTTATCGAGTCATAGAGTCATAAAAACATACCCTTTGGTCCAACCAATCCATGCTGAATATAATTCCAAACTAAACTAATCCCACCTGCCTGCTCCTAGCCCGTATCCCTCCAAACCTTTCCTGTTCATATACCTATCCAAATGTCTTTGAAGTGTTGTAGTTGTACCCATATCCACCACTTCCGCAGGAAGTTCATTCATCAGTATTGGGAATGTTTAGAGGTGAAATGAGTTTGAAGCAATTAAAGGAATATGTGGAAAAGAAAAAGGAATGTCTATGACAGATTAGAAGCAGGGAGAGATTCAATGAAAAGGCGTTGGTGGTCTGAAGCCAAAGAGAGTGGTAAACTTCCCGAGTCTGTTTAAAATTAGCATTATTTCAGTGAGTTTGGATGATTACAAATGGTCTGAGTGCACCCGAGCTGCAGATGGACAACTCAACCAGATTTGTCTTGAAATCCATATGATATTCCCAACTCCCTCAAGCCAATACTTAGGGGCTCCAAGAATTACCCACCACTGCAGTAAAAGCCTGTTTAAATTTAGTGAGAGTGTGCTGAAGTAGCTGTAAACTCGGTCTGGTCCTGATGTACAGGAAACCCAGGCTGCTGAGGGCTTGGCATTTTACTAATTGGTGACTGTATCCTGTGTCCCTGTGTGATGTCATTGCTGTGGTATTTCCACACGGCCACATGAGTAGGCTGACATCCCTTCTAATGGGAAACTGAGATTGATTGATTGATTGATTGTTGTCACATACTGAGATACAATGAAACATGAATTGCAAAGTGCATCAGGGTAATGGCATACTCGTCTAGGCTGACCACTGACTTCTTGAATCTGGACCAGACGATTGACTCAAAGCAGTCCCATAGAAGCCCTTCCGATGCCTCAAACACTTTCTGTACAGGGTCCTCACACTTCAATTTCTGCTTGTGAACTCGGAGGAGGAGCACTGTGCTGTGATCTGATTTTCCAAAATGCGGATGTGGGATGGAATGGTAGGCATCTTGAATGGTTGTATAGCAATGGTCAAGGATGTTTGGATCTCTGATGGGACAGGAGATGTGTTGATGGTATTTCAGAAGCACGTTCTTGGGGTTGGCCTGGATGAAGTCACTGGCTTCAATGAAGAAGACCTCAGAGTATTTTGTCTCAAGACAGTTTGTAGAGTTGCTTACTTTGTCAAGTGCAGTCTTCACTTCCACATGGCATGGGATGTAGACTGATATCAGGGTAGTGGAGTTGAACTTGCATGGTATTGTACTTTACTGTATGATGTTCTAGGTCTGGAGAACAGTAACTCACCAGAGTCACCACGTCTGTGCACCAGGAGATGTCGGTCAGAGGACAAACCCCACCACCCCTTGCCTTGCCCTAGGACACAGAGCAGTCTATTCAGTGAACTGAGAAACCCTCAGGGTGTAAGGCACAGTCAAGAGTGAGTGACGTCTCTGTAAAACAGAGCACACAGCAGTCTCAATTCCCTTCGGAAGGTGAGTCTAGATTTATGTTCGTCCATTTAGTTCTTAATGGCTTGGTCATTTGCCAGGGGTATGCTGGGGACGGGGTCTTGAAACCCCAAAGTTTCAGTCTCACCTGAAGAGTCCAGAGTGTCTCCCACCTTTCCTGGGTAGGTGGCTGCTCCTAGTAATTCTCGGGCATTGGTGAGGGAATTCTACTGCTCCGTAAGGTAAGATGGGGTCCTGGACACTGGCCTTGAGTATTCTGGGATTGGGGGGGTGATCTTGTGGCCTGTTCGGTTGGGTCTCCTCAATGCTGGGTCACCGTGGGGTCAGGTCTTGTTCCCCCGCTGGAAGGCCTTGGATCCAGGTTTCCAGGAGGAGGTCAGACTTGCTGGAATCCAGTAGGGCCTTAGCTCTCCCAGGCTTATGATTCCAATGTTGGTAGTCGAGCCTCGCTAGTCACAGAATCTTTAAACCTGTAAGTGAATTCTGATAGATTAGAATTGAGGTTTAGAAGAGCAGAATGATTATAAGATATGTAAGAATAAGATCTACTGCAAACAGCTTGCAAAATGTTGCCATGTTCTGGCACTACCTTCAGGTCAATGAGCTAGGGATTAGAGGAACCACACAATCTGTGATTGGACATTATTTTTTCGGAGGAATATCAAATGGTAGATATACAACAAAGTTCAATTTTGTAAAATTAAATTGTGTGTGACCATTAAAGTAAAATTTGGTTTTCAAGGTAAAAACTGAACACCTCAATATTAAGAGCGTTCAAATTCAGACTTGTTAATTCTCAGTCTTTCCCTCAACTAGAGAAAAGTATATCCCTATTGCCTCAGTAAAGAATTCCATTTTCTACACTGTCATCTTTTTTGCCTTTCTGAGTGAGAGATTGATAAGTTGGAGCAAACCAACTTTGGATTGTAGGGAGCTTTGACATGCCAAATGGAAATTGGTTGAAGACTATTACAGTATATTTTGTTCTGAATTTTTATAACAGCAGAGAGGGGAGTTCTTCCACTCAGCTCTGATCTGGCATTCAGTTAATGTTAACATCTGGATGAAGGTCGTATTGAGATTGCGAATTGAGTGATTCTGGTACAAACTGAAAACTAGTGATGGTGAACAGGTCATTGTTTGATGGCAATATTGATAATTTCTTCCTTCACTTTGCTGATGGTTAGAAGGAGAATGTTAGGGTGCTTAACTGGCTGTATTAAACTCCTTCATTCAATGATGAACAGGCCAATGAAGGAATGATGATATAATTTCAAATCAGGGCTTGTGTAGCTTCGAGAAGGATATTCTGGTGGAAGGAATGAATGTGTAAGATGGTGGAGGGAGTGCCAGTCAAACAGATATTTAAACAAGTACGAGGACAATATTCCATCATCCTTCTGACCTGAACCAGACTAGGGGGAGTCAGAAGGACGGTTTATTGATGCAGATTTTCCAGCCTCTGACCTGTGTTTTTAGCCACAGTATTGATATGGTAAATTCAGTTCAGCTTATGGTCAATTAAGGCCCATCAAGGCGTTGATAGTGGGGTTTCAACAATGCTACATCAGTGTATGTCAAGGGGAGTTGATTTTACCTTTTATTTTGAATCACAACAATGTATTCAGTGTCTGCCTGGTCACAAGAGTTCTGCCATAATATCCTTTCTGTTGGTACTGCTTCCAGGTAAAGGGTCACCAGAACACACACCGTATTTCTTATTCAAGAGATAAGAATTGGGAACCACCAGCATGGGAGCAATTGGTATAAATTCAGAAAAGTATTTTTCAAACATATATTAACCTTTTTAGATTTCATTGCTAGTTTTAAAAAATTACACATTTTCCTTACTGTAATATTTCAACCTCAAATTTAGTCACTTGTTAATGCCACACATTGGAATTGGATTTAACTAACACTGATATTTGTGATGGTAGAAATTCATAGAGGAAAACACAATAGAAAGAGGCAATTTGGTCTTTCTTGATCAACCTTCCACAGAAACCTCTGAGGCAAGCAACAAGATCTCAACATCAGTGATTTGGGAACGTGTTCTCCTAATCTTATGATTACAGTTTCTCCAGGGTTTTCACTGATGTCCTACTGTAGTTATAATGGGAGAGTGGGAGAGCCACTGAGGAAATCTTAGCACTTCATGGCTGTTAGGTATGAAATGTGCATGAATGATGGTAGGTTTTTGGAACACGTTGCCAGCAGAGGTGGTAGAGACAGGCACGGTAGATTCATTTAAGATGCGTCTGGACAAATGCATGAGTAGGTAGGGAGCAGAAGGAAACAAATGCTTAGAAATTGACTGACAGGTTTAGATAGTACATTTGGATCAGCTCATTTGGAGGGCTGAAGGGCCTGTTCCTGGGCTGTAAATTTTCTTTGTCCTTTGTTCTTTGATTCTGTCAGGATCAACCCTCTTCCCACTCAAAATTGAGTTTATGAACAGAAGCATTAATAATAGGTTGCTTGCTTCCCATTTCACATGTCTCAATCCAAGGCATTTACACACTTCACAAAAAGTAACCTCAGAATATCCAACTTCAATCTACTGTCACAATTATTTGAGTACAAAGCCTTCCACTTCTTCCATTCCACCACTCTTCGCATTGGTTTCATATGCCACATGCTATATCATATCTTCCTCTCATCATTTCTGCAGTAGCATGGAAGATGGCTGGTCATTATATTCCTGCAGCAGCCTTTGATATGGGGAGGCTCTTGTCTCAGGATGAAGCATTTTCTCCTGTATTGCCTTAAAGTGTCCTGCATCTCTCTTTAGCATACAATGTATATTTATTTTGGGAGTTTGTGTTGGTTAGCACAATATGATGTGTAGGCATGATGGAATTTTGGATGTAGGTTTGCTTGTTGAACTGGATGGTTCATTTCCAGACATTTCATCACCCTACTAGGTAACATCTTCAGTGGGCCTCAGGCGAAGCACTGCTGATAATTCCTGCTGTCTATTTATATGTTTTCGTTTCTTTGGGTTGGTGATGTCATTTCTTGTGGTGATGTCATTTCCTGTTCTTTTTCTCAGACGGTGGTAGATGGGGTCTAACTCGATGTGTTTGTTGATAGAGTTCCAGTTGGAATGCCATGCTTCTAGGAATTCTCATGCGTGTCATTGTTTGGCTTGTCCTAGGATGGATGTGGTTATCCCAGTCTAAGTGGTGTCCTTCCTCCTCCATTTGTAAGGATATTACTGAGAAAGGGTCATGTCTTTTATGTGGCTAGTTCATGTTCATGTATCCTGGTGGCTAGTTTTCTGCCTGTTTATCCAATGTAGTGTTTGTTATAGTCCTGTTACAGTTGTATGGGACTTTGGTTCAGTCGCATTTGGAATACTGTATTCAGTTCTGGTTGCCACATTACCAAAAGGATGTGGATGCTTTGGAGACAGTGCAGAGGAGGTTCACCAGGATGTGGTCTGGTATGGAAGGAGCTAGCTTTGAGGAGAGGTTGAGTAGATTAGGATTATTTTCATTAGAAAGACGAAGGTTGGGGGGGACCCCTAGGAGCATTGATATACAAAGGGATCTTGGGGTCCATGTGCATAGCTCCCTGCAAGTGGCAACACAATTGGATAAGATGGTAAAGAAAGTAGATGTCAGTTGGGGCATTGAGTATAAAAGTTGGTAAGTCATGTTGCAACAGTTTAAAACTTTATTCAGGCCACATTTGGAGTATTGTGCACAGTTCTGGTTGCCACAGTATAGGAAGGATGGAGAGGGTACAGAAAAGTTTACCAGGATGTTGCTTGGATTGGAGTGTATTAGTTATAATGAGAGGTTGGACCAACTTGGATTGTTTTCTCTAGAGTTTCAAAAGCTGAAGGGTGATCTGATAAAATTATGAGAGGCATTGATAGGGTGAATAGTCAGAATTTCTTTCCCACAATTGAAATGTCAAATACTAGTGGGTGTAGGTTTAAGATGAGAAGAGGCAAGTTTTTTACAGAGAGTAGTAGGTGCTTGGAATGTGATACCAGGGGAGGTAGTAGAAGCAGATATGGTAGAAAAGTTTAAGTGTCATTTAGACAGAGGTATGAACAGGCACAGAGTAGACAGATATGGACCATCTGCAGACAATTGGGATCAGTTTAGAATGGTATCATGGTCAGCACAGACATGGTGGGCTGAAGGATCTGTCCCTGTGCTGTACTGTTCTATGTTTATGGCCAACTCTGAGTGAGCTGTGTAATGTCCTTAAGTAGAAAATATATCCCAAGATGTTTCATGAGCTTATAATCATTCCAAAGGAATGTTGAACCAAAGAGGTTGGGGTAAAGCCAAGCACTCAGCTTTGTTTAATGGGAGATCGATCCTTCAAATGGAGCAGAATACAAAATGTGGTCAATGATTTTGTGTTACTGAGGAAAAACAAGTTGTGGGCATGTAAAATCATGTAAATTTGACTAGTAATTGGTGATAGACTTGTTAAATTGTGAGAAAGTAATTCTGTGGATGTTATCCTAATCATCTGTTAGTGGGCGATTAGGAACCCTCCAACCACAAGGGATGAACTCAGATTTCTCCAGTTTCCTCATTTCCCCTTTCCCCACCTTGTCTCAGTCCCAACCCTCGAACTCAGCACCACCTTCCTAACCTGCAATCTTCTTCCTGACCTCTCCGCCCCCACCCCCACTCCAGCCTATCACCCTCACCTTATCACCCTCACCTTAACCTCCTTCCACCTATCGCATTCCCAATGCCCCTCCCCCAAGTCCCTCCTCCCTACCTTTTATCTTAGCCTGCTTGGCACACTTTCCTCATTCCTGAAGAAGGGTTCATGCCTGAAACATCGATTCTCCTGCTCCTCGGATGCTGCCTGACCTGCTCCGCTTTTCCAGCGACACATTTTCAGCTCTGATCTCCAGCATTTGCAGTCCTCACTTTCTCCTCCGATTAGTAAAACCCCTCAAGATACCAGTTCAAAGTGGCCATTACCACCATTTTTTCTGAAATTCTGTCATCCCTCTACCAAACTCACAGCAACAGAGTAGGAGAGCTCATGTGGAAATTCAGGGCCAAACAGAAAAACAAAGATTTTCATTCTCCTATTGGAGACCAAAGAGTGAATCAAGACATAATGATTATCAACAAAAATAGGAATTCTGGAGAATCTCAGCAGGTCTGGCAGCATCCGTGGAGAGAAAGCAGAGTTAACTTTTCAGATCCAGTTCTGAATAAGGATTGCTTGACCTGAAACATTGACACTGCTTTCTCCCCACAATTGCTGCCTGACCTGCTGAGTTGCTCTTGCAATTTCTGTTTTTGTTTCAGATTTTCAGCATCTGCAGTTCTTTGTTTTATTGCAATAATTTAGTCATTGGACACTGTGAGTACTGGAAGTTGCATTCTAATGAAATTTGATGTTAGTATAGTTCAGTACCAAAAGCAGTTTTGGTTCAGGTAAAGACAGCAAATGTATCACCCTGAGAACAGAATGTTGAACAAGAGGAATCAAAGGAATTGGAAGTGACAGTTTTGCAGCAGACCAAAGGAACTATCTGCTCGAGGAGCCAAAAGACAGGATTACATTTCTCATGCAAAGAAAAACGGCATTTTTAGCTCAGTGCTAATGATGAACTTACGGGCGTTACAGTTAGTGTGAATATTTGCTCAGGATGTTTTAGAGTGATCCAGAAACCAGTTTGCATAAGCAGCATTTTCAAAATACTGCCAGATGATAGAAACTATTGAATTAATCTCCTGCATCAGTGCAGACTGAAAGAATGAGTGGAAAGCCTTCTCTAGAATAGCATCAATTACTTCCCTGACATATTGGAAGCAGTTGTTGGACTCAGGAAAGGAAGCAAAGAACTCTGGGAGACTGTCCAGCTGGCCAAAGAGGTTTGGAATTGGTATGTTGCTGTGCTGCAGCAGGCTTCAAACCTAACTGGTGTAAGTCAATTTGCAAGAAATGCTGTCCTTGTTTATCCCTGCTATCCTCACCTGAATTGCCTTTGCTTTGAATCAAGGAACAGGCAGCATATCCAGCTTATTAAGCTTGCTGGCTATTTTTTATAGTCAGTGGCATTAGGAGATATTAAATTGCTCATCATGACAATGGGCAATAATCTTCAATTTGTAATAAATGAACTGAAAAGCCACAGAGAAATGGATCAGCCTTTTTCATTCCACATTAACCTTAGACCTTTCCAAATCTTATGCTTTGTCTTTGTAAAATAACTGGGATTAGTGTTTGATAAGACCTGCCTTAATAATAATTACACGCTGTGGGACTGAAATGCAGCTCCACAGAGAAAATCCCACGACAGTTTTTAACGTGGCCGAAATAGATTACACAAATGAAAGTGAAGGGAGAACATTATTTAAGTGTTCTTGTGAGCCATCTTAGATATTAATACTGCAAAGCTACTTATAAATATTTTAGGGGAGAAAATGGAGGTATGCTTTGTCCCCAAAAGCCACAAAGATCTGTTACATATCCATATTCTGCAAAAAAAAGGGTTCTTAAGCTGTCTGTGTGTTTTACATTCTGGGCTTAAGCACTTTGTTCACTTCTCCGTCTGTAATTAACCCTTTGTGTACTAAATAAATAAGGACTGTCCATCTCAGATGCTGGTGAATAGTTTATGGTCTGACAGATGTCCAAGTAATAACAGTTGAGGATGTATGTTGAATGTACTGAGCAGAGATTGTCTTCAGTGGCACTGTAATACGATGTGATGTTAAAGATTGTTTCATTCTCATTGGCTGCAAGATTGCATTTATTAATATATTTTTAAGTAACCATTTTTTGGAAAGTCCATTAAGTGGGTAATGAGAATTTTTGATTGGTGTCAAACATTCTGAATCAGTCACAAGCGCTATTTTTAACATGTGGGATTACAAGGATAGGATAAGTTGGTGGGCTTTGATGGGATGCTCTTTGGATGGTTAATCTGGATGAATGGTATGCTTTCTCACTGTAGGGGTTGTAAGAGGTAATACAAATCCTTTAAACTCTGTAACTACAGGGTTTGGAGCAATTCACAGTTGGCTTGAATTGACCAAGTGGCAATGGTCAGAGATCAGAAATGAGGAGACCCTAGGAGGAATGTTAAGAACATAAGAACTAGGAGCAAGAGTAATTCAAAAAACCAAAGAACTGCAGAAGTTGAAGTTGCTGGGCAATCAGAAATTGTTAGAGAAACTCAGCAGGACTGGTAGCACCTGTGGAGAAAAGGCAGTGGTAATGTTTTGGGTCCACTGACCCTTCTTCAGAATTGGAGTAATTCAATATAATCATGACTGATCTCATCGCAGCCTCAACTCCACTCCCCTGCTCCCTATAAACATTCAACCCATCATTTATTAGAAATTTGTTTATATCCTCCTTAAATTCAGCAATGTCCCAGCAGACATTGTGAATTCCATAGATTTATGACTCTTGGGGGAGGGTTGAGAAAAGATGTACCTGGACATTGCTGGGACTGGAGGATTTGAGTTATGAGGAGAGACTAGTTAGGCTGGGACTTTTTTCATTGAAGCATAGGAGGTTGGCAGGTTTATAAAATCGTGAGGGACATAGATAAGGTGAAGAGCAAAGGTATTTTCCCCAGAGTGGGGGAGTTCAAAACTGGGGGGCATATTTTTAAAGTGAGAGGAGAAAAATTTAGAAAGAAGCTGAGGAGCACCTGAGGGACCTATGGAATGAACTGCTAGAGGAAGTGTTAGATGCAGGTACAGTTAGAAGACTTAAAAGATATTTGCTGAAAATGTGTTGCTGGAAAAGCGCAGCAGGTCAGGCAGCATCCAAGGAACAGGAGATTTGACGTTTCGGGCATAAGCCCTTCTTCAGGAAGGGCTTATGTCCGAAACGTCGAATCTCCTGTTCCTTGGATGCTGCCTGACCTGCTGCGCTTTTCCAGCAACACATTTTCAGCTCTGATCTCCAGCATCTGCAGACCTCACTTTCTCCTTAAAAGATATTTGGACAGGTACATGAATTTAAAAAAAAATGATTGGAGAGATTTAGGCCAAATGCAGGAAAATGGGACTAGTTTAGCTTGGGAATCGTGGTTGGCATAGACGAGTTGGATTGAAGGGTCTGTTTCCGTGCTGTATCACTCTATGATTCTATGACTGTAAATAATTTCTCCCATCTCCGATTTATATCTTTTATCCCTTACCGTAAAATTATGACCTCTCATTTTAAATTGCTCTACGAGAGAAAACTTTCTGTCCTCATCTCCTCTATCAATCCTTTGAGCATCATATATTCATCAATTAGATCTGCTCTCATTCTTTTAAACTCTCCAGAGTACAGACCTGGAGAGGTCAATCTCTCTTTGTATGATAAACCCCTCATCTCTGGAATCAGTCCAGTTAATAGGAAGGAAACATTAAACAACAAGAAAGCCATTAGAGTTTTCATTGCTACTTGTCTCTGCAGAAACAGAGAGGACACTGCAGAGTGAGAGAAAGAAACAATGACACAACCTCCAACATCTGGCACTGCCAAATGACATAGCGTAATTCTATCATCAATCCTGTCACTTGTGCTCACCATCCAGAATGGATTGAAAACAGGATCCAGTATTATTGTAAACAAAGTCATGTTAAAGATAGAATCCCATTCTCAAGTGTTGTAAGGGTAATACCGAAAGCTCAGAATGAAGTATTGACATATAGTAAACCACAGGATGAAGAATGAGAAATAAAACATGATATGCCCAAGAGGATGCTTAAGGGATGTTAGATCTAGTTGTTCAGCATAAAGTTGCCCACTTTTTTTTTAAGGAGCTTGTGATGGGCTCAACTTTCTCTGCTGGAATATCCCTCTCAAGTTGCTCATAATTGGCTTCTGCAAGAAAATAGAAAGTTTGTCCCTGTAAGCTGCCTAAAAATGCGCCTATCCCAGTTGTTAAGCAATGTTTCCGAATCACTCAGTACACCAAGTTCAAGTTAATCAGTGCACTCTCTATATATGTTGAATGGACCAATTATTTAAATAATCTAACCCCATGAAACTGGAGGGCTGCTGCAGTTACAGTAGTGTATCCAGAAAGATGGACCATGCTCTTACCCCCTTCAATCAAATGAATGTTCAGCTGATCAGATTGTTCCTTGCAGATCATCTTCAGTTTTAATTATTAAGATATCATAATGACTAAGACATTTACAAGTCCGGAAAAGCAGAAATGTGACATGGCTATTCAAGATAGAAGGGAAAGAAAAGACTATAAACTGTAGGTTTGTTAGCCTAACATCTGTAATTTGGAAAATGCTGGGACCTGTTATTAAAGAAATAGTTGCAAAACTTTTAGAAAACTGTGCCACCCCCTTCATTGAGGGATATTTGTGTTTTGACAAATATTTAGAGTTCATTGAGGCTGCAACGAGCAAGATGGATACAGGAGAACTAGTGAATGTAGCATATTTGGATTTCTAAAAGGAATTCAGTGAAGTGCCAAATAAAGTGAACAAGAGAAAGGTTTGTCGTGATGGGGATAATATATTACAAAGGATCGTGGAATGAACAGGAAATTGAGAGTATGGATAAATAGTTCATTTTATTTTTAAAAATCACACAACACCAGGTTATAGACCAACAGGGTTATTAGGAAATGCAAACTTTCAGAGCACTGCTCCTTCATCGGGCACATCCACATCATTTTATTTTGGCAAACTTCAACTGGTTGGGTACCACGGGGATCAGTATTTTAGTCTACATTGAAATCTTGGATGAAGGGACTGAATATATTGAAACTAAATTTTCAAATAAAAGAAATAGGAGCAGAAATAGACTAGTTGGATCCTTCAGCCTGCTCCACTGTTTAATAAGATCATAGCTGATCTGTTCACGTTTTAACTTCACATTCCTGACTACCCCCGATAACCATTGATTCCTCTGCCTAATAAGAATTTATCTACCATCATCCTAAAAACATTCAATGATCTTGTCACCACCACCTTCTGAATCAGAGATTTCCAAAGGCATACAAATCACAACCAAAACAGCATTACAAATTTGCTGATGATGCATAGATAGATAGATGGGAAAATAAGTTGTGAGGTGGATGAAAAGAGATAGAAAAGGTTCATTGATTTCTTAAATAAAATGGCAAATTGTTTTTCTGATGGCGTATCAAGTGGGTAAACATGAGGTTTCATATTTTTGGGAGAATAAATAAGATATTTTTGAAGTGAAGAGAGATTATAGAACTCCATAAAAAGAGGGATCTGAGTGTTTTCGTACATAAAACACAAAATGCTAGCTTACTGGTACAGAACATAATTTAGAAAATAAGTGGAATTTTCATCTTTATTGCATGTGTAATTGAGTACAAAAGTAAGGAAGTTTTGATACACTGTATTGGGGTGAGACCACACCTAAAGTAGGTTTACAATTTTGTTTCCCTCAGTTCAGGAAGAGTATATTTTCATTGGAAACCTTGGTTAGTTATAGATGTCTTGGATCAATGGCAGCTTTGAGTGCTCAGTGTTTAAATATTTCTCTCTAGTTTGCCTTCATCACTTCTGCTGAAAGCATCTCCCTGAAAAATAGCTGGTTTATGTATTCTTATATCCGAGTTCCTTTTTTTCCAAGATAATTGCAGGTGAATTTTTGATCTTCAAACTGCAAAACTCTCATAAAGGTGTCAATCAAACAGGAAATACAGGCCTGGTCGATGGTTTCAGTCTCATTTATTAAGGTGTTGGTTTAAATTCTGACTCTTGTTTGTTTATTGATGGTTTCATTTACCTTTCTCTCTCTTTTTCAAATCATTTAAGTCAATGAAGATCCTGGAGAAACTCAGCAGGACTGGCACCCTCTGTGGAGAGAAAAACAGAGTTAACATTTCAAGTCCAATATGATTCTTCTTTTGGAATTGGGATCAGATTTCCAACGTCTGCAGTTTTATGCTTTTGTTCCTGCCCATGAAAATCCCTGTATTAAACCAAATGATGGAAGTTTGAAACTATTGTGAAAATATCATAGCTGACTTACCCTTCCTCCATCTCTTTTCTCCATCTAACCATTCCCTCATCTCTTTTCTGTTCTGGATCCCTATTCTTGTCTTCCTCTGGCCTTGGTCTCTCCCTCACCCACCCACCCCCCCTCCCGCCGCCCCACCTGGTTCTTTGTGAGACTGATTCAAAGCTGCATTTATTCATTTTGATAAATACACATGGTTACAACATCTGAAAATAGATGGCCTAATCCACTTTAGCTGCTGAAATTTGTGTTTACTTTACTGTTTACACACACTAATGGCGCACTAATCCACTACAGAAGACTGAGGTCATTACATGCTTGTAAGTTAATGTTTTTAATGACAGTTCTAAACACTGCAAAGTGCAATGTACTTTAGAGAAGTATTTCCTTTTATTAAGAGAGCAACCCATTTCAAACTCTCTGAGGACTCAACAAGACACAACTCATTTTGTATTTCCTTTCAAAGCTTTAACACGCTGTGAACTGTTTAAAGAGTTGAAATGTTATTCACATTATCACACTTGCAAGGTAACAGAAGGCTTTAGTTTTGCTTTAAATAATGTTAATCAATGTGTACTGGTGAAAAATGAGCACCCTAATGTCGACCCCTGCCCCCTCAGGCAAATGTTCCTGTTTCCTAAGATGCTGAGTCAATTGCTGGTCAATGGTTTCACAAATTGCAGAACCACTGACGTCTGAAATGTTGTCCATTTTAAATATGCTGCAGAAACCTGGAAAGCAAATAAAGAACCGTGGAAGAAAATAAAGTCCTTTGGAATGTGAATGCCAAGTAGTATGCTTTAAATTCCATATACAGAGTGTAAGAACAGTTGAAGAGATGCTTGAGACTTATAAAAGTGACTTCAGATTTCAGATCAGCGATGCCCACATCCCACCAATGAAAAGAAAAGGTCTGAGTTTAGGCAGAGACAAAAACAGAAATTGTTGGAAAAACTAGGCAGGGCAGGCAGTGTTTGTGGAGAGAAAGCGGAGTTAACATTTCAGGTCGAGTGACCTTCCTCAGAACAGATTCTGAAGAAAGGTCACTCAACCTGATACGTTAACTCTGCTTTCTCTCCACAGATGCTGCCAGATCTGCTGAGCTGTTCTAGCAATTTCTATTTTTGGCTCTGATTTACAGCATCTGCAGTTCTTTTGTTTTTTTTATAAAGTGTAGACATTATGTAAGGTGCTGAAACCCTGAAGGAATAGTGGAGTTGTTGGTTGGAAAGAACAGGAGAGAAATTCCATCATCTGAGAGGCGCATCTCCTCTTTTGGCCCATACTCTGCAGCTAAACAGGTATCATAAACCCAGCCCTCCTCAGAGGATAGATCGAGAACAGGAGTCTGTTCTTGCTATGCATATCAATCATAATTTGGCCTTTATCACAGATAATGACACTTAATCCTGTTCACCATGGCCCCCATTATGGTAGAGCAGCCAGTTGTGTTGCTTACAGCTCCTGGGATCTGAGTTCTACTCGCAAGGCCAGCGTTCCCTTTTCTCCTTGCCACCTTCCCCAACCCCAAATGGTTTAAACTTCATTTCTACAATTAGCTCATTGGCTGGGTGGCTGCTTTACAATTCAGAGTAATGCAAACCGTGTGGGTTTAATTCCTACGAGGGCTGAGGTTATTCTGAAGGACCCTCTTTCCATTGCTTGAGCTGTGGTGACCCTCAGGTTAAACCCCCACCAGTTGTCTCTTTCTAATGAGAAAACAGTCCTCTGGGACTATGGTGACTTTACCTTACTTATTTATCACTTCACTCTCCCGTGACTACATTTCCCATTCAAGCCCACCTTTTTTTGGAAGATATTTTTCTCCCTCAATCTTATTGTGAATTTTTTTTCATGTACCATGGATATTGTATTCACTGCGTTTTATATTCGGAGACAAATAGGGAATGCTAGCCTTGCGAGTAGAACTCAGATCCCATGAGCAAATAAACGTTCCTGTCCCACTGACAGTGCTCTCTTACCTGCAGAGTGAGCCTTAGTTGAGAGCCCAGACATTCACAACTGTTGAAATAGTTGTGCCCTGCAGAAAATATTGCTTGATTGTCAATTCTTTCTCTGTTATCAATTCTGTCAATTGCTCAATATATATTTCACAAAATAAAAAAGTTTCAAGTACTTTCTGCTATTGATTGACATATTAGAGGGTTGCAGCTAAAAACATTTGGTTTGAGAGAATGACTGTCTTTTGAAAATGTTTGATGCAATATTAATATTCAGTGGTTTTGTAGTTCAGAGTGTTTACTGGGTGCATAGACATGGAAGTACCATTGGTTGGCATGGAAGATATTAGGGGCCAAGGGAGTTGGGTGGGAGGACATGGGTTAGGAAGGAGGGTATAAGGAGCATTGGGAGATGGAGGGGGGCATAAGGTGAACTGAGTTGGTTTGGATGAACCATGTAGCATGTGAGGATGGTGAGGGCCAATGGGTAGGCTGACTGCCTGCCCCTCTTTCATAGTTATGTTTGAGCCCAGGCATCCTTGGAGAGGGAGCACACAGTGCCCACCAATGCTTTTGATACCTTTTGGGACAGGTGGTCACCAAGGGGGTTGGAATGCTTTATTTCTCCCTCCAAATTTATTTTGATTTATTCCGTACCCTCCCCCTTCACTTCCTTCACATAGGTATTGCCCGCATCTGCTTTTGTTTTGCTGATTTTAATGCAACTGGAATGGTATTCCCAGCACCAAGGTGTGCCTGGTTACCAACTGCCCATCTGTCTGGATCCAAATTCTTTCTGGGGACAGAAGGCCTAACTGCAGTTACCTCTCACTGCCTCTCCAAAACCACATCCCTTTCCCTAAATTAAAATCCTGCACTTTTGGCTAAGGTAAGCATGCTGACCCACCTCGAAGATGAATATTCAGTCTTACATTTACCCTTACATTCAGTCAATTAAATAAATTTGAAATATATGGACAGAATCAGTAATAATACTTATGGAGTTACTGCGATTAGCTGGAAAACTCACTTGTTTCACTTATGTCCTTTAAGAAAAAATCCTATATACAGGACCCTATACACACAGCTTTTAAATTGCCCCCCAGAATGTTATATAGAGTTGAACAATAAATGTTGGCCTTGCTAATGACCACATCTGGTGAATGAATGAAAGAAAATCAAATTTTGATAAGCTTTATTAACTGTAATTATGGATAAAGCAACCTGAGAATTTATACCATATCCCACTATCTTCTCAGTTTATTATTTGGAATTGACAAATGTCTTGAAATTTTACTACTATTGTTAGCTTCTTCAGATTAAGTGCAAAATTCCACCTTAGCTGAATGCAAAAGATTCCATGACACTAGTTTGAAGATGAGTAGGAGAGTTCTCTCCTGTCTTCTGGTCAATATTCATCCCTCAACTAATGTGATTAAAATGTTTGTGATCAATATCACATTTCCTTTTGTGGGACCCTGTGTATAATTTGCTGCATCATTCCCTCCATGTAAATGTGACTTCACTTTGAAATATTTCATTCGCTGTAAAGCACCTTCCTGGGACCTGGGATGAAGGCTGTTGCACACAGCAGTCCCTTACAATTGCAGGTTGTGATGGTTCACGGACTCCCAGTCCAGCTGCTTATTTTGTTCTGCTCTGGGGTCAACTATTGGTTGTGGGCATTTGTACCTCCTTTTTAGTTATTTGAAAAAAACTTCTGTTATGTTTTGAGCTGCACTTCAGCCTCAAGCTCCTGGCCTTTGGGCACCCGGTGCAAAGGAGGTATGAGTAGATGGGAGGATCTTCTCATGGGTCTGCTCCTGTGCCTGGCCAGGCTGACTATAAACAGATCCAGACAGTGGGCCATGGAGGGGGTCATCTCTGCCAATTGCCTGTCTCACTTACACAGTTATGTTTGAGCCCGGAGGTCCTCTAGAAGTCTTTAGGTAGATATGGGCACCACGGGGGATGGATTGCTTTATTTCCCCCTCCAACTCAATTTTGATTGAGTTCCTACCCTTCCCCTTCACTTCCTTCACATAGGCATTGCCCACACCTGCCTTTGTTTGTTAATGTTTCACTAGCCACATGGGAGCTTTCTTGCTGGTGGAAAATATAAAGTTTTAGCACAATGGTGTCTTTTTACTGTCTCACTATACACACGGTGGTTAAAAACAAGGACTGCAGATGCTGGAAACCAGAGTCTAGATTAGAGTGGTGCTGGAAAAGCACAGCAGGTCAGGCAGCATCCGAGGAGCAGGAAAATCGACATTTTGGGCAAAAGCCCTTCATCAGGAACAGAGGCAGGATGCCTGCAGAGTGGAGAGAGGGGTTGGGGGTGGGGAGAAAGTAGCATAGCAGGGCGGAGGAGATGACCTGGGGTTGCAGTGAGAGAGAGAGACTCACTGAAATTCTTGTAGAGAGAGGAGGAAACCTTCCTCAAGGCAGGCACCCTTTCAAGAGAATTCGCAGTAGGGTTAAAATCAACTAGGTAAAAACAAAGACTGCAGATGCTCAACAGCTATGGGTGATTTAGGGAAAATATAAGCACTACTGCTGGTCCCCCTTTGGGTACAGAGGTACTGTGGGGATATTATGGAAAAATAAATAAAGCACTTTTGTATATACTGTGGTCATGAAAGCGGTTATATAAATGCAAGTCATTCTTCTCTTTCTATAGTGCTGCCCCTACGTTGTCTGTCACTGTGACGAGAGAAAAACAGAAAGAACGGTTGCTTTTAGATAGACAAGTACTTGGATTTTTATCCATCCCTCCAACAGGCAGCCTTTGGCATCGGCCCCTAGAACTTCCCTCTCCCCCACATCCTTCGAGGATTGAAGCCTCTTTGAGGCTTTAACGCATCCCAATCAATTCTCCGCAATTACAAACAAATCTAAACGTGATTTATCTGCTTAGAAATTATTTCAATACCTCACCAACCCCTATCAATAAAGGCTTGAAGGCAATCATTTCAGGCCTGTCAATAGGTGCTACGAAGCGAAGAAAAGGGCAACGATTCAGATATTTTGACTTTTTGTGCACTTAATTAAGTCAACAAGAAGCTGTCAGGGATAATTTTCAAAGTATACAGCTGTAGCCGTTGACATTTGATAATATTACATTCAATGCTGATTGAAATTGATCCTAGAATCTGAGAAGGGGGAGTTGGGGTCCTAACAGCTCTATTTCAATATAATCAAAGACAGCAGCTTGCTGTTAAGGTAGCTCATGACAAACTTGCAGGTTTCTAACAGTTGAACCAATGTAAATAGATATTAAAGACACCACCTAATGTATCATCTTATTATCCTTTTATTCCCATTTTTTTCTTGAATTTTCATCTCTCTCAAAGGTCCATAAAATCCTAATGATCCATAGATACATGATGTCTTCTGACAAAAGGGCACTTTTGTTCATTTGTGATCCCAAGCATTTGATGCTCATTGGCTATTCATCCAGGGGAATGCAACTGAGTACAATTCTCAGCCTCCTTCAAGTTCAACAAACTGGTCCATGCTGACCATAATGTTCATCCATGATAACCCCATGTCCCTACACTTTCTGTATCTTTCTAAATCTTCCCTCTCCATGTATTTGTCCAAATGCCTTTTAAATGTTGTTAAAGTATCTGCTATAACCATTTTTGCTGGCAGCTCATTCCATATGCGTACCACACTCTGCGTAAAAAAGTTGCCTGTCAAGTTTCTTTTTATTCTTTCCCCTCTAACCTTAAACTGATGCCCTGTAGTCCTCAATTTCCCAACCCTGGGAAAAAGCCTGAGTGCATTCACCCTATCCATGCCTCTCATGATCTTATATACTTTTATAAGGTCCCTCCCTCCGTCTCCTATGCTCTAAAGAAAAAAGTCCTAGCTTGTCCAACCTCTCCCTATAACTCAGACCCTTGACTCCTAGCGACATCCTTGTAAATTTCGTCTGCACTCTTTCCAGTTTAATAACATCCTTCCTATAGCAATGTGACCAAAACTGAACACAATACTTCAAGTGCTGGCTCACCAACATCCAGTACAACTGCAACATAACCTCCCAGAAGCCTTCTTCACTGTCCTGTCTACCTGTGACTCCACTTTTAGGGAACCATGCACCTCAACTCCAAGGTCCCTCTGTTCCACTACACTCCTTAAGGCCCTACCATTCACCATGAACCTCCTACCTTGATTTGACTTTCCAAAATGCAAGACCTCACGCTTATCCATATAAAGCTCCATTTGCCATTTCTTGGCTCACTTCCCCAACTGATCAAGGACCAGCTACAATTTAACCCTTCCCCTCTGTCCATGATATCGCCTATTTTAGAGTCATCTGCAAACTTACTAATCATGCCTTGGACATTCTCATCCAAGTTATTGATATAGATAACAAACAGTAATGTGCCCAGCATCAACCCCTGAGGTACACCACTAGTCACAGGCCTCCAGTCTGACAAGCATCCTTCCACTATTACCCTCTGCTTCCTTCCATCAAGCCAATTGTTTATTCAATGTTCCAGCTCCCTCTGAATTCCATCCAATCTGACCTTCCTCTGCAGTACACCATGCAGAAACTTATCAAAGGTCTTACTGAAATCCACATTGGCTATGTCTACTCCCCTGCCCTTGTCAACCTTCCTGGTCACTTCATCAAAGAATTTTAACAAATTTGTGAGGCATGGTCTCCCACTCACAAAGCTATGCTAACTATTACTAATTGAACTCTATCTTTCCAAAAGCATGTATATCTTATTTCAGAATCTGCTTAAGTAACATACCCACCACAGATGTTTAGCTTACTGGCCTAAAGTTCCCAGATTTTCTTTGAAGCCATTCTTGAATAAGAGCACAACATTCGCTACCCCCCAGTCTTCCAGGACTTCCCCCATGGCTAACGATGGTGCAAAAACATCAACCAGTGCCCGGCAATTTCTTCTCTAGCCTCTTGCAGTATTTTTGGATATATCTGATTGGGACCAGGAGATTTATCCATCATCATACATTCTGCACACATCCAACACCTCCTCTACTGTGATATGGACCGTCCCCAAGATATCACCTTGAGTGAAGGATTACAGGATATCACCAAGATCAAACAATGGAAGACAAGATGATATAGATTAGTATGAAATTGGTAGGCTTGATTGGTGCTGGCTACGGCTCTGATTTTCCAGTCATTGGGAGTACACCATTGACAGTGTGATGAGGTTGAGTCCCATTTTAAAACTCATCCTGCCTGTCAGGTCCTCCCATCCCATCTTGCAAGGTGTTGGGAAATTCAGCCCAATATTTCTAATTTTTCATTACAACAGGAAATGTGAACAGATCTTAAGCATGTAGATGCAGGGAAAGGAAAAAGGGAAGTTCTGTGATAGCGGGACGATGGTGATGTAATGGTAAGGGGCTAATAACTCTGAACATCAAGTCAATGCTCTGGAGCATGTGTTTGAATTTTGCTGGTGGAGATAAAGCATTAGTGCTGCTTCCAGTGATAGGTGAACCTTTAAAATCAAGATTTAGTGGACCTTATCAAAACAAAAAGAAATCGAATGAGGTGAATTATTTGATCAGAGCACCAGATAGAAAGAAACTTCACATTGTGTGTCATGTGAATATGCTGAAAAGATATTTGTTATCATACCACACTGTCATTGTCTTCTGGGAGAGCTTTCCTTTCCTACTGGCAGCATATTAAGAAGAAGGCAAGCTCTAGCTGAAGTCGCCATTTTGAAGAGATAAAACTGCAGGTTTTGGTGAGCATTGGGCTTTGCGGAGGAGGGTGAGCAGCATTAATCTTAATTTTTTTAATGCAGTAGTTACCGGAGGGGTAGTAATGGCAGTTAGGGCAGTGGAATGCTCCCCTTGTGAGAGGTGGGAGATTATGGAGAAGTCAAATTTCCCTAACTACGATGTCTGCAGGAAGTGTGTCCAGACTTCTCAGACTGCATGGATCAGTTAGATCAGCAACTTGATTTACTGAGGAGCATACAGGAGGCAGAATGTTTTATAGATGGGAGTTTCAAGAATGTGGTCATACCAAAGGTTCAGCCAGATAAGGGTGACTGCCAGGAAAGAGAAGCAGGTAGTACAAGATTCCCTGTAGCTATTCCCCTCTCAAGCAGGTTTACTGTTTTGGATGCAGTTGGGGGAAAGGCCTCTTTGGGGAAAGCAGTAGCCACCAGATCAGTGGCACCACAACTGGCTCTGTTATACAGCAGGGAGAGTTGAAGTGGAGGTGAGTGGGAGTGATAGGGGACTCTAGAGTTGGGGGCAGAGATTGGCATTTCTGTGGCCATGAGAGAGATTCCAAGATGGTGTGTTATCTTCCTGGTGCCAGGATCAAAGGTGGTTCTGAGTGGTCACAGGAAGGGGAGGATGAACATCCAGAGGTCGTGCTCCATATTGGTACTACTGACATAGGCAGAAAAGAGATGAGGTCCTGCAAAGGGAATATACAGAGTTGAGTAGACAGTTGAAAAGCAGGACTTTTTGGGTTGTATTCTTTGGATTACCTGTTGTGGCATGTGCTAGTGAGGCCAGAAAGAAATGGAGACTCATTGATGTTTTTAGCGGCTAGATTGCATTCTACTCATGTGGTTTCATGCGACAAAAAGTCGACATGTTCCCAGGACTGGAGTGTTCATATAATGAGGAGAGACTGTATCGGCTGGGACTTGTCTGACTGCAGCATCAAAGGTAGACAGGATTGAGGGCACCTTGACAGATATCGTTGTATTGCCACTTTCAGTCAGAAAAAAATCGCTCCTCCACAATTACCCTGGAACGTTACATTACCAGTCCTGACCTTCTCTCAACCAAGTTTCAGAAATGGCTACAACATTGTAGCTCCATGTACTGATGCAGGCTCTAAGCACATCTGCATTATATATTGTACTCTTTGGATTAAAATAATTACACTTTAGACTGCTACTCCTGCCATGTTGTTTAACTTGGTCCTGCCTGTTCTTCCTATCAGACCTACTTAACCTCTCCCTGCACCTAAATCACTCCACATGCTGACCTATCGTTCTAGCCCTATTACATGGCAGCACTAGTTTAATTCCTCCCAATTGGCACTAACAAACCTCCCTGCAAAGATATTCCTGCCTCTCCGGTTCAAGTACAACCCATCCTTCTTGTCCAGGTCCTTCTTGCCGCAACAGACATTCCAATGATCCTTACCTGAAACCTATTCATCTAGCCACACATTCAATTGTATTAAGGGACAGCACAGGTTCTTAGGGACAGGATTTATTCTCATTTAGAAAACAATGGAGCTATTAGGAATAGTCAGATAGGCTTTATGTGGGGGAGAAATTTGTGTTTTTTGAGGAAATATTGAAGATGATTGATGAGGTTAGGGCAGCGAATGTCGTCTACATGGATTTTACTGAAGCATTTGACAAGGTCCCTCACGGCAGACTGGTTTAGAAGATTAAATCACACGGTCAGTTGGAAAGTTGGTCACAAAATTGGCTTGGTCATAGAGGACAGAGGGTAATTGTGGAGCGGTGTTTTTTTCTGACTGAAAATGGCAATACAAAGATATCTGTCAAGGTGCTATCAATTTCCTCTTTTGCCTCCCTCCATATCCTGAGGCACGTCTCTACCTTAACATTTTCAAACACACAATGCCTCCTCCTTCTAAACATTGAGATACCGTAAAATATCAACATAAGGTGGTAAAGAGGGCGGATGACATTCTTCCCTTATCAGTTGGGGCATTGAGTATAAAAGCTGGCAAGTCATGGTGCACCTGTATAAAACTTTAGTTAAGAGGCATTTGGAGCAGTGTATGCAATTCTGGTCGCCATACTATAGGAAGGATGTTGAGGTTTTGGAGAGGATAGAAAAGAGGTTTACCAGGATGTTGCCTGTATTGCAAAATATTAGCTATAAGGAGAGTATAGATAAACAATATTTCACTAAAGTGTTAAAGGGTGAGGGGCAACCTGAGAGCAGTATATAAAATTATAGGAGACCTGGACAGGGTGGATAGTCAGATCTTTTTCCCAGGGTGGAAAAGTCAAATACTTGGAGGCATAAGTTTAAGTGAGAAGGGAAAAGTTTAAGGGATCTTTAAGAGGCAAGTTTTTGCACAGAGGGTGTCTGGAGCACATTTTCAGGGAGATGGTAGAAACAGAAACATTAGCAATGTTTAACAGAGATGTACACAGGCAGGGAATAAAGGGATATGGATTAGGTGCATGAGGATGGGATTAGTTTACAACAGCATCATGGTCAGCACACACATGGTGGGCTGAAGGTCTGTTCCCATACTGTACTGTTCTATGGTCTATTGAATATCATTTGGTTCATAAATGTTTTTTATGGAAGTAAATCTGCCACCCTGGTCTGGCCTACAAGTGACTGCACACCCATAGCAATGTGAAGAAAGTGAGGACTGCAGGATCTCACTCTGAGATCAGAGTTGAGAGTGTGGTTCTGGAATAGCACAGCAGGTCAGCCAGCACCTGAGCAGCAGGAGAATTGACGTTTCAAGCATAAGACCTTCATTGACACCCACAGCAATGTGAAAAATCACGCAACACCAGGTTATGGTCCAACAGGTTTAATTGGAAGCACTACTTTCGAAGCGCTGGTCCTTCATCCAACAGTGACATCTCAAATCATCACAGCAATGTGAATAGTTTTATCTGCTGGGTGGTCATTTAGGATGGGCAATAAATGCTGGCCAAGCCAGAGACATCCACATCCCATGAACTACAAAGAAGTGAAGGCTAGGGAGAGAAAATGACAAAAGAGTGGGTAAAGATTTGGCAGTGGGATATTATGTGGTTATGCATTTTGGCAGGAATAAAGGAGCTGAATGTTATCTAATGGAGAAACAGTGCAGGGAGCTGCCTTGTAAAAGGATTCAGGGGTCTTCGGCAATGAATCACAAAAGGGTAATATTTGGGTTTGGGGAAAGCAAATGTAACGTTGGCCTTCATTTCAGAGGGAATAGATATAAAAGTATGTAGATTGTGCGAAAACGAATCAACACACTAGTTACACCACACCTAAAGAACTATGAACTGATCTTGTACCAATCTAAGGAAAGATACATTGACATTGGAAGCCCACAGGAAAAAACATCTCTCGGGTAATATCTGGGTATGGAGTGGGTTGGACCGAAGGGTCTGTTTCCGTGCTGTACATCCTTATGACACTATGATAGACTTAATAGGTTGGGTCTGCCTTCATTTGGGTTTAGAAGAATGAAAGATGACTGTATTGAAGCATTTAAGATTCGTGTCAGGGTAGATACAGGAAGGTCTAGTACCAGAGAACATAATGTCAGAATTTTTAAAAATCACACATTTAAAACATTGTTAACCAAGTTATTCTCACAGGGGGAGTGAATCTGTAGAGTTCTTTACCACAGAGGGCTGTTGAGGCTCGTTTACGTACATTCAAGGTTGAGACAGGCAGATTTTTAACAGTAAAATATCAAGGTTTATAGGGAAAAGGCAGGAGAGTTGTGGATTAGCAGATCAGCCATGATTTCATTGATTGACAGAGCTCAATGGCCTCTTTCTGCTCCTACATCTTATGGTCTTAGGTGATGGTATGAAGCAGAAGAGGATGTTAATGGGCTACGTAAATAACAAAAAGCGATTATTGAGTAACAGCAGCACAATTATCATCAGTTGCTGTTCAAAAATATGTAAGCAGTGGTTATGATTTGAAATTGATAAACTCAGTGTCATGTCTGGAAGGTTGTAAAGTGCCTAATTCACAGGTTCTATACTTTGAGATTAGGTTGAATCTTGTTGAGACAGTGTAGGAGACCCAGAAAAGCGAGGTCAAGGTGGGGGTGTGTTGTAGAATTGAAATGACAGGAAATTGGAAACTCAGCTCAATGCTTGCCAGAGGTTGACAGTCCAAAGGTTTCTAAAATTTGTGTTTGATCTCCCATCATGGATGTGACATTTTGTGAACATCGATCTATATTAAATTGAAAGAAACAAGTAAATCACAGTCTTAACTGGAAGAAAAGCTTGTTTTTAGACAGTACATTTCAAGGTCATTAAACATGTAAATGCATTTGATAGAGAATTTAATACCTGTTCACCACACTCCCACAAGATGGCGGCTGTTAATTCTGGTCCTGTGAGAGAAGTATCCTGAGAAGCTGCTGCCAGACTAGATGCTGTAAAGCACAGGATCTGGCATCAGAAATGGCGGTGGAATCGATGTTGGCGAGTTAGACCCAGCAGCAAAGGCTGGTGCCTGAAGATCAGCGACTTCATCGTTGATTCGGTCTGATGCTGGTGGCAGCGAGTGGTGGTGGAATGGTATCATGGCGACATTGATGAGGGTGTGCCCAGCGGTGAGAAATGCGACTCCAACATTGGTGGATCCAGCGCAGGCGGTGCCAAGGCAATGGCGGAGGAGAATTGGTCAAGCAGTGAAAGATGGTTGCATCTGGTGTAGATGGTGATGAAGTCGTGGAGGGGGTATGATGGTGCAGGCGTTATTGATGACGATGAGCCAGCTCAGGATTGCTGTACTCTCTTTAAACTGAATCTTTCGTTGTCCCCTTGTTCTTTAATTATTCAAAATGGCGCTGGACCGTGGTGACAAATGAAAGGTTTTCATTGAATTTTATTGTGTTCTTACTGAAAAATAAACATGACTAGAAAAAATCACTCATTCATAACAAACAGCAATGTGATAATAACCAACTAATCTGTGTTTTCTGATGTTGATTAAGGAATAAGTGCCAGCTGAGATTAGCAGGGATAGTGTCATGGGATCTTTCACACTTACATAAACAGGCAGGTGAAGACTTATTTTAATGTCCCAGCCCCAGTGTGGCATCTCCCAACAACACAGTGCTCCCTTGGAATGCCAGCCTTGAGTTTGCTGCTCAAAACCTGGAGTGCCACTTGAAAGTGGACTGAATCACTGCTGATGCAAAATAAAAACAATATGCTGTACACTAACATAATGCTTGTCTAAATAGAGTTCAGCATTGAGAAACCTCTCGAAGACATATGCAGGATACTAAATTTAAAAATTAATTGCATTCTCCATGGGCTTTCTCAAAAATCTCTCTGCTGCTCACAATGATACATGTCTGTGTATATTTTTGTCAGATGTTTAGAGAACAAGTTTATTTTAAATGATTTCTTGGTAACTTACTGATGGTGGAAGAAATTAACACCAATATCCGATGAAAAGATATTCCGTTCTTTAACCAAACCTTATGCTGGAAGATGATGGTAAAGTTTTTGCAAATGCACAACCTCACTTTCATTCCTGCCTAAATATCACCCCAGGTTTAATTCCCGCAATACTATTTTTAGTTCACCCAGCAATGAGTATGCATTGATTCTTTGTCTGCTTTATGTAAATGGAAGTATAAATTTGGCTACATTAAAAGGATTACATCTAAATTGATACCCCCGGGAATTTCTCTCATCTGTTATGCTACAGCTGTACAGATTACACTTGGAATATTGCATGCAGTTCTGGTCGCCACAGTGCCAGAAGGACTTAGGTGCTTTGGAGAAGGTGCAGAGAAGGTTTACCAGGATGTCGTCTGGTCTGGAGGGGAGGTTGGATACTTATGAGGAGAGTTTGGATAAACTCAGACAGTCGTTACTGGAAAGACAGAGGCTGAGGGGTGATCTGATCAAGGTCTACAAAATTATGACAGATATAGCTAGGGGGATAATCAGAGGCTTTTTTCCTAGGGTGTAAAGGTCATTTACAAGAGGGCACAGGTTCAAGGTGAGGGGAAGAAAGTTTAGGGAAGAAGTGCAGGGAAAACTTTTCACGCAGAGAGTGGTGGGTGCCTGGAATGCACTGCCTGTGGAGGTGATGGAAGCGGATGCATTAGCAACAATTAAGGCTCATTCTTGATAGACACATGAATGGGAAGTGAACAAAAGGATAGATACAGAGCATGGGCAATAAGTACTGGATCTAAATAAGGATTAGAATAGGTGCAGGTTTGGTGGGCTGACGGGCCTGTTCCTGTATTGTATTGTATTGTATATTGTGTTGTTTTTCCCTCTAATTTTCTTCCTGAGGTGCTGACTATTGCTGACTGTAGCTGATCACTTTCCCATGTGGGTGCCCATAGTCTCTTGCACATTCTCAATACCATTATTTAGCAAGCGGGGGCTTCAAGCTGTGCTCTCCCCGTATTAACAAATGCACATCTTCCAACAGAGTTGCTGCACAGCTGGCAAGTGTTTTCAACTTGCCCCCATGCCCTCGCCAACTATCACCTATAGCTCAGTGAGAATCCACTTAGTGCACAGTCACATCAAAACCCAGGACTCTCCTGGATGGTACTGTTTGACCAATCAAAGCTTATCAGCCCTGCCTTCAGCAAAGAAACACCTGCTGCAAATGGGACAAACTATCAAGAAAAAGCTGGAAAATGTCATAAATAGCCAAAAGCGCTAAAGGTGCACTGCCCTCCGAATAATAAAATCAGCTCAGTTCCTGTTGCAATAATTTGACCCTGGTTAAAAAGTCAGGAAGACAGACGTCTGTAACATCTTATTGATTTTCCTCTATTTTTGAGGGGGCAGCTTGTCATCGAAGTGTTTACATTGATAAATTCCAATGTCAGGCAAAATCAATACAGTTTTACTGAGGTCCATTTCCAGCCTTTTCTAGCAGGATAAATTTTATTTTGGTAATATGAACAACTGCACACCAATATAATCAAGGACAATGGTCTCTCACTGAGGCACTTCATGACTTACGATCCATTTTTAACAATGTGATTGTTTTATATACAATTTTAACAATTACACAAGGAGAGACTTTTGGGGACTTTTTAGATGGGAAGTCTAAAAAAACCCAGAAGTATTTTACAAAATAAATCATGCCACAGAATTGTACGTGACAATGTTATTTTCTGAAATTTTGTGATGGTCATATTGTACCTATTTAAAATCGATTATTTCATATTCCCACTCATCCAGTTAGATGGCAATTTATTAGCACCATAGCAATGGTTTTTTTCTGAGGGTTTTTTGTGTCAAAAGTTGAGGTATTTCAATAAAATTCAATGCTAGCATACTAAATCCTCCAAGAATCATTTTGGTGCATATTGCACTGTTTAGTTTGGGGGATAAGCACAGGACTACTACATTTTTACCATCTGATATCACCTACATGGGGTTCAAACTCATATAAAACGTGGAGGTAGTGTCTAAGTACCTTCAACTCTGCTGTTTTCGTAACATCACGTTCTCGTTTTGGAGATTTGTGTGAAACACTGCTAAAAATTACAGACTGTATAAAAAGACAGCAGTCCACATGAACTCTGTTGAATGACCATAACTGGCTTCATACTAGTCTATAAATCTGTTCATCCTGCATGGCAGAAAGGATGATGGTTACTGTACACCTGGCACTGGGATGTATAACATCTACAACTACTGGGCCCTGAGTACCCTACATGATTGTAATGTTCTCCTGTAATTCATTATGTAATGTTAATTGCACTTACTCCAGGTGGACTGCCACCATGTCGCCTGACCTCACTGAGTAAGCTTTGTAATTTATGTCAATATGCTTAATGCTGTTGTGGCGACTTGGAGTCCATTTGGAACTGGGATGTGGCAGATGTCAGTTTAAGTCATGCATGACCTTGGCAGCAAACGACTGAGCAAATTTTCACCTCATCAATTTGAATCAGTTTTTAATCAAGGATGAAAGGTCAGTGAACAACCCACTGAATGACCTCATAGACTGGAAACTTTGAACATGAGATTTGTGTACTGGATAAGTAGCTTAATTTATTGACTAATAAATGTGGGATTCACTTTCCATTTTTAGTTCATTTAAAAAAAATGTTGTTTTCGAGGAGATAGCAAGGAACGATGAGCATTCTGTTCCACGCCACATCACACCACTGCATTGTGATGTATTTTTTCCATGTTAAATTGTGCAACATACTGAACCATCATCCAAAAGCAATTTACTGCAGATGCTCAAGATTTGAAATAAGTGTGAATAAAAGCTATAAAAACTCAGTAGGTCTGGCAGTGGAGATTGTGAAATCTCCCCAGTACCTGAACAAAATGGGCAGTGGCGCGTCAGTTGGGAAAATATGTCAATATCAGAAAAATGGAGTCCTCCACATCGAGAAAACAAAGTCTATGTTTCCACCCAGGGTTTTAACAGCAAGATGAGAATCTCATGAATGAGTGAAGAGAGATCTTTTTGAATGCATTAACATGACCAAGGAGGTTGGCCAGAGGTGCATCAGCCTCACCGCATCATCATGGCACATCTTCAACTCACTTAGATTACAATTCACTACATCAACACTGCACCTTGGAGCTCAATAATACCTTCCATTGGTAATCTGCTGCCAGGACACTTCATGCCATCTTGTGCATTAAAAAATGATGCATCTCCGTGCTCTCAGTATGTTCTCTTTAAAGCTCACTGACTCTGCAGCTATTTAGATGCTCAAAACATCTGCCTTATCTTACCTTGTCTTTTTGTGGATTGCTGCATCATTCAGAAATTCTAGCCTCACAGCACTTCTGTCGTAGCCTGGCCGTCTAGTACAGGAACAACGCCAGGCAGCTTGTCATTGTTGTCAGCAGAGATCAGTCAAGGGGATAATTTGTCGCTGCATGGTACTATGCTACATCAATGTCACACTTACAGAATGTGCCAGCAGTTTACACGACAAACACATGGAATGTCTGATGGTCATGTCTCAGATCCTGAGTGGCATTCAGTTAAGTCAGGGGAGAACAGTCTTCAGTCAGGTATCTTGGCGCAGTCAGTCAAGGGCGTTGTCTGAACTCAGTCCAGGGGTTTGGGTACAGACATTCTGGGTCAGGGGTTCTGGGTCAGGGGTTCGGCATCACTGTAGCCCATAGAGTGAGGCTGGCAATTCTGCAGGTCCAATACAGCCAGTGTGGGGATGACCAGTGAGTCAGTTGGGAAGCTGCTCACTTATGAGTTGGGGATGTCCTTCCAAGTCGGTCAGGGGGATGATCTATGGTCAATCCTCAGAGTCTGTTCACTGAAAGTCAAGGGAGTTATCAGAGGCCATTGCTGTGTAAGAAAAATTGGTGAAGTCTCTTATTGGGATTGGAAGCAGCACACTGGAATGAAGAGGAGATAATATTGTGAAGGAGGGGCAGCTCAGTACGTAATGGTGGGATAGCATATTGGAAGCACATTTGGAATGGAAGAAAACAGTATGACGGTCACTTGGAGACCACCTAGTTTGGCAGGCTGTGACTCAGATACACAAATACGCAATCAAAATGAAAAATAGCTGCCAGTATACCTGGACTGTCAAGATAAGTGGGGTTTTCTATCTCATGAAGAAGGCTCTACTTGTAACCAATGAGAAACTCTTTCAGGGGCAATTATATTAATCATTACAGTTTGAAGACATCCATAATCAATAAATGTTTCCCATGCAGTGACCACGAGAGATGGTCACAAGCAGTCTTTTGGTCAAATTATTGCTCATTACAAATTGATCATAGACATTGTTGTGAAGCAGAAGTAATCCTAGTGACATTTAAATTGTCATCAGCAGTTACCATTCACGATGGCAATCCAAGCCTTCGTATGGTACACATAGCTTGTGCCCAGCAGCAATCTCCAGTGGCTGATGAACAGCTTCCACAAGGGCACGTTGCAGCTAAAGATCCCTGCAGGATACAGAGGAGGCACAGAATCTGTCATTCTCATTGCTGTTTCTCCAGATGAGTGAGATCTGCAATGCTACCTTGGCCGGAGGATGTCCTGGGACACTGTCACAGAACAGCGCCATCCGCTGGAGCAGGTCTCAGGTGACTGGCCTTTGCTATTCTGGTGGCCAGCTTCAAGAAGTTTTTATGTAACTGACTGATTTCCAAGTGTCAATCTTGGGACCTGTGTGGGATCTCTCAATCCTCAACCCACAAATGTGTCAAGGTTGTTACCCATATAATTTGTGCACGATCACACTGTTTATTTTCTTTCACAGTGATAAGGTCAGTGATGTGGCCAGGGCATGAGGCTTTGCCAACATAGCTGACTTCTTCCAGCTGCAGAGCACTATAGACCCTACCGACCATACACTGAGAGTGTCATGTCATAATGCAGCTGGCATTATCAATAGAAAAGGTTTTCATTCAGTCAACATCCAAGTCATTTGTATTGCAAGAATCGAGGAAAGTTTCATGGTCCCCATCACTGAGACCTGTTTCCAATTTTAGAATTATTAACTGAATTCAAATTCCACTAGCAGCTATGGTTTAAATTGAACTGATCTGCCCAGGGTAATAGACTGGTCCTCTGGATTACTAGTACCACTGACCCACCAGCTTCCCAACGTTTTCTTAAAATCTATGCAATGCTTTTGCAAACGACAATCTCCTCAACCCAGGAATCAGTTTAGTCAGCTTTTGTTTCACTCCCTCTAGGGCAAGTCCGCCCTTCCTTTGATAAGGAGACCAACATCACATTGGTGTGTGGCATCATCGAGGCTCTGTACAATTGCGCAAAGATGCCTTTGCTATAAAATGTCCAATCCCATTGTTAAAAGGCTAATAGGCCATTTGGTTTCCTAAGAACAATGCACATCTTCAGAAAGAGAAAAGCAACAAGGAAATAAAACAGCAAAAACATGACCATCCCAAAACACGAAAACATTTCTAACTACGTGTGATTTCACGGTTTGTACCTCATAATCACCTATCAGTAAAAGATGCAGACTGGAGTTTAATGCAGGCCCAGAATGAACATATGGGTGTACTGTGAGAAACAGCTGCTCCTCAGCAACTGTACCTTATGACTTGACTGTTGTTTATTAGTGCCAATCAACGGCTATCTATTTTTCCATTTTATTGTAGCACGTGAGGTTCATTTTCCTTTACATCCCACAACTTCTACAGTGTTTCCAGTAACTACTAAGAAAACAACTATATAGATGTACTGCAAGCACTCTGGTATTATGGAAGATAAGTGATCCATCTATGTTTGTTTACTGGTATTAAAGCCTCACAGTCTGTCTTGGAATAGCCACAAGCCATTAAAGATTCCCTCAAACTGTATTCAACAATATTTCCCAGCCATCAAGTGTTTGTGATTTCAATCTTCACAACCCGTATTAATTTCTCCTATAAATTCACTGTCCTTCTGTTTTCCATAAACCTTTTCCCTCAATGTAATGCCACCCATCTGCAGTAACAGTCATTCCCACCATCTTTTGACTTTGAAGGTCTTATCACAGGCAGGGCAATCTCCAACTACTTGCTTACGTCACTCACTGTTGAGATCCCCTAACCCTTTCCAAACCCAACTGCCAAAATGAAAACAAAATCTCTCCAAAGTCATTTATAATTCCATTTGCAAACACCCAGCTATATAATGTTGGACCTTCCCTTTTCTAAGATACTTCTTTATCACCTTTGAGAACTCAGTCCAGAAGAATCTTTAATTTCCCCCTCCCAGATGATCGCCTGCTATACTCTCTATCCCCATTTTCTCAACATTAACAACGTGTAACTTTCTATCTCCAAATTTCACTGGATCACATCAAAATTACCAGATTTGACTCTCCATTTGTAAAGCACCTACCACTCCAGGTCTATCCTACAGATTATCTTTTCTCCAAACAACTAGAACATAGAAACATAGAACAATGCAACACAGGAACAGGTCCTTTGGCCCACTATGTCTGTGCTGACCATGATGTGCAGGTTAGGTGGATTGGCAATGCTCAGTTTCCCACAGTGTCCAGGGATATGAGGACTAGGTGGATTAACCATTGGGAATGCAGTGTTACAGGGGTTGGGGCTGGTCCAAATGGGATGCTCTTCAGAGGGTTGGCGTGGACTTGTTGGGTCAAATGGCCTGCTTTCACACAGTAGGAATTTGATAGATTCTGTGATTCTATGATGCCATTCTAAACTAATCCCATCTGGAATATTGATCATTGTTCCCAAAATGGTCTCCACTGGAACTTCAATCACCTGGCTGAGCTCATTCCCCAAAACAAGGTCTAATACAGCGCCCTCCCCAGTTGGATATCTACATCTTGTTCTGAGAAACTATCCTGAATGCAGCTAACAAATCCTGCCCCTTCTGGTATTAAGGGAGTCCTAGTCAATATTGAGGAAGTTAAAATCACCCTGTTGTTCTTACAGTCTCCTTAAATCACATTCCCCTTTCCCTTCCACTCACTTTCAACACTCCTTTAAGCTAAGGTCAGATCATCCACTCTGCTCTCCCTCTCCCTCCCTTCCTTCTTTTTCCCAACCACCCTAAACAGGTTTTCTCCAGTCACAGTCCTGAACCCAAACCTTTCTAGTCTTCCCTCATGCCCTGTCTGAGTTCATCTTGACCCATTTCCTCTTTTCTGATTCCATTCATACTAAACTGATGAATGAAAGTGGTTTCTACAATAAAAAAACAGAAGTTGTGGGAGATAATTGACAGATTTGGCAGCATCTTTGGAGAGAAAATAAAGTGAACATTTTGAGTTCTATGACCCTTCTTCAAAAAGCGGTTTCTAAAGTGACCTCTGGACAGGAGCTCTGGGTTCATCCAAAACTAGCAGAATCCACCTTTAGCTTGATAGATTGAGGGAACATGTTACCTCTTCCCTTGTGTATCTTTCCAATAACTCAACAATTTCAAATCTCTAACTCAGTTTCAATCCTTGCTGCAGCATTCAAACATCATTCATGACTGTGAATTAATGTTGCATTAACCCTCCTGGCCTCATCTGACGTTCTGATAGCTGTTGACATTTTTGACCACTCCATTCTTTCCTAACACCTGTCCTCCATTGTTCAGCTCAGTGGGACTTGCCTCACTGGATTTGACTCTAACTCTATCCAATCATAACTAAAGCATTTTCCAGCAATGGGTTTTCTTCTTAACTCTGCACTATTAAATTCAGAGTCTCACAAAGATCTATCGTTGGCTTCTAGTTCTTCCTCAATATTTGAATAGAAACGATGTGCAATAAGGCAAAGGCAGGAGAATGATGCTCAGTCAGGATACTCATTTGAAGAGTTGGGATACACACAATTAGCCGAATGGCCTCCTTCTGTGCTATAACACTTCTGTGATTCCTCTTCCTTATCTGCATACTGCACCTTAATGATATCATTCTTAAACATGTACACTGCCAACATGCAGTCTACCCTGCCCATGATCATTTTCACCCTGTTCACTGCCCCTGTGCTGTCACACTGTTTATCAGGTATCCAGCTAAGAGCCACAGTTTCTTCCAGTTAGCTATGAAGAACATCATGGCCAGCCTGGGGAGGAATGAGAAAGCAGGAGTGATTATGATCGGGAATTCATCAGATAAACGTTTCTATGGCCAAATATGTGACTCGGAGATGGTGTGTTGCCTTTCTGGGGCCAGAATCAGAAATGTCACTGAATGGCTGCAGTGCATCCTGAAAGGGTAGGGTGACAAGATACAGGCTGTAGTTGTACCAATGATATTGACAGAATGAGGAATGAGGTCTTAGATTAATAATTCAGGGAGTTAGGTGGTAAACAGCAGGGTCTCTCTTAGGTTATAATCTCTAGATTATTCCTGGTGCCACATGCTAGTGAGTAGCGAAATGGGAGAATAGGGCAGATGAATGCGCGACGCAATAATTGGTGTAAGAGGAAAGGCATTAGATTCCTGGGACTGTTTCTGGGAAAGGTGGGATGGCCTGCACCTGGATTAGAACGAGATTGGCATCCTTGTGAGAAAGTGGGGAGTGCTTTTGGGAGGAGTTTAAACTAATTCAGCAAGGGAAAGCCACACAGAACATTTGTATAACTGGGACATAATGTAATATTGTAAAGGAACTAGGACAGAGAGGAATCAACTACATTGAGTTTTAAGGGAGTAAAGCAAGGCTGGAGTCCTCTACATTAATGCTAGGAGTATTATAGGTGAGCCAGATGTGTTGAAGACATGAATTGATATGTGGAATTGCGATCTTGTAGCTTTTGAGGTCTTGGTTTACAAGAAGTTATAGATGGGCCAGTTAGATGGATAAATCAGTAGCAAATGGAATTAACCGTGGAAAGTGTGAGGTGATGCTTTTGGCAGAAGGAACAAGACAAAGGAGTACTTAATTAATGATAAGTCACTCCCCTGATGACATATCCATCCTGGACCTCCTCCCTCAAAATAAGGCCACACTCAAACTGAAGGAAAAACACCTCATCTTCCACTTTGGGAACTTGCAACCACATGGCCTTAATTTAGAATTCACCAGCTTTCAAATCTCCCCAGCCCCCACCTCCATCCAAAGTATAGCCTTCCCTCTCCACCCCATCCCCTTGACCTGACCCTACCTGTTCATCTAGTGGGCAGCACGGTGGCACAGTGGTTAGCACTGCTGCCTCACAGCGCCTGAGACCTGGGTTCAGTTCCCGACTCAGGCGACTAACTGTGTGGAGTTTGCACGTTCTCCCCGTGTCTGCGTGGGTTTCCTCCGGGTGCTCCGGTTTCCTCCCACAGTCCAAAGATGTGCGGGTCAGGTGAATTGGCCATGCTAAATTGCCCGTAGTGTTAGGTAAGGGGTAAATGTAGGGGTATGGGTGGGTTGCGCTTCGGCGGGTCGGTGTGGACTTGTTGGGCCGAAGGGCCTGTTTCCACACTGTAAGTAATCTAAAAAAAAAACCCTATCCTTCCCATTGGCCATTCACAATCACCCCCTACCTGCATCCATCTATCGCCATCCCATCTACCTTTCCCCCCCAGACACATGGTCTCCCCTCCCACTATTTATTTCTCAGTCCCCTTCCCATCCACCATGCCTGATGAAAGGTTCTGATCTGAAATGTTGACTCCCCTGCTCCTCGGATGCTGGCTGACCTGCTGTACTTTTTCCAGCTCCACAAAGATCCACTCTGACCTCCCATCATTTGCAGTCCTCGCTATCTCCAAATGCTTATCCACACACATTTGAAAGGTTGTCAGTTATACTTATAGGTAATGCATTCCAAACTCCCACCACCATCTCGGTGCAAAAGGTTTTCCTCAAATCCCCCCACAAACCTGTCCTTCATCTTGAAATTATGGGTACCCCGCTATTGACCTTTCAATAAGGGACCAGCTTCTTCCTAACCACTTTCTCCATACCCATCATAATGTTAAATACCTCAATCAGGTTCTCCCTCAGCTTTTTCTGGTTTAGAGAAAACAACCTGTACTTATCCAGCCTCTCTTCAGAGCTACATTGCTCCATCCCAGGCAACATCTTGATGAAACTCCTCTGCACTCCCTCCAGTACAATCACATCCTGTAATGTGGCAACCAGGAATGCACACAGTACTCCACTGTGGCCTGATCAATGCTTGGTACAGCTCCACTGTGTAAAAAGTGAGGTCTGCAGATGCTGGAGATCAGAGCTGAAAATGTGTTGCTGGTTAAAGCACAGCAGGTTAGGCAGCATCCAAGGAACAGGAAATTCGATGTTTCGGGCCAGAGATGAAGGGCTCTGGCCCAAAACGTCGAATTTCCTGTTCCTTGGATGCTGCCTAACCTGCTGTGCTTTAACCAGCAACACATTTTCAGCACAGCTCCACTGTGGCCTGATCAATGCTTGGTACAGCTCCACTGTGGCCTGATCAATGCTTGGTACAGCTCCACTGTGGCCTGATCAATGCTCTGTACAGCTCCACTGTGGCCTGATCAGAATATTCAAAGCTTTTGGCCAAGTGCTCCAAAGTGAGATTGGTGTAGATATGTTGGTGCAGATTCACTCTGACTCTAACCATCCAGGACAGTGCAGCCCACGTGATTGACACCACATCCACCATTTTCAATATTCACTTTTTCCACCCCCAATACACAGTGGCAGAAGTAGTGTACCCACTACAAAATACATTGCAGAAATTCACCAAAGCTCCTTTGTCAGTACTTTCCAAATCTGCAATCTCTACCAACTAGAAGGACAAAGGCAGCAATTGCATGGGAACCCCACCACCTGCAAATTGACCTCCAATCAGTCAGCATCTTGATTTGGAACTATGTTGCTGTCCCTTCAGTGTCACTGGATCAAATCCTGGACTTCCTTTCCTAAAAGCGGGTGTTCCTAAACTCCAAGGACGACACAAATCATCACATTCTCAAAGGCAATTGGGGAGGGGCATTAAATGTTGTCCTTGCCAGTGTTGCCAATATCACAAGAAAGAAAAAAATGTTAAAGATCTACATCAATGCACGTTACTGTTATTCCCCTTCATTAAGCTTTAAGTGTTAACGTGAGAAGGTCTGTCTCTTGTTGATGTTACTACTTATAGTGTTATTTTCATTATCCACACCAGCTGTCTCTGTCATCTTGCCAAGTTAGAATGAGGGCTCCAAGCTGCTAGGTTGTTCCAGCTTTGATTTGGCATAGCATATTGGTGTTCCTCATCCCGATTGTGGGATTCAGGAAGTGGTTAAAAATTCTGTACAATGCCAAAGATCTGCTTTGTGGTGTTTTGTTCCTTCATAGTCTTTTGCACAAACATCACAAATGATTGACGGAACGAGCAAATCTTTAGGTGTTTTGTTTTTCTTATGGTAGAATGCCACAAAACCTGTAAAATCAATTTAAATGTCCAGAGTCTTTCTGACACTATCATTCTATTCTGTCTCTCCACCCCTGATCTATACTTCCTCTTTCAGATTAAGAAAGGGTGATGCAATGAGTCTGCTCGTGTGTAAATGCCATTTTAATAGATCTCAGGGTACATAGTTGGTATATAGTATATCTCATGAAAATGCATGTGGTATAGAGAGTGAGGATTATTCCAGTACATAGCACCCAGAGCTGTTAAGAGGCATTCATGGAACAATAACTATTTTCAGTAAAAAAAAACTACAGTGTGTTCATGATATAGTTTTATCTTTTAATTACTGAGAAAAATGGGCAATGCATTGAGCAAATGATGTTGTTTAAATTGAGTTGTGAGTGGTGAATTAGATGCCTAAACTTTCAAGAGAATGAACCTTGAGCAAGTCTTCAGGTTGGAAAGGAATTTTGCAATTGTGGATAGTCACTAATGATGTTAAGATTTGGCAAATTAAATGTCTTGTAAAAATAACATTTAATAAACAAGTGTTTAGACATTGCTGTTGTGGTAGCATCCTTATGTTATTCTATTCCTACATAAAAACAGCCTAAAATATCTGAAGCAAATATTTTGTACATTTCATGCATGAAGACTGTAATGTTCAACAACCTGCTTCTGACATACCTTGAAAACAGGTAAGATTTAGGATTTAGTTCGGGATTCTCTTAACGTTAGCAAGGCAGGTTGGCAAGTAGGAAGGCAACTGCAATGTTAGTATTCATTTACAGTCATAGAGTCATAAAGATGTACAGCATGGAAACAGATCCTTCAGTCCAACCCACCCATGCTGACCAGATATCCCAACCCAATCTAGTCCCACCTGCCAGGACCCGGCCCATATCCCTCCAAATCCTTCCAATTCATAGACCCATCCAAATGCCTCTTAAATGTTGCAATTATACCAGCCTCTACCACTTCCTCTGGCAGCTCATTCCATACACATACCACCCTCTGTGTGAAAAAGGTCTCTTTTATATCTTTCCCTTCTCGCCCTAAACCTATGCCCTCTAGTTCTGGACTCCCCGACCCCAGGGAAAAGATTAGATTAGATTACTTACAGTGTGGAAACAGGCCCTTCGGCCCAACAAGTCCACACCGACCCGCCGAAGCGCAACCCACCCATTCCCCTACATTTACCCCTTACCTAACACTACGGGCAATTAGCATGGCCAATTCACCTAACTTGCACATCTTTGGATTGTGGGAGGAAACCGGAGCACCCGGAGGAAACCCACGCAGACACGGGGAGAACGTGCAAACTCCACACAGTCAGTCGCCTGAGGTGGGAATTGAACCCGGGTCTCAGGCGCTGTAAGGCAGCAGTGCTAACCACTGTGCCACCGTGCCGCCCACAAGACTTTTTCTATTTACCCTATCCATGCCCCTCATAATTTTGTAAACCTCTATAAGGTCACCCCTCAGCCTCTGATCCTCCAGGGAAAACAGCCCCAGGCTGTTCAGCCTCTTCCTATAGCTCAAATCCTCCAACCATGGCAAAATATTTATAAATCTTTTCTGAACCCTTTCAAGTTTCACAACATCTTTCGAATAAGAAGGAGACCAGAATTGCACACAATATTCCAACAGTGGCCTATCCAATGTCCTGTATAGCCGTAACATGACCTCCCAACTCCTGTACTCAATACTCTGACAAATAAAAGAAAGCATACCAAATCCCTTCTTCACTATTTCAAAAGGGCTAGAATACAAGGGCGGGGATGTAATGATGAGGATGTATCAGGTTCTGGTCGGACTACATTTGGAATATTGTGAGTAGTTTTAGGACCCATATCTAAGGAAGAATATGCCAGTGTTGGAGTGAGTCCAGAGGAGAATGATCCCAGTAATAAAAGGTTTGTCTTATGAGGAGCATATGAGGACTCTGGGTCTGTAGATTAGATTAGATTAGACTAGATTAGATTACTTAAAGTGTGGAAACAGGCCCTTCGGCCCAACAAGTCCACATCGACCCGCCGAAGCACACCCACCCAGACCCATTCCCCTATGTTTACCCCCGCACCTAACACTTTAGCATGGCCAATTCACCTGACCTACACATTTTTGGATTGTGGGAGGAAACCAGAGCACCCGGAGGAAACCCACGCAGACACAGGGAGAATGCGCAAACTCCACTCAGTCAGTCGCCTAAGTTGGGAAAGATGGATGAGGAGAGATCAAATTGAAACCTACTGAGAAGCCTGGAGAGAGTCAACATGGAGAAGATGTTTCCACAAGTAGGAGATGCTAGGGTCTGAGGGCAGAGACTCTGATTAAAATGGTGAGCCTTTAGAATTGAGATAAGGAAGAATTTCTTCATTCTGAGAGTGCCTAATCTGTGGAAATCATTGCCACAAGAGGCTGTGGAGGCCAAGTCCTCGAGTGTAGTTAAGACAGAATTAGATAGGTCCTTTATTAGTAAGGGGATCAAGGGTTTCGGGAAGAAGGAAGGAAAATGGGGTTGAGAAACCTATCGGCCATGATCAAGTGATGGAGCAGACTCAGTGGGCCGAATGGCCTAATTCTATTCATATATCTTATAGTCTTATAATTTGAACCCACATAATTTGGCCCAAAGGCAAGGGCAGTACCATTTCACTGCAAGACCCCCTCAAGGCATTCTTTTATTCCTGTTTATAATTTATTTACTGTAGTTAATTGCAGTTAATGAACAGACAGCCATCATTAATAACCTTCTCACTGGAGCACAAACTTAGTTTAAGTTTAAATAAACTGGGGGCAATTTAAGATGCGCAGAATGTCAGTAATTTTACAGCCCAATTACCCTCTAGTGTAAAATTTCAATCAGGATGAAAGGTGCTTTCAGCAGTTCTCCCAGCATGCTACATATTGTGAATAGGGCTTAACACAGTATCAGATGTTTAATGCTGTAGAACTAAAAGACCCAATTTAGCCAATAATGAGATGGGAGCCAATTAACTCAATAAAATGAGCTACATTCTGATATTTTAAACATTTTATGCTGTCAATGATTTAAGTCACATTCCAACTATTTTTATTACTGTTGACAGATTTAAGTCAATATGTCTTTTTGTAATACAAGGAGCAACTTAGCAATACCAAACAATTGCCTAAACCTTGTTGATGGATTTCAATTCATCATCATGTTGTTCTAATGATTTTTTCTGATGTTGCTGGTTAATCTAATACATGAAGCAAAGCTGGTTGGTATGTCATTATGTCAGGTCATTGGTATCAACGGAAACTAAGGAAAAGTTTTGGAGCAAGGAAATCACATTTTTCACCTGCCTCAATTTGAACCAGTTTGAACAGGAATAACGTGCACAGAAAAATTTGACATTTTTCAGAATGACCTGTAGGAGGCTATTGAGCAATCAAACATCTTTGAGGCTTTCAATCTGCTTAAGAATCGGAAATGCAAAACTGCTACGGAAAAGAAGAGACATTCGATTAAAAAGAAGCCAATAGTGAAATGGCCTCATAAAAATTATTTAAAAACAAACCTTTTGGAATTTTAAAATGATGAGACCTGTAGGTAATTATGGTTGAATGCATCCATTTGTCACGGATTTACCAAGATGTTGCTGGCGATTGGAAGGTTTGAGAAATTAAAGTAGACTGGAAAGAATGAGACTTCTTTCCCTGAAGTGTAGGAGGTTGAGGGGTGACCTTACGGAGGTTCATAAAATCATGAGGGGCAGAGATAAGGTGAATGACAAGGGCCTTTTCCCCAGTGCGGGGGGAGTTCAAAACAAAGGGGCATATTTTTAAGGTGAGAGGAGAAAGATTTAAAAGTGACCTGAGGGGCAACCTTTTTATATAGGGGATGATATGTGTGTGGAATGATCTGCCAGAGCAAGTGGTGGATGCAGGTACAGTTACAATGATTAAAAGATATTTGGATAAGTTAATGGATAAGAAATTTATTTGGAGGGATATGGGTGAAGCACAGGCCATTAGGACTTGTTTAGTTTGGCAACATGGTCAGTGTAGACTAGTTGGATGACTCTATCTCTGCTAAAAAGAAAAATATAGGATTATGAGAAGGCCATTTAGGCTTTTGTGCCTTTTGCTCCATTTAACTTGATCGTTGCTGATTTGAGCCTTAGCTCCATTCACTTGGCAGATATTTCTAGCAGGTGGGATTAAGATTGCTGGCATTCCTTTCTCTAGTTTTATTTCTGTTTTTCCTCTTGCCATTGGGTGTTCTCAAAGAATTATGTCCTTTCATACAAGAGTTTCACCCAAGTCAGTTTCTTCTGAACAAAGGTGTCCCACACATTGCCATCTATGTTGCATTTCTTAAGGGAAGCCTTTAGGGAGTCTTTGAAACACTTTGTGTGTCTTTGTCTCATTCAAATGCCTTTCTTGAGCTGGACAAAGTTAAAAATCACACAACACCAGGTTATGGTCCAACAGGTTTATTTGGCAGCACTAGCTTTCGGAGCGCTGCTCCTTCATCAGGAAGCTGTAATAACCACCTGATGAAGGAGCAGTGCTCTGAAAGCTAGTGCTGACAAATAAACCTGTTGGATTATAACCTGGTGTTCTGTGATTTTTAACTTTGTCCACCCAGTCCAACATTGGCACCTCCCCATCATTCCTTGAGCTGGATGAAGAATTTTGGTTTTGGTAATTGGAACTTGGGCATCCTAAGCACATGGCCAACCTAATGGAGTTGGTTTTGGATGATCCTAGCCTCGATGATCTCTCCACATTCTAAACTCAGAGGAATATAATTCACATCAAACTAGTCTTCACAATTTATCCCTATATGCCATGGTTCTTGGTATATTTCTTATCATTTGAGTAAGTCCAAGTTGCAATTGATTAAATTGTCTTTTGTGGGTCCTCTCATGACTAAAGTTTCTGACTAAGGATCGATACGGAGATCTACAGAACAGACAGTTCATGTCAGTGCTGCAGCTGCATCATATCTAGGCTCCCTGTGGACACATTGGATGGTGTTAGTTTGGGGTGTGGATAGTCGTCAAAATGTGTTGAACCAAATTTCAGTACTTACCTCCAGAAGGGCCAATCTGGTGCAGTGTTTTCACAAGGGAGGCAAAGGGAATTTTTTTAAATGTCTAATGACTTTTCCTTATGTCAGCTGTACTGGCCATCATCATTGTCAAGAGGAAGAGGTGAATTGAATTATTTTATGGACCTCTTCTTTATCTGTTCTTTATTTCCCCTTTTGTAACATGGTTCCCCCAAATCCTCTGTTGCAAAGCACAACTTTTAAATGACCCTCAACAAACAAACTTTAAGGTTAAAACAAAAGGTATGTTTAGTTAAGCATTCAGCTCAGGGGTTAACTTGCCTCAGATGACTGTCTGTGTGGAACATAGAACATAACAGTACAGTACAGGCCCTTCGGCCCTCAATGTTGCGCCAACCTGTGAAACCAATATGAAGGCTATCTAACCTACAAAATTCCATTTTTGACCATTTTAACATCCCTAAAGTTGGCGAGTCTACTACTGTTGCAGGCAATGCGTTCCACGTCCCTACTACTCTCTGAGTAAAGAAACTGCCTCTGACATCTGTCCTATATCTATCACCCCTCAACTTAAAGCAATATCCCCTCATGCTAGCCATCAGCATCTGAGGAAAAAGGCTTTCACTGTCCACCCTATTTAACCCTCTGATTATCTTATATGTCTCAATTAAGTCACCGCACAACCTTCTTCTCTCTAAAAAAAGCCTCAATTCCTTCAGCCTTTCCTCATAAGACCTTCCCTCCATACCAGGCAACATCCTAGTAAATCTCCTCTGAACCCTTTCCAAAACTTCCAAATCCTTACTAAAATGCAGTGACCAGAACTGTATACAAAACTCTAAATGCGGCCACAACAGAGTTTTGTACAGTTGAAGCATGGCCTCATGGTTATGAAATTCAATTCCTCTACTAATAAAAGCTAACACACCGTATGCCTTCTTAACAACCCTATCCATCTGGGCGTCTACTTTGAGGGATCTATGTACATAGACACTGAGATCTCTATGCTCGTCCACACTACCAAGAATCTTACCATTTGCCCAATATTCTGCACTCCTGTCACCCCTCCAAAAGTGAATTACCTCACACTTTTCTGCACTAAACTCCATTTGCCACCTAGGCAAAAGTGAGGACTGCAGATGCTAGAAACCAGTGTCTAGGTGGGAACCTATCCGCTCCACCCTCCTCTCTGACCTTCATCCCCACCCCCATCCAACTACTGTACTCTTTGCTACCTTCTCCCCAGCCCCACCCTTATCTCTCCACCCTGCAGGCTTCCTGCCTTCGGTCCTGATGAAGGGCTTTTGCCCGAAATATCGACTTTCCTGCTCCTTGGATGCTGCCTGACCTGCTGTGCTTTTCCAGCACCACTCTAATCCATTTGCCACCTCTCAGTCCAGCTCTGCAGCTTAGTTATGTCGTTTTGTGACCTACAACATCCTTCGCACTATCCATAACTCTACCGACCTTTGTATCATCTGCAAATTTACTAACCCATCCTTCTACGTCCTCATCCAGGTCATCTATAAAAGTAACAAACAGCAGCTGACTCAAAACAGATCATTGCGGTACACCACTAGTAACTAGGATGAACATTTCGCATCAACCACCACCCTCTTTCTTTCAGCTAGCCAATATCTGATCCAAACCGCTAAATTATCCTCAATCCCATGCCTTTATATTTTGTGCAATAGCCTACCGTATCAAATGCCTTAATGAAATCCACATCAACTGCTTTACCCTCATCCAGTTACTTGGTCATCTTCTCAAATAACTCAATAAGGTTTGTGAAGCATGACTTACCCTTTACAAAACAGTGTTGACTATCCATAATCAACATACTTCATTCTAGATGATTATAAATCCTATCTCTTATAATTTTTTCCAACACTTTACCCACAACTGAAGTAAGGCTCACTGGTCTATAATTACCAGAGTTGTTTCTACTGCCCTTCTTGAACAGGGGAACAACATTTGCTATCGTCCAATCTTCTGGCACTATTCCTGTTGACAATGACGATATGAAGATCAAAGCCAAAGACTCGGCCATCGCCTCCCAGGTTTTTGAGAGGATCCTAGTATAAATCCCATCTGGGACGTAGATAACCTGCTCAGAGATGTTATCTATTTTCACACTTCCCAGAATTGCTAACACCTAGTCCTTATGAACCTCAATCTCATCTAGTCCAGTAGCCTGTCCCTCAGTATTCTCCTTGACAACATTGTCTTTTTCTAGTGTGAATATCGATGAAAAATATTCATTTAGCATCTCTCCTATCTCTTTGGACTCCATGCACAACTTCCCACTACTATCTTTGATTGGCCCTGATCTTACTAGAGGCATTGTTTTATTCCTGATATATAGAAAGCCTTAGGACTTTGCTTGATCCTATCCAGCAACAACTTCTCATGTCCCCTCCTGGCTCTTCTTAGTTCTATCTTTAGGTCTTTCCTGGCTAACCTGTAAGTTGGAGTTGGCACATTTTCCCTGTGTCTGTGTGGGTTGCTGCTGGGTGCTCTAGTTTCTTCCCAAAATCTAAAAATGTGCAGGTTAGGTGGATTGGCATTGTTAACTTACCCATAGTGACCAACATGTGTAGGTTAGTTGAATTAGCCAGGGGAAATACAAGGATACAGTAGGGGTCTGGGTGGAATGCTCTTCGGAGGGTCGATGTGGACTTGTTCGACCAAATAGCCTGTTTCCACACTGTAGGGATTTTATATTGTCACTCTTTGAGATCTATTTGAGTATTTCACACTGAGTAATGCAGTCCTTATGGGTGTGTGCGAACTCATTCACTAGCCAGTTTTGGAGGTGATGTCAACTTTAGAGTGAACTTGCGCAAAACCATGGAGTTGTGCAAAATGTCAGCATTGGAGCAGCTCATGGTTAGTGGGAGAACACACCTTCAGGAATTGTTGCCTATCAAAGGAGTGAAATGCCTTCCTGTTCGGGAATGTGGTTGGATGATGCCAGGGAGCTCTGTGTGCCACATGTGAGCAGTCAATGGTCCTTTGCAGCAGGGGGGACACAGCAACGGCTGTAAATCTGATAGCTAAGCACATTGCCTCCCTGGGTCAGTGGTGGACTGGACACATTTCTTTTTCTGTAATGGTCATCAGTGAACTGACAATTGCACTTAAACCACACATATCCTCAGTTGCACCATGGAAGGAGCTGGTGGTAATAACATTCAATGTTGCTGTGACCTTCAGTGCCACAGGCAGAGCCTCCCAACCTGCTGGAGGTGGTAGATGGAGGTGATAGCCTCCCTCGCCTTGTGAAGCCATTGCTTCACAATTATCAGCAGGGCTTGCAGTAGTTAACATTATAGAACATAGAATATTACAGTGCAGTACAGACCCTTCGGCCCTCAATGTTGCACCGAGCTGTCATACCAATCTGAAGCCCATCTAACCTATGCTATTCCATGTACGTCCATATGCTTGTCCAGTGACAACTTAAAGTTGGCGAATCTACTACTGTTGCAGGCAAAGTATTCCAAACTCTTACTCCTCTCTGAGTAAAGAAACTAACTCTGACATCTGTCTTATATCCATCACCCCTCAATTTAAAGCTCTGCCCCTTCATGCTCGCCGTCACCATACTTGGAAAAAGGCTCTCCCTGTCCACTCTATCTAACCCTCTGATTATCTTATATGTCTCTATTAAGTCACCTCTCAACCTTCTCTCCAATGAAAACAGCCTCAAGTCCCTCAGCCTTTCCTCGTAAGACCATCCCTCCATACCAGGCAACATCCTAGTAAATCTCCTCTGCACCTTTCCAAAGCTTCCACGTCCTTCTTATAATGTGGTGACCAGAACTGTACACAATACTCCAAGTGCAGCTGCACCAGAGTTTTGTACAGCTGTAGCATAACCTTATGGTTCCGGAACTCGATCCCTCTATTAGTAAAAGCTAAAACACTGTATGCCTTCTTAACAACCCTGTCAACCTGGGTGGCAACTTTCAAGAATCTGTGTACCTGGACACCGAGATCTCTCTGCTCATCTAAACTACCAAGAATCTTACCATTTGCCCAGTACTTTCATTCCGGTTACTCCAACCAAAGTGAATCACCTCACACTTGTCTGCATTAAACTCCATTTGACACCTCTCAACTCAGCTCTGCAGCTTATCTATGTCTCTCTGTAATCTACAACATCCTTTGTCACAATCCACAACTCCACCGACCTTAGTGTTGTCTGCAAATTTACTAATCCACCCTTCTATGCCCTCATCCAGGTCATTTATAAAAATGACGAACAGCACTGGACCCAACACCGACCATTGCAGTACACCACTAGTAACTGGACTCCAGGATGAACATTTCCCATCAACCACCACCCTCTGACATCTTTCAGCAAGCTAATTACTGATCAAAACTGCTACATCTCCCACAATCCCATTCCTCCGCAATTTGTACAATAGCCTAATGTGGGGAACCTTATCGAACACCTTGCTGAAATTCATATACACCACATCAACCGGTTTACTCTCATCGACCTGTTTGGTCACCTTCTCAAAGAGCTCAGTAAGGTTTGTGAGGCACGACCTACCCTTCACAAAACCATGCTGACTATTCCTAATCAAAGTTAAAAATCACACAACACCAGGTTATAGTCCAACAGGTTTAATTGGAAGCACTAGCTTTCAGAGCGACGCTCCTTCATCAGGTGATTGTGGAGGGCTCGATCTTAACACAGAATTTATAGCAAAAATTTGCAGTGTGATGTAACTGAAATTATACATTGAAAAATTGATTGTCTGTTAAGCCTTTCATCTGTTAGCATACAGTGATAGTTTCACTTCTTTCATGTGTAAATCACAAAATCTTTTTTTATAAGTTGCGTTCTCCGGTTAGCTTTTAACAATGGTGATAGCTAGACAATATGTTGAAGGTGTTAGCCCCCTGTGTTCTCTGTCTATGACCTGGTGTTTAGATTGATTTTAATCTAAAAAGTGAGATAACAGAGTTTTACATAAATTCATGCAGTTTTTGAGCTCAGAGTTCTACATTTGTGATTTTGTGATTTACACTTGAAAGAAGTGAAACTATCACTGTATTCTAATAGATGAAAGGCTTAACAGACAATCAATTTTTCAATGTATAATTTCAGTTACATCACACTGCAAATTTTTGCTATAAATTCTGTGTTACAATCGAGCCCTCCACAATCACCTGACGAAGGAGCGTCGCTCCGAAAGCTAGTGCTTCCAATTAAACCTGTTGAACTATAACCTGGTGTTGTGTGATTTTTAACTTTGTACACCCCAGTCCAACACCGGCATCTCCAAATCATTCCTAATCAAATTATTCTTTTCTTGATGATTATAAATCCTATCTCTTATAACCTTTTCCAACACTTTACCAAGAACTGAAGTAAGGCTCACTAGTCAATAATTAACAGGGTTGTCTCTACTCCCCTTCTTGAACAGGAGAACCACGTTTGCTATCCCCAAGTCTTCTGGCACTATTCCTGTAGACATTGATGATTTAAGGATCAATGCCAAAGGCTCGGCAATCTCCTCCCTGGCTTCTCAGACGACCCTAGGATAAATCCCAACTGGCCCAGGGGACTTATCTATTTTTACACTCTGCAGAATTTCTAATACCTCTTCCTTGTGAACCTTAATCCCACCTAGTCTAATAGCCTGTATCTCAGTATTCTCCTCGACAACATTGTCGTTTTCTAGAGTGAATTCTGTCCAAAATATTCATTTAGTGCTTCCCCATCTCCTCTGACTCTATACACAACTTCCCACTACTATCCTTGATTGGCCCTAATCTTACTCTCGTCATTTTTTTATTTCTTAAATACCTATAGAAAGCCTTAGGGTTTACCCTGATTCTATCCGGAAACAACTTCTCATGTCTCCTCCTGGCTCTTCTGACCTCTCTCTTTAGGTCTTTCCTGGCTACCTTGTAACCCTCAAGCGCCCTAACTGAGCCTTCACATCTCATCCTAACATAAGCCTTCTTCTTCCTCTTGACCAGAGATTCCACTTCCTTCGTAAATCACGGCTCCCGCACTCTACAGCTTCCTCCCTGCCTGACAGGTACATACATCTAGGACACTCAGGAGCTTTTCCTTGAATAAGCTCCACATTTCTAATGTGCCCATCCCCTGCAGTTTCCTTTCCCATTCTATGCTTCCTAAATCTTGCCTAATCGCATCGTAATTGCCTTTTCCCCAGCTGTAACTCTTGCCCAGTGGTATACACCTATCCCTTTCTATCACTAAAGTAAACATAACAGAATTGTGATTGCTATCACCAAAGTGCTCACCTACTTCCAAGTCTAACACCTGGCCGGGCTCATTATCCAGTACCAAATCTAATGTGGCTTCGCCCCTTGTTGGCCTGTCTGCATACTGTGTCAGGAAGCCCTCCGGCACTCACTGGACAAAAGCTGACCCATCTATGGTATTTGTACTATAGTGTTCCCAGTCAATATTTGGAAAGTTGAAGTTCCCCCATGACAACTACCCTGTTTCTCTCACTCCTATTGCGAATCATCTTTGCTACCCTTTCCTCTACATCTCTGGAACTATTCAGAGACCTGTAGAAAACTCCCAACATGGTGACCTCTCCTTTCCTGTCTCTAACCTCAGCCCATACTACCTCAGGTGATGAGTCCCCAAACCTCCTTTCTGCAACTGCAATACTGTCCTTGACCAACAATGCCACACCTCCCCCTCTTTTACCATCTTCTCTATTCTTACTGAAACATCTAAATCCTGGAACCTGCAACAACTATTCCTGTCCCTGCTCTATCCATGGCTCTGAAATGGCCACAACATCGAAGTCCCAGGTACCAACCCATGCTACAAGTTCACCCACCTTATTTGGGATACTCCTGGCTTTGAAGTAGACCCACTTCAAACCAACTTCTTGCTTGCTGGTGCCATCTTGCGTCCCTGAAACTTGATTTCGGATCTCCCTACTCTCAACATTTTCTATACTGGAACTACAATTATGGTTCCCATCCCCCTGCTGGATTAGTTTAAGCCCACCCAAATAGCTTTAGCGAATACCCCCGCCCAGGATATTGGTACCCCTCTGGTTCAGATGAAGACCATCCAACATTGTTGAAGACTCTGGTTTTTTTCTACAATTGCAGCATCCCTGAGCTTCTTATCTGTGTTTCTGTTGTTGCTTCTTCCTACTTCTTTTCCCTTCAAGACAACCTGCTCAGAGATGTTATTACACACCTCTGGAGCAGGTGGGAGTTGAACCCAGGTCTCTTGGCTCAGTGGTAGAGACATTACACAGTGATTATAATGAGGTCAGCCAGGTGGACATCATGGAATATGAGTTCCCTGGTTGGGTCTGTTAACCTGGTCCAATCAGGGCTAACAGATATAACAAGGAGTGTCAGACATTCTGTTCATTCTGAGGGAGCTGACTCTGGGGGAGCTGGATCTGTGTCAAGGACTCCCCACTTGTAAATAATTCATGTCAGGATACTGGCCTCTGTGGAGTTAATTCACTACCACTGCACCACTAGAGTATTCAGTAATGAGATGGAAGCTTTCCATCTGAGATCTTGACATAGTCTATTGACACCTCAGGCCTGTATCAGGCTGGGTATTTGGTGGGTGAAAGTCTGATGGGCTGAATCCATGCTGACCATGATCACTGTTCCCCTTCCTGATGCTTCCATGATGCAAGGTGAATGTCTACTTTCTCTTTCTTTTGCTTTCAGTACAAATGGCAGTTAGCACAATGTTGCATGCTGTCCTGCATCATACTCTGTGAACCAGCCCTTTCATGTTCCAACGCTGAGCAGGACAATGATAGGTCCCATGGCCCTAGCTTTCAGAGGCCTTGGGGTCTTTGAAATGTCCTTCATGGTTCAATATCTTGCAATGCTCATTCAACCCCAGCACCATCAACATCAGCACCAGTGGTGACTGTTATGCGTCCTTATTGTCAAAGGTAATGTTGGGAAGTGGCTGTTCGTAACTTTAAGATGTTATTTATCTTGATTATGAGGTGAGTGTTTCCCTTCTCTGCAAACTGCACAAGCACTCCATGTTTTCCACTTATATTTCACCTACCTAGGTTGCATTGATGTACACTGACTTGTGCTCACAGACTTGTGGCTCCTTTTTGCACTGCACAGTCTCTATGGGTGGAATATTCCTAGCCTTAAAGCAATGGTGAGAAATGTGGGAGGATAAGGCAGGGATGACAAAGATTTTATTCTCAATGTCAACAAAATAAAGTCTTATTTTTCCTCCAGGTTTCAGTGGCTAGCTGAGAATCTCAGAAAGCATATCACTTCCATCTCACAATGAGCTAATCTCACTCATTTCTATATAATATGTGATTCACCGAGACACTGGTGAGAAACTAAATGGCACCAGTTCCTTGTTTGAAAGTCAAGGGTGCAGTTTTCTGGTTGCTTCTCCAGGCCTCCATCTTCAGATCCATTCAGCAGCAGCTCAGTGTGAGCTCCATGGACAGCGACCACCTCCACGCATTGTCCACGGATACTTGCATTGGAAAACACCAGCTTCACCACATCATTGTGGCTAACCACAGGCTCATTCTAACAACTTCAAGGTTCACTACTGCACCTTGGAGCTCACTAACACCTCACATTACAATGTTCCAAAAAGGCCACTCACATGAAGGTACACAGACCTTCTCTTACATCTGCACAGGAAACATAACAGGGCTCACTTTCTGCTCACTTGGATGTTCACAGCATCTCTATCGTTTTAGTGTTTTGAGAATTTAGAGGATGCCTGGTATTCTGTCTTGCCCTCCTTCAAAGCACAGGCAAAAAAAACAGGCAGATTGTCATGGCTGCTAACACTGAACAGTCAATGGGCATATGGCTTCCTCCGTGCTATGCCTGCAATACGTGCCAACTGTTCAGGAGGCAGACAAACTGAATGTGCTTCAATGGCCATATCAGAAAGTCCAATGGGAGTGAAGGGAGTCAATGTTCAGTTACAGGGACAGAAATACTCAGTGAAGGGCATTGTCTGACCCCAGCCCTGCAGGTCAAGTCTACTTCATCCCCAGATTGCAGGCAAGTTAGTCAGGAGCTGTAGTGACAGCACATTAGAGGCTGGATTGTGCACCTTCACAAGTCTTTCGAGGAGGTGGGCCACAGTCAGTCCTGGGAAATTGGGCAGTATATGCCGAAGAGGGCTGTTAGAGGAGTTACCAAGCTGTGTTGGGGAGAGTGAAAAACTCAAGTAAGGGGATGGGATACATTATGCTTGGAAGTAGAGGGGGACAGTGAAGGGAGGAACAACACAAAGTAAAAGGGTGAGATTAAATATAGCTCAGACAACTGCAGGAGATGGTTCTTCACAGGGATGGCAATAGTAGGCATGGCTAAGAACTCAAAAGAAAAATTGGGAATACTGACCATTAAATAAAAGGGTTGAATGAGAATGTGAGGAGCCTGAAAGCTGATGGCAGTGATAGGGACAATGAAGAATAGGGATAGAATCTTGACTAGGTAAAAACAAGGACTGCAGATGCTGGAAACCAGAGTCGAGGTTAGAGTGGTGCTGGAAAAGCACAGCAGGTCAGGCAGCATCCGAGGAGCAGGAAAATCGACATTTCAGGCAAAAGCCCTTCATCAGGAATTGAGACTGCACTCGCAGGAACCAATGTCTTTTCCCTGGAGTCAGGGAGTCCAGAACCAGGGGGCATAGGTTTAGCGTGAGAAGGGAAAGATATAAAAGAGACTTAAGGGGCAACCTTTTCACACAGAGGGTGGTACGTGTATGGAATAAGCTGCCAGATGGTGTAGTGGAGGCTGGTACAATTGCAACATTTAAGAGGCATTTGGATGGGTATATGAATAGGAAGGGTTTGGAGGGATATGGGCTGGGTGCTGGCAGGTGAGACTAGATTGAGTTGGGATATCTGGTCGGCATGGACACGTTGGACCGAAGGGTCTGTTTCCATGCTGTACATCTCTATGACTCTATGACTCATACCTGGACAGCTTACCACCTTTGAACCAGTCCTCAACTGTGCAGTAAAGAAGAAAAAAAATCTGCCAACTCATTCATCTTGGAAAGAGTAACCTTTCATTTCTTTTGGTCTGAAGGAGGGAAAGGGTGTATGTGTTTGCATTAGGAGGTGGAGTTTGGATGATAACTCAGAGCATTTATTTCACCTTGCCCTACAGTCTCAGGTTCTGTAGCTAGGGGTGGAAGGAGCCTACTCTGCAGTAGACACTGTGGAACATAAAAGTTCATTCACATTATTATGGTTCTGAGGGGTATTTCTTTTGGGGCATGAGAAGGCATTCACCCAGTCCACAATCTGGATCCAGATTAGTGCCATGGCACAGTGTGATGCCAGCTTCTCCCTCTGGAACATGTGCCTTCGAGCAATGTGAAGAAATGTGTAGAATGTGAAGACCAGGGCCTGGTAGGCAGTGTTTGATGTGGGGCTACAGCTGGAGTTTTAAACAGAATGCCAGCTATAATATAGCTGCACTTAATTTCTCTTTTCAGTCTTTCATCCTCTACTCTCCTGCTTTAACTACATTTCCCCCATAACTTTTACGACCTTCAGCTTTTGTCTTCCAGCCCCTCTGTCCTTTTGCTATCTTCCTGGATATTCCTGCTCTAACCTGACCCTATTCCCATCAAAATCCCCATGCCCAGCCTCCTCATTACAGTTCCACTGCTTTTGCTCCCTCCACCTAATTATCCCATTATGTTTTCCACCCTTAATTTCCTACTCCCATTCTCTGTTGTTTTCACTGCTCCTCTGTGATTATCTATCTCATTCTTCATTCCTGTTTGCTTTCTCCTGGATCCTTATGGTGCTCTCAAACAACTGCATCCCAGTAGGTGGATTCCCTAGTTTTCCTTTCCAACCAACCCACATTTCTATCCACATTTTTTGTGAATTCCCCCTTTTGAAGTCGATCCCCGTTAAAGTTTAGACTCGCTTGCTAGCCCTGGGCAGGTTTACTGGAATTAACCAGGGTGGCTGCCTGATTTGTGCAGCTTCGGTTTTAGGCTGAACCTTTAACAACATGAAAGCAAGCTACTAATGACAGGTATGCAAATAAATGGCTTATTTATGATGGAGCCAAGCTAGTCAAGAAATTTGTCCTCGCCATAGCTTGGAGGAAAAAGTCTATTCAGCAGGCACAAATATGTGTTTGTGTCTGTGTCTGTGTGTAGGAGCAGAATTTGTAAGGAGCATCCAGGAGGGTTTTCTAGAGCAGTATATAAATAGTTCAACTCAGAGAAGGGCCATATTGGACCTTGTGTTGGAGAATGAGGCCGGCCAGGTGGTTGAAGCTTCAGTAGGGGATTCCATTGGGAATAGTGATCACAATTCCTTGAGTTTTAGAATACTCATGGACAAGGTTGAGAGTGGACATAAGGGAAGAGTGCTAAATTGGGGGAAGGCCAACTATAGCAAAATTCGGCAAGAGCTGGGGAATGTGGATTTGAAGTAGCTGTTTGAAAGTAAATCCACATTTGATATGTGGGAGACTTTTAGAGAGAAGTTGATTAAAGTAAAGGCAAACATGCTCCAGTGAAAATGAGGGTTCGAAATGGCAAGATTAAGGAACCATGGATGACAGGTGAAATTGTGAGACTAACTAATAGGGAAAAGGAAGCATACATAAGGTTCTCTTGGTGAACTTGCAGGTGGGTGAACTTGCAACATGGGTTGGTACCTGGGACTTTGATGTTGTGGCCATTTTGGAAACATGGATAGACCAAGGACAGGAATGGTTTTTGCAGGTTCCAAGGTTTAGATGTCTCAGTAAAATCAGGGAAGGTGGTAAAAGAGGGGGAGGTGTGGCATTGTTATTCAAGGACAATATTACTGTGGCAGAAAGGTCTATTGATGAAGATTCGTCTACTGAGGTAGTATGGGCTAAGGTTAGGAACAGGAAAGGAGAGGTCACCCTGTTGTGAGTTGTCTTTTAGGCCTCCAAAAAGTTCCGGAGATGTAGAGGAAAGGATTCAGAGATGATTCTGGATATGAGTGAAAGTAATAGGGTAGTTGTTATGGTGGACTAAAACTTTCCAAATATTGATTGGAAAGGCTTTAGTTGGAGGACTTTAGATGGATCAGTTTTTGTCCAATGTGTGCAGGAGGGTTTCCTGACACAGTATGTAGATAGCCACCAAGAGGCGAGGCCACACTGGATTTGGTACTGGGTAATGAACCAGTTCACGTGTTAGATTTGGAGGTAGGTGAGCACTTTGGTGATAGTGACCACAATTTGGTTACGTTTACTTTAGCGATGGAAAGTGATAGGTATATACTGCAGGGCAAGAGTTTTAACTGGGGAAAGTCAATTATGATGCGATTAGGTGAGATTTAGGATGCATAGGATGGGGAAGGAAACTGCAGGGGATGGGCACAATTCAAATAAGGAGCTTATTCAAGGAACAGCTACTGCATGCCCTTGATAAGTATGTATCTGTCAGGAAGGGAGGAAGTGGTTGAGCGAAGGAACTGTGGTTTATGAAAGAATTTGAATCTCTTGTCAACAGGAAGAAGGAAGCGATGTAAAGATGAGACATGAAGGCACAGTTAGGTTGCTTGAGAGTTACAGGTTAGCCAGGAAGGATATTAAGAGAGAAGTAAGAAGAGCCAGGTTGAGAAGTCTTTGGCAGGTAGGATCAAGGAAATCTGTAAAGCTTTCTGTAGGTATGCAAGGAATAAAATGATGACTAGGGCCAGTCAAGGACAGTAATGGGAAGTTGTGCATGGAGTCCAAAGAGTTAAGAAAGGTACCAAATGAATATTTTTCATCAGTATTCACACCGGAAAATGTCAATGTTGTCGAGGACAATACTGAGGTAAAGGCTATTAGACTAGACAGGATTGAGGTTCATAAGGAGGAGTTGTTAGCAATTGTGGAAAGTGTGAAAATAGATAAACCTCCTGGTCCAGATGGGATTTATCCTTGGATTCTCTGGAAAGAAAGGGAAGAGATTGCAAAGCCTTTGCCTTTGATCTTTATGTCCTTATTGTCTACAGGAATCGTGCCAGAAGACTGGAGGATAGCAAATGTTTTCCCCTTGTTCAAGATCAGAAGTAGAGACAACCCTGGTAATTATAGATTAGTGAAGCTTACTTCTGTTGTGGGCAAAATTTTGGAAAGGATTGTAAGAGATAGCATCAAAATTAAATTTTCAAAACCTATATTGGCAGTAGTCCCTTTGAAAACACCAACCAGCAGTATTCATATGTCCTTGCAGTTTCTCAATTTTCTAACTGCTCACTCATGTTTTTGATGATTATTGTTTGAACTTATTGCTGTGAGCTAAACAACAAAGAATGGCCCAAAGACTTTAAAACAATGAAATTCATGTTCTAAAAGGAGATTTGGGAAAGAAGTTATTTTGTCTATTTATGCTGTAACATTTGTCTTTCCTGTTTGTCTGTTCTGTTTCTCTATCTCACTTTCTTGCTTTTTTGCTTCTTTCCTCACTTCATTCCTGATGCTGGGTTCAGTGATTAGGGGCGGCACGGTGGCTTGGTGGTTAACACTGCTACCTCGCAGTGCCCGGGACCTGAGTTTGATTGCACCCTCTGGTTACTGTGTGTATGGAGTTGACCCATTCTCCCTCATTTGTATGGATTTGTTCTGGATGCTCTGGTTTCCACCTACTGTCCAAAGATGTGCAGTTAGGTGAATTGGCTATGTAAAATTATCTATAGTGTCCAAGGATATGCATGCGAGGTGGATTAGCTATGGGAAATGTAGGAGTCGCAGGTAGATAGGATAGTGAAGAAGGCGTTTGGTATGCTTTCTTTCATTGGTCAGATTATTGAGTACAGAAGTTGGGAGGTCATGTTGCAGCTGTACTGGACATTGGTTAGGCCACTGTTGGAATATTGTGTGCAATTCTGGTCTCCTTCCTATTGGAAAGATGTTGTGAAACTTGAAAGGGTTCAGAAAAGATTTACAAGGTTGTTGCCAGGGTTGGAGGATTTTAGCTATAAGGAAAGGCTGAATAGGCTGGGGATGTTTTCCCTGGAGCGTCGGAGTTTGAGGGGTGACCTTATACAGGTGTACAAAATCATGAGGGGCATGGATAGGATAAATAGACAAAATCTTTTCCCTAAGGTCGGGGAGTCCAGAACTAGAGGGAATAGGTTTAGGGTGAGAGGGGAAAGATATAAAAGAGACCTCAGGGGCAACATTTTCACACAGAGGTTGGTACAGGTATGCAATGAGCTGCCAGAGGAAATGGTGGAGGCTGGTACAATTGCAACATTTAAGAGGCATTTGGTGTGTATATGAATAGGAAGGGTTTGGAGGGATATGGGCCGGGTGCTGGCAGGTGGGACTAGATTGGGTTGGAATATCTGGTTGGCATGGACGGGTTGGACCGAAGGTAAAAACAATGGCTGTAGATGCTGGAAATCAGATTCTGGATTAGTGGTGCTGGAAGAGCACAGCAGTTCAGGCAGCATCCAAGGAGCAGTAAAATCGACGTTTCGGGCAAAAGCCCTTCATCAGGAATAAAAGCAGAGAGCCTGAAGCGTGGAGAGATAAGCTAGAGGAGGGTGGGGGTGGGGAGAAAGTAGCATAGAGTACAATAGGTGAGTGGGGGGAGGGGATGAAGGTGATAGGTCGGGGGCGGGGGGAGGGTGGAGTGGATAGGTGGAAAAGAAGATAGGCAGGTAGGACAAGTCATGGGGACAGTGCTGAGCTGGAAGTTTGGAACTAGGGTGAGGTGGGGGAAGGGGAAATGAGGAAATTGTTGAAGTCCACATTGATGCCCTGGGGTTGAAGTGTTCCGAGGTGGAAGATGAGGCATTCTCCCTCCAGGCGTCTGGTGGTGAGGGAGTGACGGTGAAGGAGGTCCAGGACCTCCATGTCCTCGGCAGAGTGGGAGGGGGAGTTGAAATGTTGGGCCACAGGGCGGTGTGGTTGATTGGTGTGGGTGTCCCGGAGATGTTCCCTAAAGCGCTTTGCTAAGAGGCGTCCAGTCTCTCCAATGTAGAGGAGACCGCATCGGGAGCAACAGATACAATAAATGATATTAGTGGATGTGCAGGTAAAACTTTGATGGATGTGGAAGGCTCCTTTAGGGCCTTGGATAGAAGTGAGGGAGGAGGTGTAGGTGCAGGTTTTACAGTTCCTGCGGTGGCAGGGGAAGGTGCCAGGAGGGGAGGGTGGGTTGTAGGGGGGGCGTGCACCTGACCAGGTAGTCACGGAGGAAATGGTCTTTGCGGAAGGTGGAAAGGGGTGGGGAGGGAAATATATCCCTGGTGGTGGGGTCTTTTTGGAGGTGGCAGAAATATCGGCGGATGATTTGGTTTATGCGAAGGTTGGTGGGGTGGAAGGTGAGCACCAGGGGTGTTCTGTCCTTGTTACAGTTGGAGGGGTGGGGTCTGAGGGTGGAGGTGCGGGATGTGGACGAGATGCGTTGGAGGGCATCATTAACCATGTGGGAAGGGAAATTGCGGTCTCTAAAGAAGGAGGCCATCTGGTGTGTTCTGTGGTGGAACTGGTCCTCCTGGGAGCAGATATGGTGGAGGTGGAGGAATTGGGATTACGGGATAGCATTTTTGCAAGAGGTAGGGTGGGAAGAGGTATAATCCAGGTAGCTGTGGGAGTTGGTGGGTTTGTAAAAAATGTCAGTGTCAAGTCGGTCATCATTAATGGAGCTGGAGAGGTCCAGGAAGGGGAGGGAGGTGTCAGAGATGGTCCAGGTAAATTTAAGATCAGGGTGGAATATATTGGTGAAGTTCAATTGCTCAACCTCCTCATGGGAGCATGAGGTGGCACCAATGCAGTCATCAATGTAGCGGGGGAAGAGGTGGGGAGTGGTGCCAGTGTAATTACGGAAGATCAACTGTTCTACGTAGCTAACAAAGAGACAGGCATAGTTGGGGCCCATATGTGTGCCCATGGCTACCCCTTTGGTCTGGAGGAAGTGGGAGGATTCGAAGGAGAAATTGTTAAGGGTGAGGACCAGTTCGGCCAAATGAATGAGGGTGTTGGTGGAAGGGTACTGTTGGGGACGTCGGGAGAGGAAAAAATGGAGGGCTTGGAGGCCCTGGTCATGGCGGATGGAGGTGTAGAGGGATTGGATATCCATGGTGAAGATGAGGCGTTGTGGGCCGGGGAAACAGATGTCACAGAGGAGGTGGAGGGCATGGGTGGTGTCTTGAACGTATGTGGGGAGTTCCTGGATTAGGGGGGATAGGACAGTGTTGAGATAGGTAGAGATGAGTTCAGTGGGGCAGGAGCATGCTGAGACAGTGGGTCGGCCAGGGTAGTCAGGCTTGTGGATCTTGGGAAGGAGGTAGAACCGGGCAGTGTGGGGTTCCTGGACTATGAGGTTGGAAGCTGTGGGTGGGAGATCTCCTGAGGTGATGAGGTTCTATATGGTCTGGGAGATGATAGTTTGGTGATGGGGGGGTGGGGTCATGGTGATGATAGTTTGGTGATGGGGGGGTGAGGTCATGGTGATGATGGTTTGGTGATGGGGGGGTGGGGTCATGGTTATGGACCGAAGGGTCTGTTTCCATGTTGTACATCTCTATGACTCTATGAGATAGGATTTATTATCATTTAGAAAAGAATAATTTGATTAGGGATAGTCAATGTGGTTTTGTGAAGGGTAGGTCGTGCTTCACAAACCTTATGGAGTTCTTGAGATGGTGACCAAACAGATGGATGAGGGTAAAGCAGTTCATTTGGTGTTTATGGATTTCAGTAAGACATTTGATAAAGCTATTGCAGAAAATATGGAGGCATGGGACTGAGGGGTGATTTAGTGGTTTGGATCAGAAATTGGCTAGCTGCAAGAAGACGGAGGGTGGTGATGGATGATGGGAAATGCTCATCCTGGAGTTCAGATACTAGTGGTTCCCTGCAAGGATTTGTTCTGGGGCCACTGCTGTTTGTCACTTGTATAAATGACCTGGATGAGGGCATAGAAGGATGGGTTAGTAAATTTGCAGATGACACTAAAGTCGTTAGAGTTGTGGACAGTGCGGAAGGATGTTGCAGGTTACAGAGGGACATAGATAAGCTGCAGCGCTGGGCTGAGAGATGACAAATGGAGCTTAAATGGAAAAGTGTGAGGTGATTCACTTTGGAAGGAGTAACAGGAATACCGAGTACCGGGCAAATGGTAAGATTCTTGGCAGTGTGGACAAGCAGACAGGTTTTGTTTTCCATACGCATAGAACCTTGAAAGTTGCCACCCAGATTGACAGGGTTGTTAAGAAGGTATACGATGTGTGAGCTTTTATTGGTAGAGGGATTGAGTTTTGGAGCGATGAGATCATGTTGCAGCTGAACAAAAATCTGGTGCGGCCGCACTTGGAGTATTGCGTAGTTCTGGTCATCGCATTATGCGAAGGATATGGAAACACTGGAAAGGGTGCAGAGGAAATTTACCAGTATGTTGAGTGGTATGGAGGGAAGGTCTTATGAGAAAAGGCTGAGGGACTTAAGGCTGTTTTTGTTCGAGAGGAGAAGGTTAAGAGGTGACTTATTAGAGGCATACAAGATGAACAGAGGATTAGGTAGGGTGGATAATGAGTGCCTTTTTCCTCAGATGGTGATGGCTAGCACAAGGGGACAAAGCTTTAAATTGAGGGGTAATAGCTATATGACAGATGTCAATAGTAGGTTCCTTACTCAGAGAGTAGTGGACTCGCCAACATTAAAGGCATTTAAATGGTCATCAGATAAACATATGGATGAAAGTAGAATCGTATAGGTTAGATGGGCTTTAGATTGGCTTCACAGGTCAGTGCAACATTGAGGGCCGAAGGGTCTGTCTTGCGCTTTCATGTTATATGTTCTATGTTCTAGGTGACTGAAAACAGATGAAGCTTTGGAAGAGTATCGGGAAAGCAGAACCAATCTGAAAAGAGGAATTAAGAGGGCTAAAAGGGGTCATGAGCTATCTTTAGCAAACAGGGTTAAGGAAAATGCCAAAATCTTTTATTCGTATGTAAGGAACAAGAAGGTAACTAGAGAAAGAGCTGGCCCACTCAAGGCCAAAGGAGGTAAGTTATGGAGTCAGAGAAAATGAGAAGATTCTTAACAGTTACTTTGCATTGTTATTCACCGATGAGAGGGACATGAAGGATGCTGAGGTTAGGGATAGATATTTGATTACTCTAGGTCAAGTCGACATAAGGAGGAAAGAAGTGTTGGGTATTCTAAAAAGTGTTATGGTGGAAAACTCTCAGTTCCGGATGTGATCTATCCCAGGTTACTGAGGGATGCGAGAGAGGAAATAGCTGGAACCTTAACAGATATCTTTGCAACATCCTTGAACACAGGTGAGGACCCAGAGGACTGGAGAAATGCTAATGTTGTCCCCTTGTTTAAGAGCGGTAGCAGGGATAATACAGGTAATTATAGAACAGTGAGCCTGATGTCAGTGGTAGGGAAGCTGCTGGAGAAGATACTGAGGGATAGGATCTATTTACATTTGGAAGAAAATGGACTTATCGGTGATAAGCAACATGGTTTTGCGTAGGGAAGATCCTGCCTTACCAACTTAATAAAATTCTTTGAGGAAGTGACAAAGTTGATTGATGAGGGACGGTCTGTAGGTGTCAAGTACATGGACTTAAGTAAGTCATTTGGTAAGGTTCCCCATAGTAGGTTGATGGAGAAAATGAAATCGCAGATGGTACCCGCTAGATGGACAAAGAACTAGCTGAGCATAGAAGACAGATAGTAGTAATGGAAGGGAGTTTCTCAAATTGGAGAACTGTGACCAATGGTGTTCTACAGGGATCTGTGCTAGGACCACTGTTGTTTGAGATATACATAAATGATCTGGAGGAAGTTATAGATGGTCTGATAAACAAGTTTGCAGCTGACACTAAGATTAGTGGAGTAGCAGATAGTGAAGGGGACTGTTCAGAGAATGCAGCAGAATATAGATAGATTGGTGAGTTGGGAAGAGAAATAGCAGATGGAATTCAATACCGGCAAATGCAAGGTGATGCATTTTGGAAGGTCCATTTCAAGAGTGAACTGTACAGTAAATGGAGAAGCCCTGGAGAAAATTGATGGACAGAGATCTGGGTGTTCAGTCCATTGACCCTGAAGGTGGCAACACAGGTCGATAGAGTGGTCAGGAAGGTATATGGCATGCTTTCCTTCATCGGACGGGGTGTTCAGTACAAGAGGTGACAGGTCTTGTTACAGTTGTGTAGGACTTTGGTTTGGCCATATTTGGAATACTGCATATTGTTCTGGTCACCACATTATCATAAGGATGTGGATGCTTTGGAGAGGGTGCAGAGGACGTTCACCAGGATGTTGCCTAGTATGGAGGGCACTAGCTATGAAGAGAGGTTGAGTAGATTAGAATTGTTTTCATTAGAAAAACGGAGGTTGAGGGGAGACCTGATTGCAGTCTACAAAACCACTAGAGGTATAGACAGGGTGGATAGCAAGATGCTTTTTCCCAGAGTGGGGAGAATCAATTAATAGGGGTCATGAGTTCAAGATGAGAGGAGAAACGTTTAAGGGAAATATTCATGGAAAACTCTTTATGCAGAGGGTGGTGGGTGGATGGAACGCATTGGCAGTGGAGGTGGTAGAGGCGGGCATGATAGCATCATTTAAGATGCATCCAGACAGATACATGAATGGGCAGAGAGAAGAGAGATACAGATCCTTAGAAAATAAGCAACAGGTTTAGATAGAGGATCTGGATCGGTTTAGGCTTGGAGGGCTGAAGGGCCTGTTCTGTGCTGTAATTTCCTTTGTTCTTTGTTTGCTTTTTGTGTCTGTGTGGGTTTCCTCCGGGTGCTGTGATATCCTCCCATAGTTCAGAGATGTGCAGGTTAGGTGGATTGATCATACCGAATTGCCCATAGTGTCCAGGGTTGTCCAAGCTGGGTAGATTCACATGGGAAATGCAGGGTGATAAGGAAGGGTGGTGGGTCTGGGTGGGATGGTCTTTGGAGGGTCGGTATGGACTTGATGGACTGAATAGCTTGGTTCCACACTGTTGGGGTTCTGTGTTAATATGATTCTGTGATATCTATGTTGTAAACACATGTATTTTCCATTTGTGACAAGAAGTGTTCTGAAGAAAGGTTACAGGACCTGGAATGTTATCACTGCTTTCTCTCCATAGACGCTGTCCAACCTGCTGAGTTTTCTCCAGCCATTTCTGTCTTTTGTTTCTGATTTCCAACATCCAAAGTTCTTTGGGTTTTATTTATTCTCTGTTGATGACTAACACAATTGCAGCCATGAACGTGATTCCAGTGGGTTGAATGTTAATGAGTATTGAAGACATGTTAATGAACAGAGGGCAGAAGAGGGGATAATGAAGCTGATCCACCTGGAAGGTTCTGTGAACTTCACAGTAAAACCTCAACTTGCTGTCAGGAGCAGAAATATTGTATTACACCCAGTTAAGTTTCCCTACCCTGCACCTCCCCCACCTGCCCACCCCTTTAGGAGTCTTCATGTTATAGTCATAAAATTAAACAAATTATGTTTTTCATCACAATATGAAATTTGTCTCACTCACACATCTATTGATAAACAACTGGTTTAAGGAATGACAAATTCCCTTGAGTGGCAAGAATCTTTAATAATTTTACATTCAGGAACAATGTCGAAAATCACCTGACAATTAGGATTAAATCTGCAAATGGAAATGGGACCAGAACTCGCTATCAGCTGGTTAATAAAAGTAATGGGAACTTAATGTACTTCACAAGAAAAATCAATGCATTAAATGTTAGTCAGCTTCACTCTGAAAAACAGTAGATTGCGAAGCTTTAATAGATCTACCTTGAGCATTGGTGCCACTCAGGCGAAGGTCTGCAAATGATGCTAGCAATCAGAGAAGACAATAGTCGGATTTTCCGGTTTGTGGTAATATGACCACACTTTTACTGCTCATAGTGGCAACAATATGCTCACTCAAGTGGCTACTCCTCTGGCATAAGTATTCCCAGAATGAACTTTTCTACAGTGAAGTACACTTCAAGCATTAGCACAGAATGACTAAAGCACCGACTGAAGGTAGCTGATTTGTGATAGCTTCTGAGTTTTTTTGTCACCTGGGCATAGCATAGATACTGGAAGATCTACTTGAATTAACATTTCAAGGTTCCTGATTAATCAGGGAAATACTATATTAGATATCATGTCATTGTGGGGATGCAGTGGTATCAGTTGTAATGTCACTGGTTATAAGTTAAAATCCCATCATGGGTTTCAATTCAATTAATGCATCGAAAGTATTTTTTAAAAATCTGGCCTTGTCACACTATTATCCTTGAAACCCACCTGGTTCACTCAAGCTTTATCTGATCCGGCCTACTTGTGACACCAAGCCCACAGGAATGGGATTAATTTGTTGTTAGTAAGTCACTACAAATTCAACAAAATGGAATGAAACTGGACAAAACACCCAGGAACAACCCTGGAGTCAGAAATGATAATGAAAAACCCAGCCCCATTAACCCTGCAAAGTGCTCCTGATTAATCCAGGGATCAGGCCAAAATTGGGAGAGCTGCCCCAAAGGCTCGTCAATCACCAGCTTAAAATAGTTAAATTCCCAAAATCTTAGGCAATGCCCCAAACTGCCAGAGGTGGCAGCACAGTGGTATACAGTCTGAAACCAGTTATTATTGGCCAACTCAATGTTGCCTCCATTGTTTGACTTTGCCAATGAAACCCAGACCCCATGAGCCAATAAATAGAAATGGACATCATACTCCATGTAAACCTGCTGTGATTTAAGGTACAATTGAGAACACATTGGCATTAATTTTGGTAGCACCACGGAGGTGTTTGAGAATTCCTTAGACACTTTCTGACATTTTGCAAAGTACTTACAGTTATTTGCAGGATAGTTAACTTCAGGACAGGAGCAAATTACATAATAAAAATAGCCCGGAAAATATAAATTCCAACAAATTACCTGCCAGGAGGTGATCCACTTTATACAAGTACACAATGAAAAAGTGAAGACCCAGAAAATAAAGATTTGGCATAAAAACTAAAACCTATATTGCAGCAGCAGGAGTGGAAGTGGTGAGAACGCGGACCGGGGGGGCTGCTGGGAAGGTAAATTTTCCTGTTAGATATTTACCTTGTGAATCAGCAGCCTCCATTGCAGCAGTGGGGATGGTGAGAACACAGACCCGGGGGCTGCTGGGAAGGTACATTTTCCTGTTAAATATTTACCTTGTGAATAGGTGGAGCGAAGGCTCAACAGGAGTGGACGCAGACATGGGGACTGCTGGGTACATGAACTGATATATTCAGGCTGTGGCTGAATCCGAGACACGACATGTGTAGTGGCTCCCACCCAGGCTCCATCTCTAATCAAAAAAAGAAGACCCTGTGTGGAAGGTTGATAAGGTAAGTGTTTTTTTAAAATTTATTCAATCTCTCTTGGCAATTTAGAGCAGAGGGCATGGAAGCTAGGGCAGTTGCATACTTCTCTTGTAGGATGTGGGAAGTAAGGATCATCACGAGTGTCCCTGCTGACTTCACCTGCGAGAAGTGCACCCAACCCCAGCCCCTCACAGACTGCATTAGGGAACTGCAGCTGAAGCTGGATGAACTTCAGATCATTCTGGAGGCTGAGGGGCTGATAGAGAGGACTTAAGGAGGTAGTCACACCTACGTTACAGGATAAATGTAGCTGGATGATCGTGAGGAGAGGGAAAGGGAATAGCTTAGTGAGGCTAGGAACAGACTGCAAGTGCAGGTGAACACTTAGCTGCAGGGCTAGTGTATGAGGGAGGGCTTTAGATATATAGATCATTGGGATAGCTTCTGGGGAAGGTAGGACCTGTACAAGAAGGATGGGTTGCACTTGAACTGGAGGGGCACCAATATCCTGCAGGAGATTTGCTAGAGCTCTTCGGATAGGTTTGGCAGGGGGTGGGAACCAGAGCAATGGATCTGAGGTTGGAGTAGCTAGTGTACAGCCAGAGACAGCGTGCAGAGAGTCTGTGAGGAGGGATTGACAATTGATCGAGCAAAGTTTCAGACATTGTTCTATTTTAATGCAAGAAATATCAGGAATAAAGGTGATGAACTTAGAGCATGGTTCAGTACTTGGAACTATGATGTTGTGGCCATTACAGAGACTTGGATATCACAGGGACAGGAATGGTCGTTGGATGTTCCAGGAGTTAGATGTTTCAAAAGGAATGCGAGGGAGGTAAAAGTGTTGGGGGGGAGTGGCATTGCTAATCAGGGATAGTATAACTGCTGCAGAAAGGGAGATCATTGAGGAGGGTTTGTCTACAAAGTCAGTGTGGGTATAAATCAGAAGCAGGAAAGGAACGATCACTTTATTGGGAATTTTGAACAGTCTCCCCAATAGCAACAGAGCAGATCGGGAGGAAGTTTTTGGAAAGGTGCTGAAGTAACAGGGTTTTTTGTCATGGGTGACTTCAACTTTCCTAATATTGGATGGAACCTCCTTAGTTCAAATAGCTTGGAGGAACAGTTTTTGTCGGGTGTGTCCGGGAAGGATTCCTGACTCAATATGCAGATAGGCTGACTAGAGGATAGGCCATATTGGATTTGGTGCTTGGCAATGAACCAGGCCAGGAATCCCATCTCTAGGTGGGTGAGTACTTCAGTGATAGTGATCACAATTCCCTAATCTTTACTTTACTCATGAAGAGGGATAGGAGCAGATGGTATGGGAAAGTATTTAATTACAGGAGAAGGAATTACAATGGTGTTAGGCAGGAAGGGCACCTTTTTCATGCAGAGAGTGGTGTGCGGATGGAATGAGCTGCTAGAGAAAGTGGTGGAGGCTGGCACAATTCCAACATTTAAAAGGCATCTGGATGGGAATATGAATAGGAAGGGTTTACAGGGATATGGGCCAAGAGCTGGCAAATGGGACTAGATTAGGTTAGGATATCAGGTCAACATGAACGAGTTGGAATGAAGGTCTGTTTCTGTGCTGTACATCTCTATGACTCTGTGACTCTATAACTGGGAACAGATGTTCTCAGAAAAATGCATGACAGAAATGTAGAGATTGTTTAGGGAGCATTTGCTGATAGTGCTGGATAGGTTTGTCCCACTAAGGAAAGGAAGGGATGGTCGGGTGAAGGAACCTTGGGTGATGAGGGATGTGGAACATCTCGTCAAGTGAATGAAGGAAGCTTACTGAAGGCTGAGGAGGCAAGGAACAGACAGGGGGTCTAGAGGGTTACAAGGCAGCCAGACAGGAACTGAAAAATGGACTTAGTAGAGTTAGAGGGGTATGAGAAAGCTGTAGTGGATATGATTAAGCAAAACCCTAATGCATTCTACAGTTATGTGAGGAAGTAGAAGATAACCAGAATGAGGGTAGGACTGACAGGGATAGTAGAAGGAACTTCTGCCTGGAGTTGGAGGAAGTAGGGGAGGTCCTTAATGAATACTTTGCTTCAGTATTCACTACTGAGAGGAAAATTGTCACTTGTGAGGATAGCATGAAACAGGCTGATATGCTTGAACAGGTTGATTTAAGAAATAGGGTATGCTGAAACTGTGGTAAACATAAGGATAAATAAGTCCCCTGGGCCAGATAGGATATACCCTAGGTTACTACAGGAAGCGAGGGAAGAAATTGATCTTTGTGGCCTCACTGTCCACTGGAGTAGTGCTAAATGATTGGAAGATGGCAAATGTTATTCCCTTGTTCAAGAAAAGGAATAGGGATAAACCTGGGAATTATAGACCAGTCAGTCTTACGTCTATGGTGGACAATTATTGGAGAGGATTCTGAGAGACAGGATTTATGATTAGTTGGAAAAGTGTAGTTTGATTAGAGATAGTCAGCATGGCTTTGTGAGGGACAGGTCACGCCTCACAAGACTTACTGAATTCCTCGAGGATGTGTCAAAACACATTGATGAAGGTAGATCAGTGGATATGGTGTATATTGATTTTAGAAAGGTCTTTAATAAGGTTTTCCATGGTAGGTTCATTCAGTAAGTAAGGAGGCATGGGATTCAGGGAAATTTGACTGGATCCAGAATTGACTGGCCTATAGAAGACAGAGGGTGGTAGTAGATGGAAAGTATTCAGCCTGGAGCTCAGTGACCAGTGGTGTTCCATAGGGATCTGTTCTGGGACCTCTGCTCTTTGTTATTTTTATAATGACGTGGATGAGGAAATGGAAGGGTGGGTTAATAAGTTTGCTGGTGACACAAAGGTTGGTGGAGTTGTGGATAGTGTGGAGGGCTATTGTAGGTTGCAATAAGGTATTGACAGGATGCCAAACTGGGCTGATAAGTGGTAGATGGAATTCAATCTGGAAAAGTGTGAAGTGATTCATTTTGGAAGGTCAAATTTGAATGCAGATTACAGGGTTAAAGGCAGAATTCTTGGCAGCGTTGAGAAACAGCAAGATCTTGAGGGTCCATGCCTACGTTCTATGTTCTATATTCTATATAAGCACTTTATATAGCCCAAAGCATTTTACAGCTATCTTTCTCTTTTCATTGAAATATAGTCACTGCTATAAGAGGAAACATGCCAATTCCTGAAAAATTGCAACATGACAGGAATTTGTCACATGAAGGAAACGTTCCACATGATTGAAAACTTGAAAATACAGCACAAAAGATGAAAACATGCCACTTATTGAAAACACAACATATGACAAAACCACAAGTTAGTAGAGGTCACATGGTAAAAACATGTCACATGATGAAAATGTAACTCATGGTGAGATCATGATAAATAATGTAAGAAAAGCTTTTTTTTTCATCATTTGAGAAATATGGGCATTGCTGGCTGGACCACAATTCATTGCTCATTCACAGTATCTATGAGAAGGCAGTGGTGAACTGCAGTCTTCACTCACTACTGTCCATTCGGTGTTAGTGAGGGAGCTCCAATGGCAGTGATAGAGCAGTGAGTCAGGATGGTAAGTGGCTTGGAGGGGAACCAGAAGGGTGTGGTGTTCCTGTGTATCTGTTGCCCTTGTCCTTCTAGATAGTAGCAGTTGTGGGTTTCGAAGGTGTTGTTCACAAATCTTTGGTGAAGTTCCATTTAAGAAATACTCTACACATCTGTTACTCTCACCAAAGTGGAGAAACTAATATTTTCCACTTTAATTCCCATTCATGTTTAAACCCTCCCAAAGCTATCTTACATCTTCACTATCATTTGTCTTGTCATCCACAAATTTGGAAAAATTATATTTGGTCCCCACCTCTAGATATTTTCTAAACAATCTGTTGAGTGATGTTTTTACACTTTTCAGGAGCAGGCAGGAATTAAACGAAGGCCTCCTGGCCCAGGAGTAGGGACACTACCACTGCAATAGAAAGGCCCATGGGCCCCACCTCTACATATTTTCATGTTGTTATTACTCCCCTTGAACTTGACTCTCCTGGCTCAGAGGTATGAGTACTACCACAGCATCACAAGAGTCCTCAATCAGTGGATTCAAAGTATTTTTCATCAACTGTTTAGAGAAATTATTACACACCTCTAGAGTTGCTGTGGCTTGAGCTTAGACCTCCTGACTCAGAGGTAAGGCCAATACTACTGCGTCAGACCTTTTTCACTGGAGTATAAGAGGTTGAGGGATGATCTTATAGAGGTTTATAACATCTTAAGGAGCCCAGATAAGGTGAAAGGTCTTTTCCATAAAGTGAGAAAGTTCAAAAAGAGGGGACATACTCTTAAAGCAAGAGAAGAAAGATTTTAAATGGAGTCAAGGAGCAACCTTTTTACACAGAGTGGTTCATGTGTGGATTGAACTGCCAGAGGAAGTGGTGGATGCTGATACACTTATAACACTTAAGAGACATTTGGAGAGGTACATGAATAGGAAATGTTTGGACCAAAGGCAGGCAGATGAGACCAGTTTAGTTTGGGAACATTGTCGACATGGACTAGTTGTACCGAAGGGTCTGATTCCATGCTGTATGTCTATGACACTATGACAACTGAACACTTCTTTTCCTGATCTCCAAATTACCTCTGTTAGTTCTTCCCCAATTAATCTCCACCTCTAAGTTGTTGATAAATATTATGAGCAGCTTAGGCCCCAAGTACTGATCATTGCCATACCTTACTGGATGCAACCTGGTAACATGAGAATGATCCATATATTCCATCTGTTTATTTTCTGTCTGTTAACTATTCATTTATTCACATCAGTACATTACTTCTTACCACATGCACTTTAATTTTTCTAACAAATCTATAGTGGGGGACCTTATCGAAATCCTTTTGAAAATCTAAATACATAGAGTCATAGAGATGTACAGCATGGAAACAGACACTTCGGTCTAACTCGTCCATGCTGACCATATATCCCAACCTAATGTAGTCCCACTTGCTGGCACCTGGCCCATATCCCTCCAAACCCTTCCTATTCATATACCCATTCAGATGCCTTTTAATGTTGAAATTGTACTAGCCCCCACCACTTCCTCTGGCAACTCATTCTATACATGTACCACCCTCTGCGTAAAAATTGTGCCCCTTAGATGTCTTTTATATCTTTCCCCTCCCACCCCAAATCTATGCCGCCTAGTTCTGGACTCCCCCTCCCCACAGAAACGACCTTGTCTATTTATCCTATTCATGCCCTTCATGATTTTGTAAACTTCTATAAGGTTACCCCTCAGCCTCCAACGCTCCAGGGAACACAGCCCATTCAGCCTCTCCCTATAGCTCAAATCCTCCAACTCTGGCAACATCTTTGTAAATCTTTTTCGAACCCTTTCAAGTTTCACAAAATCCTTCTGATAGGAAGGAGACGAGATTTGCATGCAATATTCCAACAGTGGCCTAACCAATATCCTAAACATGACGTCCCAACTTCTGCACACATTACTCTGACCAATAAACGAGAGCATACCAAATGCCTTCTTCACTATCCTATCTACCTGCGACTCCACTTTCAAGGAGCTATGAACCTGCACTCCAAGGTCTTTTTGATCAGCAACACTCCCTGAGACCTTACTATCAAGTGTAAAAGTCCTGCTAAGATTTGCTTTCCCAAAATGCAGCACCTCGCATTTTTCTAAATTAAACTCCATCTGCCAATCCTCAGCCCATTGGCCATCAGTTCAAGACCCTGTTGTAATCTGAGGTAACCCTCTTCACTGTCCACTACACCTCCAATTTTGGTGTCATCTGCAAACTTACTAACTATACCTCTTATGCTCACATCCTAATCATTTATATGAATGACAAAAGTAGTGGACCCATCACCGATTCTTGTGGAACTCCACTGATCACAGGCCTCCAGTCTGAAAAACAACCCTCTGCCACCACCCTCTATCGTCTACCTTTGAGCCAGTTTTGTATCCAAATGGCTAGTTGTCCCTGTATTCCATGAGATCTAACCTTGCTAATCAGTCTCCCATGGGGAACATTGTCGAACGTCTTACTGAATCCACATAGATCATGTCTACCGCTCTTCCCTCATCAATTCTCCTTGTTACTTCTTCAAAAAACTCAATCAAGTTTGTGAGACACGATTTCTCACGCACAAAGCCATGTTGACTATGCCTAAGCAATCCTTGCCTTTCCAAATATCTGTATATCCTATTCCTCAGAATTCCTTCCAACAACTTGCTGACTACCAACGTCAGGCTCACTGGTCTATACTTCCCTGGTTTGTCCCTACCATCTTTCTTAAATAATGGCACCACGTTAGTCAACCTCCAGTCTTCTGGCATCTCATCTGTGACTATCAATGATACAAATATCTCAGCAGGGGGCCCAATAATCACCTCCCCATCTTCCCACAGAGTTCTAGGGTACACCTGATCAGGTCCTGGGAATTTATTCACCTTTACCTGTTTCAACACTTCCAGCATTTTCCTCCTCTGTAATACGGACATTTTTCAAGATGTCACCATCTATTTCCCTACATTGTATTTCTACCATGTCATTCTCCACAGTAAACACTGACGCAAAATACTTGTTTAGTATCTGCTCCATCTCTTGCAGCTCCACACAAAGGCTGCCCTGTTAATCTTTGAGGTGCCCTATTGTCTCCCTAGTTAACCTTGTGTCCTTAATGTGTTTGGAAAAACCCATTGCCAAAGCAATCTCATGTCCCCATTTTGCCCTCCTGATTTCCCTTATAAGTGTACCCCTGCTGCCTTTATACTCTTCTAAGGATTCACTCAATCTATCCTATCTATAGGCAAAAGTGAGGACTGCAGATGCTGGAGATTAGAGTTGACAGTGTCGTGCTAGAAAAGCACAGCAGGTCAGGCAGCATCTGAGGAGCAGGAGAGTCGAGCCTGATGAAGGGTTTTTGCCCGAAACGTCAACTCTCTTGCTCTCGACTCTATCCTGCTTATACCTGACATATGCTTCCTTCTTATTCTTAACCAAACCCTCAGTTTCTTGAGTCATCCAGCATTCCCTACACCTACCAGCCTTTCCTTTCACCCTAACAGGAATATACTTTCTTTGGACTCTTGTTATCTCATTTCTGAAGGCTTCCCATTTTCCTGCCATCCCTTTATCTGCGAACATCTGCCCCCAATCAGCTTTCGAAAGATCTTCGAGTAAAAAATGAGGTCTGCAGATGCTGGAGATCACAGCTGCAAATGTGTTGCTGGTCAAAGCACAGCAGGTTAGGCAGCATCTCAGGAATAGAGAAAGATGCTGCCTAACCTGCTGTGCTTTGACCAGCAACACATTTGCAGCAGTTTCGAAAGATCTTGCCTAATACCATCAAAATTTGCCTTCCTCCAATTTAGAACTTCAACTTTTAGATTTGGTCTATCCTTTTCCATCACTTTTTTAAATCTAATAGAATTATGGCTGCTGGCTCCAAAGTGCTCTCCCACTGACACCTCAGTCACCTGCCCTGCCTTATTTCCGAAGAGTATGCCAAGTTTTGCACCTTCTCTAGTAGGTACATCCACACACTGAATCAGAAAATTTTTTTGGAAACACTTATCAAATTCCTCTCCATCTAAACATTTAACACAATGGCAGTCCCAGTCTATGTTTGGAAAATTGAAATCCCCTACAATAACTACCCTATTATTCTTACAGATAACTGAGATCTCCTCACAAATTTGTTTCTCAATTTTCTGCTGACTATTGAGTGTCTATTACAATCCTAATAAGGTGATCATCCCTTTCTTATTTCTCAGTTCCACCCAAATAACTTACCTGGATATATTTCCAGAAATATCCTCCCTCAGTACAGCTGTAATGCTATCCCTTATCAAAATCACCACTCCCTTTCTCTCTTGCCTCCCTTTCTGTCCTTCCTGTAGCATTTGTATCTTGGAACATTAAACTGCCAATAGTGTCCATCCCTGATCCACATTTCTGTAAATGCTATGATATCCCAGTCCCACGTTCCTAACCATGCCCTGAGTTCATCACCTTCTCTGTTAGACCTCTTGCATTGAAATAAATGCAGTTTAATTTATCAGTCCTACCATGTTCTCTGCTTTGTCCCTGCCTGCGATGACTATTTGACTCTCTCCTTTTCCCAAATGTATCAGTCTCAGATTGATCTCTTTCCTCACTCTCTCCCTGGGTCCTACTTCCACTTATTAGTTTAAATCCTCCTGAGCAGCCGTAGCAAATCTCCCTGCCCGTATATTAGCCCCTTCCAATTCAGGTGCAATCCATCCTTTTTGTATAGGTCACTTAACCCCAGAACAGTTTTCAATGATACAAAAATGTGAATCCTTCTCCCATACACCAGCTCCTCAGCCATGCATTGATCTATCCTCCTATTCCTATCCTCACTAGCTCATATAACCGGAAGTAATCGAAGGCCCATTTTAAAATTCCTTTCTAACTCTCTGTATTCTCCCTTCAGAATCTCACCCTTTTCCCTCGATCCTGGCACTGGGAGGCAACACACCATTCTGATTTTTCGCTGCTGGCCATGTAAGTGTCTGTCTGTGCCTTGGACTTGAGAGTCCCCTAACACAATTGATCTCTTGGAACAAGACGTACCCCTCATTGCATTAGAGCCTGTCTCGATACCAGAAACTTGGCTGTTTGTGCTACATTCCCCCAAGAATCCATCACTCTCTACATTTTCCAAAACAGCATACTTGTTTGAAATGGGAATAGCCGCAGAAGACTGCTGCACTACTTGCCTACCTCTCTTAACTTTCCTGGTATTAACCTTTTATGTGACTGTATCTGCGACTTTTTCCCCTTCCTATAACTTCCATCCATCACATCCCCTTGCTCTTGTATATTCCTCATTGCCTCTAACTATGGCTTGAACCGATCCATTCGATCTGATACGATGATTCACAACCAACAGCACTTATTGCAGATATAATCCTCAGTAACATGTAAACTCTCCCCACGCTCCCACATCCAACAAGAAGAGCATATTACTCTACTAAGGGCCATTTTTGCTTCCTCCAATCCACCGACCCAGAAAATAGCACCATCTTATTTTTCTACGAAACACTGCTCCAGGCTAACATAATACTTATGGCTTATATTTTTAAGTTTAATCAAGAAACATATCTCAAATATAAAATATAATCAAGAAAGAACCCACTGTACTCACTATTGTAGATTTACAGCAAGGCTACACTTAAAACTATTCACTTATCTGTTTCTGTGCTGTGACCTCTCCCAAACAGGTTCCTCCAATATCAGTTGTGAATTTCACTGTTTGTCAATTTTCCCAGGTGCACTCCGATGTCCACGATACATGAATTCAACAGCAAAGGCAGTAACTGCATAGGTTCACTGCTGTGTCAGTTAGCAGTGTGGGTTTCTCTCTCTCTCTCTCCTGCATAGACCTGACCATGTACTGCCTTTGTCTGTTCCTCTTCCTTTTAAACATGCCATTGTTTTGACGTTTTTCTCTCCAAAGTTCTAAAACAATGCAAGAGCATATAAAATAATTGCTGATCCTAGAATTTAAGAAAATCACCTCTAACACCTAAAATACCTCAAAAAAGGAGCAGCCTGTTACCGCCAGATTTTTTCCTATCCTGCACGTCCATCGATTCTTGTTTACCAATATTCTTCATAACAACTTCAAAAAACTTCAACAGGCTTGTCAAACAAAAACTGCAGAGTTAACATTTCAGTTCCAGTGACCCTTCTTCAGAACATGTTCGTCAAACATGAACTCCTATTGGCAAATCTATGCTGACTATGTCCAATCAGATCCTTATCAACCAAGTGTCTATGTGTCCCATATTCTATAGTAGATTCCAGCATATTCTCTATTACTCATAAAAGGCTAACAGGTCTGCAGTTCCTTCTTTTCACTCTCACTTCCTTCTTGAACAGTGGATTCCAAACTACAGGAATCATTCCAGAATCTATAGAATAATGGAAGATAGTCACTTATGCACCAACTATGTCTATTAGCACCTCCTTTAACACACTGCAACTCCTAAGCATCTGTGAGGGAAGGATGTGGTACCAATGAAGGTGACTGCTTTGCCCTGGACTGTGTCAAGTTTCTTGAATGTTGTTGGAGCTGCACTCATCCAGGCAAATACTCCATCACACTTCTGACTGGGTGCCTTGTAGATAGTGGACATGCTTTGGGAAGTCAGGAGGTGCAGATGAAAGCAGGTTGCAAGACAAAAATACACAAGAAGATGAGAATACACCAGATGAAGAAAACATGGTTCTTTCATACAGTGTATTTTTGATACCCATCATGCCATCATTTTGTAGTGAAACAGTCATGGCGATAATGACACTGTAGCAAACAGTATACTGCGGAGCAACTGTTCTGAGTGACTTACACAGTAGCACATCTATATCAGGAGAATTGTGCTGTAGTAACATTATATCAGGTAACCAATACTGCACTAAAACTGTACCAGACGCTGTTGCACCCTGTGGTGATATTGTACCAGATAAGTCAGAGGATAGTTATACATCCTGTTATTCACTTTTCAGTGATATTGCATCACATGGCACTTAGGTAAAGCTTTACTTAACCATATAATTTTTATAGAATCCACAATACTTGATTAATATGACAAACATAGAATTCTTTAAGTAAAAACAAAATACTGCTGATACTGAAAATCAGAAACTCAGCAGGTCTGGCAACATCAGTGGAGCGGGAAACAGAATTAATATTTCCATTCCAGTATGAGTCTTCTTCAGAATTGAAATGGAAATGTGATGGTTTTTACACTGTCAAACTAGATGGTGTAGGGAGCAAGTGGAACAGAAGGTAAGGTCAGGGAAAGGTTAAAGGTTGAGGGAGATTAGAGACCACAGGTGTCACAGAACAAAAGGCAAATGGAGCGATTGCAGTTGTAGAGTAATTGGACTTGAAGCATTGACTCGGCTTCTTGCTCTACACAGATACTGCTGGATCAGCTGAGTTTCTCCAGCATTTTCTTTTCTATTTGAAAATTCTTTGGAGTTTGCTTTGCTTTTCAGTGAGCAGGATGATGGAGTGATGTTCTGCAAATGTGCCTTTGCGGATAGCAAGAGACAACCCTACATATAATTCTGTAAGAATTACCCATGCTCCAATCACTTACCAGTCCATTTTACTGTGTCCTTACCTCTTTCTTTCAAGAATAAAAACCTTCTGTCAACTGAACTGTTTAGATTACTGACATCCAGATAATTGACTTTCTGCCATATATAGGTTAATGCTCCTGAAAGGGTTATACAGAGGCCTTTTCTTTCATATATATATAATATATATGTGTGTGTGTATATATATATATATATATATACATAAAATATATATTTTAATTGCCTTGAACTACCTTAAACTGTCTGTCTCTCCAGCTCCAACTCATCAAACTCATTGTCAGGTGACAACCTAGAGAAACAAGGGCCTAATTGATCGGTTGGTGCAATAGCCTTGAGAACTTGATTCAGATATCGACCGTTGGGGAGCCAGTTTAACTCCTGCATTTGGAGCAGGCGATGACTGAACATCAAGACTATTAACCTCTGGCCTGGCAGGCTTGGAGACATCACAGCAGCAGTAATTAGGGAGTCATTCAGAATCACATGTTTCACTTACACTGGCATGTCAGTCAATACTGCCTATGACAGCTTCATTTGGCCGAGTCTCACAGAACACCGGCTCATAAAATACTTTCTGCTCCAGAAGAAAAACTCTCCTTGATGAGGGCTGGAAAATACCATATTTCTTTCTTACCTTAAACTTTTTTTTAAATCTTTCACTTTCTGCTTCAGTTCCTACATGCATATAAGAGTTAGATAACATAGCTAAAATATACAAGCAGAAAGAATTCCACCTTTAACTCCTTGTGGATCATAGCAGTTTTTTAACCATTTCCTTCCAACCTACAAATAAAGTTACGGTGATGACTCGCAATCTTCATGCTTTGGAAATCTAAACCCAGTGTCATTGTCTACTACTGGATAATTTCTCTTTGTCTTCTCTTTCACTCTTTCTAACCTTGTCAGAGGCCACCACTTCAACTTTCACCAAAGGTCATGAAGAATTAAAGAAGTTCCTGTATGCATGGTATTAATGACTTCCATTCCCCAGCCACCCAATGCCAGCCTTCCCCACACAATTCTCAATCTCACTTCTACTGGCACAGTGTTTTCAGCTAACTAGAGTCACACAGCACCCTTTGGTCCAACTAGTCCATACTAATGATAATCCCAAACTAAACTATTCCCACATATTTGCGCTCGGGTCACATCCCTCCAAACCTTCCTTATTCACCTATTTATCCAAATGTCTTTGCACCATTGTAACTATACCCACGTCCACCACCACCTCTTGAAGTTTCTTCCACGCATGAAGCACTCTCTGTGTAAAAATGTTGTCCCCTCCCCCATGTTCTTTTTAAATCTTTTTCCTCTCACCTTAAAAATATGTCCCCTAGTCTTGAAAAATCTAGGCCCTGTACCAGGGAATTGCTGCATCTCAATCTCTACAACGCACTTTCACTTCCTTCATAATACACCATGTTGATCAGGTTTTTATCCAAAACCACAATTGCTCTGAAAGGAGTCCAACATGGCTATGCTTCTGTGAAACACATTGCAAAGTTTTTCCACATTAAATTTACTATATGACATGTGCAGATTTTGACATGGTGGGGCTCATGGTGCTGATATGTTTTAATGCATCAAATTGACCAGAGGAAAATCAATTATTTCCATAAATTCCATGGCTCTTGATTTTTTGTTGTTGTTGTCAGGATGTGAGCAGCACTGGAAAACATTCATTCATTGTCTGTCCCTGAGAAAATGGTGATACTTTGTTTGTACAACAGCATCCTTGCTAGTCCACTACAGAGTTTTATCCCCTGTGTGAACACCACAGCAAGCCAGCTAAACAGAGCCATAAGTTGGCCAAAGCTAGTGGAGCTATAAGACCATCATTGAAATAATTACTTAATGCTACCAATATTCATGAAAGATTGCATGCCAAAGATTCATTATGCATGCCATCCTACTGAAGGTCCGCATTCAATATTGCTGCACGTTTTGAGAGCATTATAGGCCACTATCCAAATTGAGCACTTTTAAATCTCCCAACAAATATTGAAGCATGAGAGACTTTTTCTCAAGTTTATTCTTTTCCCTTCCTCTCCTGAACGTGTTGGCTAAATTTGGGAGGTAAATTTGGGGCGGCACGGTGGCTCAGTGGTTAGCACTGCTGCCTCACAGTGTCAGGGACCCGGGTTTGGGTGACCGTCTATGTGGAGTTTGCACATTCTCCCCATGTCTGCATGGATTTCCTCCAGGTGCTCCGGTTTCCTCCCACAATCTAAAGATGTGCAGGTTAGGTGAATTGGCCATGCTAAATTGCTCATAGTGTTCAGGGATGTGTAGGTTAGGTACATTAGTCAGGGGTAAATGGAGAGTAATGGGGAATGGGTTTGGGTGGGATACTCTTTGGAGGGTCAATGTGGACTTGTTGGGCCGAAGGGCCTGTTTCCACACTGTAGGAATTCCAATTCTAATTCTAAAAAATCCCCAGATATGGCCACCAGTCTCATGGTATCTGATCCAGGAGTCTGGGTAGTGACTGCATGTCTGGGTAGTGAATAGTGTATATCAGAGTTGATCTTGAACTCACTCATTGGCCACACATGGGCAGTTCCAGCAGAATCATTCGTTGGTGATGTGGAGCAGAAACTCTGAAGGATTTTGAAGCAAAATACAAGACCTCATGTGGAACTTCAATAGGGGGTCCATCAACACCATACGGACCAGAGATCAAACCAAGAACATTCCCAGTTTGTGTGACTCAGACCATCCCAGGCTGTGTGATTCCCCACTAGGAACCCAACAGTTCAAGCAAGATGGCAGAAATGGCAAGTTTTGTGGTGTTCAGGCTCCCTTTTGGCTGACTGCACGCATCCGTTGTTTAAAACTATTTCTTCTTATTATCATTATTTCTTAATTTCACTTCTTGTATCAAATTCAGGTTTTCTTCTTTCTGTGGCTGAGGGTTTGGCAGATTCGTTTGGACAGCCCCACATCAGTGGCAGTTTCAACAGGCCCCCAGTCCTCAGCAGTTTTGACAGGCCCCCAGAACTCTGCAGTTTCAACGGGACCGAGTCCTCATCAGTTTCGGCATGCCCCCAGTCCTCGGCAGTTTTTGAATGGCCCCTGGTTCTCTGCAGTTTTGAGAGGGCCAGGTCCTCAGCAATTTCAACCAGCCCCCGGTTCTCTGCAGTTTCGAGAGGCCCCCTGTCATGGGTAGCTGGGGAAGGCCTTGCTCCTTGGCATGAATGATATTTGTCCTAACGTTGTCACTTGTTTTTAATGTATGATATATGTAATTAAATGGCGGTGTCTTTGTGGCCTAATTTTTTTTCACAAATATAAGTAATATTAAATTTCAATCTAACTGTCATCATCTTGAACAGACAATAAAGCACATACTTTTAGATACATATTAAGACAATTGTTATAATCTGTTTTCCATTTCTATTACATATAATAACAAGCAATTTCTAGAGAAAACTGATAGAGAGGAATCTTCTTCAGAGACAATGATATTAATGTAAGGTACAGATATAGAATTTGCATCAACTTGTACAATGTAAGCCCTTTCACCAGCCCCTTTCTTTTCCCAACATGGTACTGTAACAATGTCAAACAATAACAATACACTTCATGAAGCATGAAGTCATTACACTGTGAGATGTGAGGTGAAACAGATTTGTCAAATCAAAAACTCCAGTGATTTCTCACTCCCAATGTCATTCTCTTAACAGATATTAGCAACATAAGGCTGTGTCAGGGCAACTGGAGAGAGGAAGTCGCATAAACACTTTCTCTACTCCGTCAGTCCTCTTTCTGAAAGGTCTGAAAAGGAAAGTCATTTTGCATTTTCTTTTCTCTTCAACATTTTGTCAGGATGATTACAATCATAGATATAAATAAAACAAGCTTTTAATCGAATTGTTTCTTAAATTCAATACACGATCTAAATTGATCCAAGTAAGAAAACTTGATCAGAGTCTTTTGAATCATTGGTGTCCTTCTTATGCTGCAATACCTATTTGTTTACAAATGTTGTTTTTTTTAAGCATTTTTGGAACAAAGTGAAGCAAGTAGACAAGATTGCTCCTCCATAGTCAGTCTAATTCAAGAGGGTTTTCAAATTTCTGGTCATCACGTGTACAGATGAAGGCAGAAAACCTAAAATTTACAACTGAGGTTTGGTATTATTGTTTGATAGCACCCTTAACGATTTCACAGTAATAACTATTTTACACTGACGCATCTCTTGTATATTCTATGTGTCTCAGAGCTTTGCAGAGATGATACTAACAGGTTTTTATTCACAATGCTTGAAAATGTCTGCTCCATGCTTCCAGCTGATGCTTTCAGTTACACTTACAGCACATTTACTTTTCACTGATCCACACCCAAGCTTAACCAATCAAGCACAGTGAACTTCCACAATAAACAGACTTAAATAATCAATCACAGAGCAATCAAGCTATTAAACACTTCCTCCCTCCCCCACCTCTTATCAAGCTAAAACCTTATTTTAAACTAAATCAGCCTAAACAACTTACATATCTAGTTTCACAGGGTTCAATGTGTCAGTTTTCACAAAGTACAAAAATAGTCTTTGAGAAAGCATGAAGGACAACCACAATCTGTTGATGAGGTGGATGACCAACATCACAGTCACAAATTGGAAAATGAAACCATATGGATGGCACGGTGGCACAGTGGCTAGCCCTGCGCCTGAGACCCGGGTTCAATTCCCGCCTCAGGCGACAGACTGTGTGGAGTTTGCACGTTCTCCCCGTGTCTGCGTTGGTTTCCTCCGGGTGCTCCGGTTTCCTCCCACTGTCCAAAGATGTGCGGGTCAGGTGAATTGGCCATGCTAAATTGCCCGTAGTGTTAGGTAAGGGGTAAATGTAGGGGTATGGGTGGGTTGCGCTTCGGCGGGTCGGTGTGGACTTGTTGGGCTGAAGGGCCTGTTTCCACACTGTAAGTCTAATCATATCTAAATCAGGAATAGGCCATTCAGCCCCTCAGATCTGTTCCATCATTTAATATGATCATTGTTGACCTGTTACGCTATTTTCTCACCAAGCCCTGATATCTTTTACCTCCTTATTTATCTACCTCTAGCTTAAAAATAATCAAAGTCTCTGGACTTAACTTTTCCATTTTCAGGAAAGTGTTTCCTAGAGTGGGATTCATGGTGCTGGGTCTATCATAGTTGCCTGCAACTTTTCCCTCACAACTTTTGCACTTCACCTCATTAACTTGAACCCAAGCCTATAAAATTCAAATAACACTAGACAGGGTAAATGCAAGATGATCCCAAGTCAAGAACCAGGGCTCACAGTCTCAAGGTATGGGCTAGGCCATTTAAAACAGAGATAAGGTGAAATATATTGACCCAGAGAGTGATGAGCCTTTGGAATTCTCTGCTATAGAAAGCAGTTGAGGCCAAAACACTAAATATGGGGAGAAAACAGGAACATTATGCCGAGTTTGATGATCATCCATGCTTTTACTGGGCTGAATGGCCAACTCTTGATCCTGTTTTCTATGATGCTATGAGATTATGTATGAGGCCTCTAATGGCAGCTGCCTTGGGGAATTGCGCGGCAGAAGAGGCAGAAGTGGTCACTATTGTTAGGGCCTTCTAGGGTTGATGCTGTTGATGCCAGACAAAGAAGTTGAAGTTCAATTATCAGAGATACGTTTGTTCAAATGATTGGGAAAAGAAAAAGCAAAAGCAGGTGGAGGACAAAGAGGATTTTTAGTTCAGAAAGGTTTGTTGAATTGGGCAAGGTTCTGGCAGATGGAGTAAAATGTTAATAAATGTGAAGTCATCCATTTTGGGAGGAATAACAATAAAAAGGACTATTTCTTGAATGGTAAAAATTTGCAGCGTGATGCTATGCAGAGGGACCTGGGTGTCCTTGTGCATGAACCACAGAAGGTTTGTCTGCAGGTGCAACAGGTAATTATGGAGACAAACGGAATTTTGTCCTTCATTGCTGAAGGGATTGAAGTTAAAAGCAGGGAGGTTATGTTGCCGCTGTACAGGGTGCTGGTGAGGCCACACCTGGAGTTCTGTGTGCAGTTTGGTCTCCTTACTGGCACTCCAGGGGATTCTGAAGTTGAGGGGGTGGCATATGAGGATAGACTGAGATTTCTTTTTTAGATTAGATTACTTACAGTATGGAAACAAGCCCTTTGGCCCAACAAGTTCACACCGACCCGCCAAAGTGCAACCCCTACATTTACCCCGTCACCTAACACAATGGGCAATTTAGTATGGCCAATTCACCTAACCTGCACATTTTTGGATTGTGAGAGGAAACCGGAGCACTCAGAGGAAACCCACGCAGACATGGAGAGAATGTGCAAACTCCACACAGAGAGTCGCCTGAGGCGGGAATTGAAGCCGGGTCTCTGGCGCTGTGAGGCAGCAGTGCTAACCACTGTGCCACCGTGCTGCCATATTAATTGGAATTTAATTAGGGGGAATTAGCCTCAAAATTAGGGGGAAGCAGATTATGGACCAAATTGAGAAGAAACTTCTTCACCCAGAGGTTTGTGAACCTGTAAAATTCTATGCCCAGTGAAGTAGTTGAGGCTTCCTTAGTCTTTCTCAGTTTTAAAGCTAAGATAGATAATTACGGTGAGAGAGTGGGTAAGTGGAGCTGAGGCCATGAAAAGATCAGCCATGATCTTATTGAATAGCAGAGCAGGCTCAAAGGGTCAGACAGCCTATTCTTGCTTCCAGTTCTTACGTAAAAAGATTTTTAACAAAGCTTTTGTATCAAAAATCATACACAGAAGAAGTTGAGTGTATCCCAGAATGTTACAATCTTAAGAATGATGACTTGCTGAGGAAATGGAGACTATTACATATTCAGGCTGATGAAAAATGGACAGAAGTTCATCAAGGTATAATACTTGGGGTTTAAGGAAAGGAGGTGATGTGGGTCGCACATGAATTAACAGTAGGAGGTCATTTGCAAGTAAGGAAAACTTGAGCCAAAACACAGAAACATTTTCATTGGTCTGGATTACACAGAGATATGGTTGAATTTTGCCAGTCATGTCACACATATCAGGAAATAGGAAAACCTCAAGCAGTGATACAATCAGCACCTTTAATACCAATTCCAGCATTTAAGGACTCTTTTACAAGAGTCTTATTTGAAGTGAGATGCAGCAAATGGAGCTCACCCATGATGATCGTGCCAAACCCAGATAATACACAATGTTTATGAGTTGATTACCGCAAAGTCAAAGCAGTTATGAAATCTCATTCATATCCTATACCATGACTGGAAGACTGTATTGAGAAGGTAGGACAAGCAACTTATATTGGAAAGTTGGACTTACTCAAAGGATACTAGCAGGTATTTTTATCTGAGAGCAGCAAGGAAATTTTGGTTTTCGTGACACTGAATAGACTTTACCTGTTTAAAGTTATGTTGTTCGGTATAGAAAATGCGCAGCTATATTTCAAAGTCTGACCAATAAAGTCATTTTGGGATTACCCAATTATGTAGTGTACATAGATCTGGTGATTTTTAGTCACAAATAGAAGGAACATTTGGAGCATCTATCGAACCTGTCCAATCAACCTCAGGGGGCAGGCTCGGTGTTAAATCTTGCTAAAAGTGAGTATGCAAAAGCCCAAGTCACGTTCCTAGGTCGTATAATTGAGCATAGAAAGGTGGCCCCGTGGGATGTGAAAGCAAAGGTTACTGCAGAGTTTCCCACACCATCAATGAAAAAGGAAGTCCTATGATTCCTAGGACTGAGTGGTTTTTATCAAAAATTTGAACCAAATTATAACAGCTTGGTTCTCCACTGACTGACTCATTGAAGAAGTGCAGAAAATTTCAGCGGATGGAAGAATATCGGAAGGGATTTGACAGGCTGAAAAATATGTTAGCCACTGCCCCAGTGTAGCCACACCTAATTACCCAGTCAAAGTGGCTATCATTGGCAGTGATGTTGGTGTCAGTGATGTACACTTGCATGAAGACAATGAGAAGGTAGAAAGACCCTATTGAGTATTTTTCCAAAAGGTTGAATATTCTTCAAGAGAAATATTCCACAATTAAGAAAGAGATCTTGAGTTTGGTGTTGGTGATGCAACATTTCAACATCGATTTTGCTAATAATTTGTCTGAGACACTTGAATATACTGATCATACATCTTAATGTTTTTGGAAAATTTTAAAGATAAAAGTACCAGAATGTTTATATGGAACATGTTGTTACAAATATTCAATTTAAAAATTATAGATATGACAGGTCGAGATAACATAATTGCCATCATGTTGTCACAACTTTGATGGAGAAAGATGAAGGTATTCGGAAGAAAGGGATTGAAATGGACTGTAGTATTGAATGTTGGCATGCTTGAAGTCAATATAATGTAAGCTACATGTCATTTGTTTAACGGGGGGAGTGTGACAATACTATGGCTTGAAGAGATGTATTTTGATCATTTTTTTAAGAAGAGAGATTAAGACAGAGGTCTCAAGAAGTTTGCCTCAACCAACGAGGCTTTGTTTTTTAAAAAAAAATTAGAATAATAGAAGCAGCATGAATGGGTCAGGTCAGGCTGCCAGAGAATCAGGGTTTTAGTTTAGCTCTCAGCAATTGTTGGTCTTTTGGAAGCTGGTTGTGAAAGCTGCTCCATCTCCCTCTCTCTTTGCTTCAGCTAAAAGCTTGGGTTCTCTCTGTTACCAGAATGGCATGTGAAATAATCTGTTTTAGTGAATCTGCTTTTGCCAAAGGTGTGTTTATGGAATGATACTGTATTGTAAAATTTGCTGTTTAGTAGTATTATTCTGTTACATTTTACCAATGAATTGGACCAATTAATTGCACTAACTGATATGTCCACATCACACTAACAGAGATCTCCACATCACAGTAACTGATATCTCCACACTGCATTAGCTAATGTCCTAGTAATAACTGGTTTGGTTATATTTCACTTGCAGACCAACTATGACCCAATCCTATACAGCAAGGACACTGATCCCTGAACTCTGGTAGATCCAAGCGCAAGACAGATCATGATCAACCCTTTGACTGGATTTGGATGTGCTCTTGACTGTGTTCATCTTGAAACTATGAAAGGTCAGTTTGACATTCAGACAGTGCCATTTATTTGAAGCACAGTCAGTATTTTCTGAGCAAGCTGCTAGTATATGCGTTGTGTGTATCATGGCTGTAGGACGGTGCTACCCAGTAACATGTCTCACCACTGGACAGTTCATTGCTACCCACTGTGAGAAGTCGCCTGACTCTCCCTCTCTGCTAACATTCAACACAAGCCACTGTGGTTGGCAGCCTTAAAGCAGGTACAAAATGAGTGGACTCTAAGAAATTAAGCTAAGACCCATATGATGCATCTTGTTTAGGTACATGAGATGTGTGTGTACAAACCAATCCGGCAGACGCATTAAAAAATAGGTGAAGACCTGAAAGGCTGGTTTGTGAATCAGTCCAAACACCAAGTGTGGTGATATGGTTAGGTAATTGGTTTACCAATGTTGACTTGGGATGGACAAAGGGTGGAAGAGAGTGGTTTCCATGGAGCATGAACGAATATTGTAATGAAGAAAGAGATGGATGATAAAAGAAGCAAATAGTAAGTTGCTGGAGCCAGACAATTTCTGTCTGACTTTCAGATCTGAAATTGGTGTTTTCAAGAGGAGAACTGGGAACTGTGTATCAATGTTGATCTAATAATCAGGTCAAAATAGATGTTAAAAAGGCAGTCACCACCCAATAGCAAGATTCTGAACTCACCGTTTAAACGTTAAGGGAAAAATCAAGAAATGTTTTCTTGAAGTAGTGATTCTGATTTTTAAAAACTCATATCTTATTTTCCAAACTTTCTTGCTATTTCCCATGTCCTCCTAAAAATAGAAAAATTCAACCCTTTGCTACCACATCCAGGGATAATTAATTGTGTTACTGATTGAGACAGTGATTAATTGTGTCACTGGCCTGATTGTATTGTGCTATTCTTGAGAAGACCCTTCCCACATATAGACACAAGATACTGCTGGGGTGACAAAGGGCAAGATCAACGAAGCAAAGTTGTGATGATGCAACAAAACCTGATAGAAGCTGCCTCCCAACAGGCAAAGGGGTGGGTCCAAGAAGAAATCAACCAAATGAAGACACCAGGAAGTGACAGAAAGCTGGTCACCCATAGGCCTGCTCCCTTGTTGGAAGACTATGTAGACATCAGGGAGCTTGATGCAAATGTGTAACTTGAGCTGTGTATGAGAAACAATAAATTGGATATCACAGAATAGGGACTGAACCAACCAAATCAGTGTAGTTTACATTGATTCTCATGCTGCTTGGTAGTAGGTTTGGTATGCCAAAACACATGAAGCATAAAAACAGAAATTTCGACCATAAAAACAGAAGCCCAACAGGTCTGGCTACATCTGTGGAGAGAAATTGTCAACTTGCTGAGCTTTCCCAGCAATTTCTGTTTTTGCTTCTGATTACAGCATCTACTGTTCTTTTGGTTTTTATTTAACAGATGGGGCATGTTGGCCTACATAGAGTCATAGAGAGAGTCATAGATTCCTACAGCACGGAGACAGGCCCTTGGGCCAAAATGTTCAATGTCGACCAAAATGTCTGTCCATGCTAACCCTATTTCCCTGCACTCGGCCTGTATCCTTCTAACCTTTTCCAATCCATGCATTTGTCTAAATGCCTTTTCGCTGGCAACTCATTCCATATGTGGACCACCCTCTTTGTAAAAACATTGCCCCTCAGGTTCCCTTTTATTCTTTGCTCTCTAACTTTAAACTGATGCCCTCTAGTCCTTGACTCCGTAACTCTGGGAAAAAGACTGAATGCATTCACCCTACTCGTGCCTCTCATGATCTTATACACCTCTATAAAGACCCCCTCAGTCCCTTAGCTGTAAAGAAAAAAGTTCTAGCTTGTCCCACCTTTCCCTATAACTCAGATCTTTGAGTCCTGGCAACATCCTTGTAAATTTCTTCTGCACTCTTTCCAGTTTAATAACTTCATCCTATAGCAAGGTGACCAAAACTGAACACAATATTCCAAATGCGACCTCCCCATAATCCTGTATAACTGCAACATAACTTCCCAACTTTATACTTAATGCCCTGACTGATGAAGGCCAGTGTGCCAAAAGCCACCTTCACTCCCCTGTCTACCTGAAAAGAGAACTGTGCATCTGAAGTCCAAGATTACTCTGTTCCACTACACTCCTTTAAATTTGTTCTGAATTGGAGTGTGTTATCGTTTATATGCCACTATCTTTCTGGATTACACAGCCTCTAAAGCAGTGGTTTTCAACCAGTTTATTGCGGCAAAGTGTGCCAAGGAATTTTCAGGAAACAGTTCCTGAGTGTCAAGGTTTCCCATCTCCTCCGGAACCTCAGTGTCCATTATTGAAAGCAGTATTTGCTGAGGCCAGGCGCCCCTCTTGACATGATAAGAAGAAACTGTACATTTCTTCTTAAAGAGACGCATAGTTGAAATGGCTTTTTAACCTGCCTGGACATATTTCCACATTAGCACAGATTTTAAGGTTAAAAATTTTATAATTTTTTTTTTAGTTATGCCTCTGATTCTATGTCTTAGATTCTAAGAAGCAAACTTCTCCAGGTAGGCTGTAACATATAAGTAATTGGAAAACATTGACCATCTGAACTAAAACTGTTGGATGTATCCCACAGCATGAACCAGAAAAGGAAGAGACAGAGAACAGGTACAGCAACAAAAAAATCAAAACGGTTTGGAAATATATTTCGCTTAATTTAATAAAAGAAAATTATTCTTTATAATCGGTTTGGTTTTAAACTCTAATTCTTGTTGCTTGAAAGGAGAGGAGGTTTAGATTTAATTCTCATTCTGAACTTCCTCCTAAGCAACGATAAGAGCAAATTCATGTAAGTTTATAATCATCCTCTTTATCCCTGGGATAATGCTACTTGAGGAACCCAAGGTCCTGGCTTTGCTGTGCTTTCTACTCCATTAATATTATTGCAGGTCCTGAGACCCCCATGTAAAAGCACTTAATCAAAGGCAATGGGTTGAAAATCTTGTTCCACTGCTCTACTTATGTGATTCATTCCTCTGGATAAAACAAGTTGGAAAAAAACACATTACCAGCATAGCAGCAAACACATGCATTATGTGCTAAGCAGATGAGAGGGCTATCACCAGCCCTATCCCTCTGGGTACTGGGACAGAGTGTGTCTCCACTCATCCATTCTGTGTGTTACGGTTGGCGTTTTTCATTTTGTGACAGCCGTTTTTGTGGTTTACACTGCAAAGGCCTGCAGGATATGCAACCTACTACTAATTTATTATATTAACTGTCTATGATTTAAAGGGATTCTCAAGGTGGGGGGGGGGGGGGGGTGATGAGGGGGGTGGGTTCCTGTGTTTTTGGTTTATGTTTTGTCTAAGCATTTAATTTCACTAGTAAATATTAATTCAGTGCCTTACATATATACTTTGATGGAATTTTGTCTAAGCATTTAATTTCACTAGTAAATATTAATTCAGTGCCTTACATATATACTTCGATGGAATTTTGTATTTTTTAAAAAATAAAGTGGCCACATCTCACCTCACCTCTCTCTTTTCTACTAATACATTAATGTGTGAAATTAACATTTATAATATTCCTTGCCCAGCAAGTACCAAAGGTAATAACTCTGGAAGATTCCACTTTGACCTGTCTCAAGTTGGTTGATGTGAGCTGCAGCTACAACAGGAGCTTTACAATTGGTAAATGTACTTTTAGGTTATGAAAAGGCAAAAATCACCAAGATGTCTGATACTAAATCACCATTTATTGGCTTCTTCACAAATGTTTCCTTTAGTAGACGTTGGATGAGAACAGCTTCAATCTTGGTGACGATCTCTTCTGCATTTAATCAACTCTCCACTTCCCAATTCAAATATCCCCAAAATTTGTAACATAAATAAACAAGCAATAACACCCAACCATTCAGAAAGGAAAATCATAGACTCACCAATTCCATCTTCTCAGATATCCCTCCCCAATCCAAGATAATTTCTGCCAAGCCTCACAAGCTTCCTTAATCTTGGGCACAGTTTACAGTTCAGTCAAACCGCAACTCTCACAGATCCTCAAGACAGCCTCCATCACAATCACAATGTAAAAAAAATGATTCGACTGTGGGACTAATACAATATATCCTAACACCCAGATGTTCTCTTCCAGCACTATTATATGGCCTCAGGATGTTCCTGATCTTTTTCCCCCCCAATCACAACCCCAGACTACATTGCTTCCTCTGACCCTGATCTACCACTTGCTTGCTTCTTGCTTCCATACAGACCACACTCAATTGTTCTTTCTCCTAAATTATCCTGTCCAGAGCACTGTCGTGCTGTCACCAACATAAATCCAGTATCTCCATGATCAGAGTCCTTCTTGGTTTACTTTCTGGCCTCATTCTGAAAGAATTAACTGATTAATTAGTTAATGAAAGCCAAGGTGGAATTATTAAAGGCACAGTTTAGCTAACACAGTTGAGTGTTTTGATATGATGTGAGAAAGTTGACGAGGGTTGGGTGGTTGATGTGGTGGAAAAAATGCCTTTGACAAAGTGCCACGCAATAAGCTTTCTTGATGAAGGACTTATGTCCTAAGTGTTGACTCTCCTGTCCCTCGGATGCTGCCTGACCTGCTGTGCTTTTCTGGCATCATCTGACTCTCCAGCGTCTGCAGTCCTCAATCTCTCCCAATAAGCTTACCTCGTAAAGGTGAAACCATGGAATAAAAGACTGGTGACAGCATGGAACTGAGGCTGGCTTAGATGCTGTGACACATTAATAGAAGGTTCACTTCCAAGTCCCACCTGCTCCAGTGATACTCCATAAGATGTCCAAACATATTAATATATATATCTACAAAGCTGATTGACGGAGTCACAATGAGTAGATGGATAAAGTTTTCATGTCCATGTTGTGACTTGGGCGATGGTGGGAAGTTACAGTAAGGGTAATATAATCAAGAAAACATATTCAGATTTTCCCCCTTAAATAGTGACTTCATAATATTGTAATTGAGCAACGACTACTTTATTTTTATGCATTTGTATTTCATAAAACCACAGATTTGCCTAATTTCAATGATACTGCCAATTCCCCTCTCCTTCCTGAGAGACTAAAATGATAATTTCTCAATATGTAAGTCAGCATGTGTGCCTGGCAGCTGCAGCTCATTGATTACTTATCCCAACCATCAACCAATTGTGTCTCCAGCCTCATGTCCCTGGAGATTTCATCCAACATCCACACAAGTCAGCATCAACAAGCCACCATCCTCACAGATCATGGCTTCTCTCACACCACTTCAGAACTTCAAGACATCACTGTGGAACTCACTGACACCTATGACTTGTATGCTTTTATCAGGTTGTATTGCACACAGGGGCACACACACACATCTCATACATCTCCACAGGACGCACTTATGGATGTTGCTTAATTATTTTTTGGTCACTTTGTGCGTACTTGGAGGCTGACATTCATTGTGGCAGGATGCGCACATACTGAATGCTGCGAATATTAATACATAGGGCTCTGCTCTTTGCAAACAGAAAAAATATGTATATGCACTAGTTGTTTCAATGACAGCAAAGTAGGTGACAGCTATTCCTGATTCGTGACTCACACCATAACACATTGTCTTGCCTAATAAGAGGCAACATGCTTTTTAAAAAGATAAATCAAGTTTGATGTTAACTGTTACTCATCATTCACTGGTGCATTTGCAATGGTAATGCCTCTAACAATCAGAGTCCACACAATTTAGGGTGGCATGGTAGCACAATGGTTAGCACTACTGCCTCACAGTACCAGGGACCTGGGTTTGATTCCAGTCTCAGGTGACTGTCTGTGTGGAGTTTGCACATTCTTCCTGTGCCTTTATGGGTTTCCTCCAGGTACTCCGGTTTCCTCCCACAGTCTAAAGATGTGCAGGTTAGGTAGATTTGCCATGCTAGATTGCCCATAGTGTGCAGGTTAGGTGGGTTAGCCATTGGAAATGCAGGGATAGAGTGTGGGTCTGAGTTGGATGCTCTTTGAAGGGTCAGTATAGGCAGAATGGCCTGTTTCCATACTGTAGGTATTCTATGATTCTCTCCTCCCTTATAGTATAAATGTCCTTTTCCCTTTAGTTGGTATTTCTTGCGAATTGGCCCAATGAATAGGTACGCTTCAACAAAATAGATGATGAGCTTCAACAAATTGTACTTTATTTTCAGCAATAGCCATGTTAAATGTATAAATTAGAACATTCTATCAGCTTTCCTAACTACTTACTGTCTTTTCATACCAGCGTTTTATGTTTCATTCACGAGGACACTAAAAACCTTTGGTATCTTCGAATTCTGCAATCGCTCACCATTTAAATAATATACTTCCTTTTTATTGCTTTCTTCCAAAGTGGACATTTTCATATTTTTGCACATTATTATCCACTTGCCATATTATTTTTTGCTTACATAATCAACCAATATCTCCTTGTATTATTCTTATGTTTGTGTCAAAACTTACCTTCCGAACTAACGTTGGTGTTATCGGCAAATATAGCAACCATACCTTCTGTCATTTCATCAAAGTCATTTATATAAATTGTAAACAATTGAGGTCCCAGTATTCATCCCTGTGGCACACCACTTGTTATATCTTGCCAACCTAAAAGAGACACACTTATGTCTACTTTCTGCTTTCTGTTAGTCAGTTAATCTTTTATCCTTGCCCATATGCCAACCCCTACACCACAAGCGTTTATTTTACACATTATATGTGGCATTTTATCAAATGCCTCGGTAAATATCATTACAATGTATCAACTGGTTCTCCTTTATCCACAACACATGTTTCTCGCCCCTCAAAAAACTCCAATAGGTTCAGTTAGGAATGGGGTTAGATCTTCCCATATTTTGGCAATGTGTCGTTTTCAGGGAGTTTCATGGAGAGTTTCCTTCTGTGAGCTCTGGCGATTTTCCTTACACAGTTCCCTGCTGCTCACCTTATTAATTGTGCATCTAGGCTCTTAAAAGCACAGCCCCTGTGTAACTTTGTGATTAACTCCATTGAATATACACTAGGATATTCACAATGCAGTAGGACAACTGCATCCTCGCACCTTCCCACTAATCATCTAAGAGATTCAGCAGTTCATATTAGAGCCTATAGTCTTAGATACTTACAGTTCAATGTGGGAGGGATATAGCTCGGTCCCCTTGAGCTGACGATGTGAACTTTGCAATGAACTTGGGAAGTGTCAGACACAGGAGACACTTTAACGATCACTTGCAATCCCTTCTGCTTCACAGAGATGATAAAGTTTAGTTGGTTATGTTCAATGACATATTTAGGACTGCTTATGGCCAGGATTTCTAATGTACAATAGTTGGCCAATCCTTGAGCCGCATATCAGATTATTGCAATGGTAGATGTGTCACTTTAAATCTATGAGTGTCTGATTGCCTCTTGCAGAGCCACACATCACCCATGTGGACCCCACCCCCACAGACAAAAAAAAAACAAAAGTACCCTCCTCAATCTGCAAGTGCTGGCAGTCACATTTCACTTTTTTTTACCCAGTTGAGACTTGGTTGATGATGGAAGTCTTCCCACATCACAGCCCTGAAAGTGATTCGCAATCACTATCTGTTATTCAAAGGTGCACCCTATCTACTGCAACCTTGATGTTCCAAACTGCGGAGCAGTCCCTATCACCCCATCACCTTTGAGCCTCCCCACATTGGCCCAATACTTTTATTTCATTATTAATATCCCCAACTTTCCACTGAGCTCTAGTCCCGTCACATAACCATTCACTATTGAACCTGCAGTACCCCATGCTCACATATGCTTTCTTTAGATTCCTAATGAAGGGCTCTTTCCCAAAATGTTGATTCCCCTGCTCCTTGGATACTGATTTTCCAGTACCCCACTTTTCGACTCTGATTTCCAGCATGCAATCCTTACTTTCTCCTATGCTGTATTTGCATTGACCCATATTTATATTTAGAGATCCCCCCCACCCCCACCCCACTCGCCACCCCACTTCCCTTTTACAGCAATTGTCCTCTCTTTGTCCCCACGTACTGGCTGCGATTCCCACACTTAATTTTCCCATTTTTCCATTTTCCCCACCTCAGTACTAAATCTTGTTAAACCACCTTGATATTTTTCCCCAAACCTCCAGGATTTGCTGAGATATTTGTATCATCAACAGCTACAGATATGAAATGCTGGAAGATTGGAAGGTGGCTAATATGAATCCATTAATTAAGACAGACTGTAAGGAAAAGCCAGGAAACTATAGACCAGTGGTGGGTAAGTTGTTGGAGGGGATTCTGAGGGACCGGACTTTATTTGTAAAAGGTGAGAACTGATTCAGGATAGTCAAAAGGGCTATCGTGTGGGAAATTGCGTCTCACTAACTTAATTGAGTTTTTTTGAAAAGGTGACAAAGAAGGTGTCTTTGAAGGCAGTAGATGTGGTCTAAATGGACTTCAACAAAGCATTCAACAAGAGTCTGCATGATACACTGGTTAGCAAGGTTAGATCACATGGTATACAGGGGGAGCTAACCAGTTGGATACAACATTGGCTTGAAGGTAGGAGACAGAGTGTGTTGGTGGAGAGTTGTTTTTCAGAATGGAGGCCTGTGACCAGTGGTGTGCTACAAAGATCAGTGCTGAGTCCACTGTTTTTTTTGTTAAATGAGGTATGGTTCGTAAGTTTGCACATGACACCAAAATTGGAGGCGTGGTGAACAGTGAAGAAGATTATCTCAGAGTACAGTGGGACCTTGATCAGATGGGCTAGTGGGACTAGGGGTGGCAGATGGAGTTTAATTTAGATAAATGGTATGTCCCTGGGGAATGTTGCCAGGCA